>NC_092699.1:31756986-32356986 GCF_964275005.1 Diadema setosum | reverse complement strand
GCATTAACATCACATCTGCTCTTCGGTTCCCATCAGATGTATAATGATGAATAATTTACTGAATTTCCAACGTTCTCTACTCTTTAGTGATTTGTCCAAAAGTTAGTCACAGTTTCAGCCAGAATATATTGCTCATGTCAGGATGATTTTTGCCTTTAATCATCTGTGTATACCTATGATACATCATCTGTTAATAGTGGGATGAAAGATGAGCTATTATCATCTATATAGGACGTTTTTAGCGGCGCATTAAAAACGCGTATTGAAGTCCGCTCAATTTTTACCGTTCAATATCAGAGCATATTGAACGAAACGCATAGGCCAACGTATTAATTCCCCATAGGCTACCGTTGTTACTTGCCGTTCAAGATCATACCATATTCAATTCTGTCTCGTCTATTGCGCGAGCGCTTGCTGAATGCGCAAACGCTTGCTACTAGTGCGCGTCGTTTTTGTTACAATTCACAAGCGCGCAAGCACCTTGCTAGTTGTTTGTTTCATGTACGCAGTTTTAGGGGCTTCCCCTTTTCAGCGCTGGGATGTGACTGCCGAGTCAACTTCAATGACGAGTAGAAGCCGGGTAATTTTGTGCAGTTTATGCTTGCTCTACTTGATTGTATAGATGATAATAATTATATTGGATGGCCTTGATTCATGGAATACCAGGGAATATTGCACTCGTTAGGGCCAATATTGCACTCATCTTCGATTCGTGCAATATTGGCCCTAACTCGTGCAATATTCCCTGGTATCCCATTCATAGCCATCCAATATAATATAAATATTCTTTCTTTTTTTTTTTTTTGAATGCTTTTGAGAACACAGAACCTTCAAGCTTCTCTTCCTCAGTTCTTGCCTACTGGTTATGGAGACACTGGATCAATTTTTTTACTGCCTTTTTACAGCAGTGAAAAATTAAAGTGCGGTGACATTCAAATCTGAAGCTGCATTAGGAGATACTGTATGACACTTATAATTCAAATCTACTCTTGGACAAGTCCTAATATTTTATTCTACACCTTTGTTTGCCAGTTCCAGATATTGCTCTAATGTGATTCTATGTATTTGTATTAATGTGTGTGTGTGTGTGTGCTTCCTTGCTTCCTGGCAGACCCGACTTCATCTCCCCAATGGATGACCTAGCCTTTGACATGTACCAGGACCCAGAGGTGGCCAACATCATCCGGAAACTGGACACCAGGAAGAACGAGGCAGTCATCAGTGAGTCCAGCCAAACACAAGATATTATTATAATAGCATGTCCAGTTCCAGTTGAACAGAGATACCCCATCACGCTAGATGTAAAACGTAGATGAAAGCAGAGCAGGGATTCAACCCCTTAGCATTGTCATTGCCATCATTCATTCTTTCATTCAAGCCTATGGCACGTATGTGCCTGGTTGATACCATTTGCTGACTATTGGTGGTCACCTAGGGCGAACCACGAGGGGTGGGCATCATTCGCCTTTTTTTCTTGTGTTGCCATAAGCAGCCCAATTGTACACAATGTCAATGGCATGTTGGGATGGTGGTACAATGCACTCCTGTTGAACACGATTATAACAAAATTTCAGATACAACAAAGTAAAATTGTACATTTTATTTATTCGGATATGACAAAATTCTGATATAATGAAAGAAAACTGTCAGTCCTGTGAATGAGGACTATGTTTTAATTGGAGTTGGCTCTACTATTTGAAGAGGGATAAGCCCCTCCCTTCCCCCCCCCCCCCCTTCATCTCAATGCACATTTGTCTCTGCACAGGTCTGTAGACAAATGCGCACCTTTTCCTCTCTTCTAAGTCCCCACCCCATCTAAGTTTATAGACTGACGGCTTTTAAACAGGGAATGTCGAGTGAATTCAACAGGAATTACAATTTACAGTGATCAATACATATGTCTTTGTGTGCTTCTTTGTGTTTACTTTAAAAATATTACGCCGTGTTTCCTCTGTTGTGATGAAGATAATTTTGCAAGTAAGTGCAAAGTAAGTTTTGAATTTCATATTTTCTGATTTTGTTCAACAGAAGAGCAGTTTGATCTAGCCAAGAGAGTGAAGTATGCCATCAATGATCTACAAAAGGTATGCCTAGTATGCCTGTTAGCTGATGATTCATCATGACTCTTGTAGCGATTCAGTTCTCGATTTTATATTATTTTTTGTGTGTATGCATTTATCATGATACATAGCATGTCATAATATTTTGTAGTGTAGCTGAATATTTGCAGGGTGCATGTTGAAATGTCATAGGCCTATAATTTAGTGTAGTGAGAGCAATAATCTTTTGATTTTCATTAGCATTACACAATTATGAATGAGATGATGATGATTAAATTATTAATGTTGTTATCATTACCAGAAGTAGTAGTAGCAGTAGTTGAAGGAAGAGGAGTAGTGTAGTAGAGTCAACCTTGCCTAAGTTGAATCTATTTGGACAGAAGAAATAACTTTCACTTAGAGTAAATGCTACTTATGAGGGGTTAAAACCAATAGAATATAAGAGAAGAGGACTTGAAAACACCTTCGACTTGGGCGATTATTTGACATATGCGAGGTTGACTTAAACAAGGTTGACTGTAGGAGTTGTAGTAGTAGCAGTAGTAGTAGTGTTAGTGGTAGTGGTAATGGTAGTAGTAGTAGTGGTAGTAGTAGTAGTAGTAGTAGTAGTAGTAGTAGTAGTACAATGTAGTAGTTAAAGTGTATGTAGCAGTAGTGGTACACTGTACTACTATTTCCACATGTAAGACATTTATGTGTCATTATTCTCATGGAAATATAGTGTATTTGCAGTAAAATGCATATTGTATGTATATCTATATCTATGTTTGACATAATGATTTGTGCATCAGGAAATTTTGTGAAAAAAAGAAGTGATCAAATTGTAAGTTTATTGGTTCTAACAAGTGCTACAAAATATGATCTTGTTCTACATTCAGGTTGGAGAGAGGCTGGGGAGATACGAAGTGGAGAAGCGGCGGGCGATAGAAACGGAGGACTACGACCTGGCGAAAGTCAAGAAGATTCAGATGGATGAATACCGGCTGCAGATCTACAAACAGCTGGAGCTCTATGACCTCCTAGAGATGACCAAGGTCAGTGGTCAGTCCCTTGTTTGGTGCAAACAGTGGTCAGCTGATTGGTGCAAAACACCTTGGCCCTGTTTTATGAAGAGTTATAATTGATTATGTAGGTGCTTTCTATCATAAGTCAATGGCAACCTGTGTGTTAAGGAAATTTATAATCAGTTATATCTTTTGATAAAACAGGGCCCTGGCCCCATTTCATAAAAAAGTTGTTATGATAGCAACTTTTGCAGGAATGGCAATTGTCGTTGTAATGGCAAGAATCCAGCTTCCTGATTTGCTGTTGCTATGGGAAGGTGCCATTCCAGTAAGAGTTGTTATCGTAACATCTTTTATGAATGGGGCCCTGGTTACGTACCATGCTAATGTACATAGTAAATGCTAATTCATTATATAATTCATTATATAATTCATTATATATATATTCATTACATAATATAATTCATTATAATTCATTATACAACGATAATACAAATATCATAGATAATGAATAAAATTTCAAGGTGCTTATAAAAGAAACATGTAGAAAAAAAAATATTATAATTAGTACAGGTTGATCTGGTCATATTAGGCATGAATGTGAAACACTCTAGATGCTACAAGCAACATTTCACAGCACATTTATAAGAGAACTTCTGAAAAATTACTGTTTATTGTGATATTTTGTCAGAATGAGCACAACTTGGCCATCTAAATGCTCCTCATTATTTTAGGACTGTCAAATACTTTGATAAAATTATATACATATAAGCAAGTTCTTGAAATTATTGAAGGAGGAAGAGTAACGTGGCGCGTGGTTGAAAGATTAGCATATGGATACATATCCAGAGTTTGTGGTATTATCTTTAACCATGGCTATTTCATCTTTCATGAGCATTACCTGTTAGCTCTTATCAAACACATTCACAAATGAGTCCCAGCAACTTGCTGAAGTTTCTATAAAGAAATAATAAGAAATACAACACCAACAAAAAGTCTTGAATGACATTTACATGCCTTGATATCATTTGACTCATTTTATCGCACTTTCCCTATGTGCATATTTTTAATCCACATCCCAAGGAGGATGTAGACATGCTTTGATAGTTAAATGTTGTATCATCATAATTTAGTATTGTTATGGTTTTATGCTTGTTTGTTTGTTTGTTTGTTTTTTGCATGCTGGTTATACAATATATCGCTGATCTTCTCCATTTGCTTCGACTTCCATGACCTATGACTTCCTATAAAGTTAGCTTTATTTTTATTTCCTTATTTTTTTATTTATCATTTATTTATTTATTTATTTTATTTTTTTATTCATTATTTATTTATTCATTTATTCATTTTTTTAATTTATTTATCTATTTATTTATTCATTCATTTATGTATGTATGTTTTAATTAATTAATTAATTAATCAATTAATGTAATTTATTAATCAATTTGATTAATTAATTGATCAATTCGTTGATTAAGTAATATAGTTTATTAATCAATTAATTCATTTATTTATTTCTTTATTTCTTTATTTGTTTATTCATTCATTCATTTATTTATCTATTGTCAAAAGCAGTATGTTTAATGAAGCATGTGTGATACACATGTCACTCTTCCTTTATTTCTTGCATGCCTCAGTCCCTAGTTTGGCCACCAAAGATTACCACTGTAAGTTTGCTGGTCCTGTTTGTATTATAAGGGTATCAGTATATCATGGCATACTAACAATATTTATCTCCCTCCCCCATCCCCCACAATGACAGCTAGTTTGAACCATTCTTGTACCGTGTGAAACAAATGAAATGAAGAAACAAAGTTATCACAAACATGTTGTATATGAAGTGCACTTACAGTAAAAGCTGGAAATGTAAATCTTTCATTTATCCTCATCAGTTTCAAGTCAAATCAATTCATCATCTGACCATTGCACCAGTCCTTCCTGTGTTTGTAATGCACTGTTATGTGTGGCTAAAAGTCAAGCATTGGTGTGACAAATCTATGTGTGTGCAATGTTTGTAATGCACTGTTATGTGTGACTAAAAGTCAAGCACTGGTGTGACAAATTAATGTGCGTGCGATGTGTTCAGTTATTCGCACATAGTAAATGATGATAACATATCCAATTATTGTGCGCACTGTAAATAACACTCCTTTGCTTTAATACACATGTGGGAATGCATTGTAACATGATATCTGTTGATCGCTAATACGTACCATAGTGGAAAACTACAAGTGTATAACACTCAGCAACTCTTGAGTTTATTCTAATGTATAATCTATAAAGTAGAGGGCATAAAAAAAAATCTAAATACCCATCTCCTTGAAGCTTTTGTTGCTTTTCCATTATCATACTACAGTATGGTGAATAATGCTTACCAACCCCAGTTGTGAAATATTACTGGTATTTGTACTGATCATTTCTGTGTTGTTTGAATGAACTGCTTTCTAACATTAAGTAACATATTCATGCAAATGCTTCCTGATTAGTCAAACATTGTCATCATATTCTTGGCTGTTGGGTTTTATGTATTACAAATGTAGACTGCACTGAGCTGTATCATTATAATTTTTTTACACTTGCACAAGGTTGGAGCCAAAATTAAACCATGTATATACATTTACATGTATGCATATAAGTAAATAAATGTATGGCCTAAATACACTTGTACATACTTGCAAAATTGACTGAAAGTAATTTCTGTTGTTTGGTTGACTTTAGATTTGAGAAGCAGTGGCATAGGAGTACTGCCTCTATACTGTTTCTTCCCCCCCCCCCCAACAGTATATGAAAACGTGCATACAAATGTATTGTTATCCGTAATTGTGTCTTATACAAACGACTTGTAGGTTCAAGTGGGTTAATTTAGATATACTGTGTGTTCACAATTCCCTCTCACTCACAAAAAGACCTGTGAGTCATCTGTTTTATAAAATGGATCAGAAATTCCTAAAAATGTGGCTAAATTTTGAACTAACTGTATTTTACTGGATGCATTTAAAAAGCATGTGTCTGGTAATTACCAGATGCACAGTTATGGAAAAAGGCATGATTGAAAGGAAAATAAAGAGTGCAGTCAGTAAGAAATCATAACATGGCAATTGACCAATCAGATTGCAAGAATTCCCTAACCCGTTTCATAAAAGACATCTTCATATCAACGTTCATCAAAGACATTATCATATCAACTACTGCATCTTCCACCATCAGCCCGAGGTGACCCCAATCGTTGCACCAAAGCACCTGTCGCCACGGCAGGAGGAGATTGATGCAGTCGGGAAGCCGCTGACGCCCAAGCCGGGCCAACCAAAGCAGAGTCCCAGGGATTCATCCCCGCCGGTGGCTCCCAAGGTGTCATTCATGTACAATGCCGATGACAGACCACTGCCTACCCTCAAAAAGTGAGTGTAGCAGTAGCCACAGGAATCAATCTGCTGTAAAGTTTTCCTTTTCTCTCTGTCTTGAATTTCATTTTGAAAATTTGAGGCATAGGGGTTTGCTTGCTTGTTTGTTTGTTTGTTTGTTTGTTTGTTTGTTTGTTGATTGTTTGTTTGTTTGTTTCATTTTCCATCTGAGAAGATGGCTGGATAGCCCATATTCAGCTGCACTTAAGCTGGTCTTCCATGAGGTCCAGTTGGATGTGAGGCGGGTCCACTTCACCGGGTCAAACACCCTTCTCTTTGCAATGAATAAATGAAGCGGGATCTTTTACGTGCATGAGTTGTGACTCTCTCACACACGGGACCTCCATTTCATGTTGGTTGGTGCATAAATGCTGTGAAAGCCATCAAGCAGTACCACAGGAAGTTTTTGTCTCTCTGTCAAATTAAAGGACAAGTTCACCTTCATCTAATTGTGAATTGAGAGAATGCATCAATATTAATAGAACATATCAGTGAAAGTCTGAGGAAAGTGGGACAATCCGTTCAAAAGTTGTGAATTTTGAAATTTCAGTGCCGCGATCGCTGGATGAGAAGACTACTACAGCTTGTGATGTCATGTGTAGAATGATATAAAGAAAATATAAAGACAATTCAACATATTTTGTCTTTGCTCATCTATTACAAGTTAACTTGACATGCCTCTTTCAGAAGGCAGGGGGAATAAAATTACCCTTAACGTACGTCAGTGACAAGTCGAGGGGATGTGTGCTTTTGTCAAAAAATGAAACGTGAAATTCTCTTTTAATGTTTTCCTTATATCTCCTTCTATGCATGTGACATCATAAACTATAGTAGACTTCTCACCCAGCAGTGACTGGGCAGAAACTTCAAAAATTTGTAACTTTTGAATGGATTTTCTGATTTTTCCCAAACTTTCCGTGACATGTTCTGCTAATATTGCTGCATTCACTGAATCCACATGTGTATGAAGGTGGACTTGTCCTTTATCGGAAACAGAAGCTCAGGTGATCGTTAATTCTCATGGGGCTCTTGTTTACCCCTTCCCCCTTACCCTGTAGTTCTCCCCGAGTGGAACCAGAGCCACAGCTTCCCCCGGTGGAGGAACCGGAGGTGGACCACACCGCCGACGAGGAGACCGGAGGGGGTGGGACCTTGGGCCAGTCGAACACCCAGGCCAACATGAAGAATGTGAGAGAGCTGGACACATCCTCCGAGGTCTTTGGTAGGGACAAGGTGAGAAACTCTAGGCACCTCTTCTCAGTGGTAAAGCAGTTGAATCTTCCATCATCAGCTCACTGGGTACTGTCTTGTAGCAAATTTGTAATTGATTGTAAATTTGCTAAGTACAGTCCTGTTATAACTTTATGATTATTTACGTACTACTAGAATTAGGTGTGCATTCACTGCACTTCAGTGTAATACATGCAAGGATAAAGTGGTGATAATTATGCTGAAAATGCTCATGAAGTTTCACAGGCTTACAGCCATACATTAAATACTACATGTATTTTTTTTATGCACATAGTTTGCATTATTTAAATATTACACTTAAATTGCAGGCTTATGGAGAATAGAACCTGTAATTCTAGTGCATTTCAGAGGAATGACATGAGACCCCTACTAGGAAATAACCCTGAATAATTTTGTATTTGCATTAAGAAATATTACATAAAATTGAGAGAATTATATAAGGGGATGTGTAGCACAGTCATAGATTTATTTCAGGTTCACAGCATTATCATTCAGCATAACTAGAGAGCAGAGAATGTAAAGGAGCGAGAGAGGAGAATTTTAATGTATGTTACGTGGTTTCAAAGCAAAGTAACAAATTAATTTCAGATTTGCTTTTGTATCATGAATAAAAAGATTAACCCATTAAGGATGGGCTGATTTTGCTACAACACGCATTTTCCATAGACACCTGCCCAATGATACTCGGGACTCGTCCTCAACAGGTTAACTCTATGTGTGTAACATTAATTTTCTGTCCATATGTTATATGTATGAAATTTGTGCACGTTTGACTAACTGGCACAGAAAGGGTTAAATAGCTGGAGAATGAATGTGGAGAGGAATAAAAAGTGTTTGAAGCACAATGATGTCATTCTCTTGTCACAGCTGAGAAATCTATCAGAGAGTTGGTTGGTGTAAATACCGGTATAAAATGAAATGTGATGGATGACTGCTTTGACCCCTGCCATTCAGGTGTTAAAGGCTTACTCCAAGAGTTGGGCGTTGCGGGAGGAAGGGTTCAACGAAGTGCGGAACCTCATGGAGACAGACGACGAAGGCAAGGAGAGGGAGGATCTACGCACCATGCTGCGATCTGCCATCTTCCTGGCCTCTAAGGGCCTGAAGGATAAAGTCTTTTCAGTAAGTTTCAACTTTCTTTCTCTATTGCCTGCATGACTCAGCTTTACTTACTGTAAAAGTGGATACAAGTAAAATTTTCGCCTACTTTCGCGTCTCATGAAATTTTAAAAAAATTTCCACCTTGCCAAAATGTCCACTTTAACAGTAGTATATTTCTGCTGGAATAGCACCTTCATTCAATCTTCGGTTTTCCATCATTTTTATGCCTCCGCCACGAAGTGGTGCCGGAGGCATTATGTTTTCGGGTTGTCCGTCCGTCCGTCCGTCCGTCCGTCCTTCCGTCCGTCCGTCCGTCCGTCCGTAATGAATTTTGTGGCAAGCGTAACTAAAAAACCTTTGGAGGTATTCTAATGAAACTTGGCATGTATGTGTATTAGGGGGTGAAGTTGTGCCTATTAACTTTTGGGTGCACATGCTCAAGGTCAAAGGTCAAAAGGTCAAGGTCGAATACATAAAATTTCACTATTTCCTCCATATCTATGCATTGCCTGAAGATATTTTCTTGAAACTTTGTGTATACATGTATTACCCAATTAAGATTCTCTGGTGAAAGTTTGGGGTCATGAGGTCAAAGGTCAAAGATCAAAAGGTCAAGTAAAAATTTCACTTTTTTCTCTGTACCTTGGAAATTGTTCAAGGTATCTTCACGGAACATAGTATGTATGTATACATGTACTGACTGGCAGTGCCGATCATCTAGAGAATTTAGGGTTCATGGGGTCAAAGGTCAAGGGCAACACTTCAAAATTTTACTATTTCCCTCATATTTATGCAATGCCAGCAGGATTATTTTTTTTACACTTGGTTTATGCATGTATATTGTAACCCAATAGAGATTCTCTGTTAAGTTTTTTTTCTTTTTTTTTTCTCAAAGGTCAAAAGGTCAAAGATCAAGTGAAAGTGCTGAACTGACTGTTTCCTCCATATCTAGGAAATGATTCA
Source organism: Diadema setosum (assembly GCF_964275005.1). Classification (NCBI taxonomy): domain Eukaryota; kingdom Metazoa; phylum Echinodermata; class Echinoidea; order Diadematoida; family Diadematidae; genus Diadema; species Diadema setosum. The sequence continues at coordinate 32,347,206 of NC_092699.1, read as the reverse complement.
AGTTATCTTGAAACTTACTACATATTTATGCACGTTCTGCCTGACAGTGGTTATCTTAATATGAATTTAAGGGTCAAAGGCCAGATGAAAATGGCAACAATTTACTATTCAATACAGAAATTGCACTTTTTCTCCATACCTTGAAAATTACTCAGTGCATAAACTTATGAATGGATCAAAGTCAAGTTAAAGTTCTTAAATCTCCAAATACATGCTCTCCTATTCATCCAATTAAACCTAGGTCAAGGAAAGTGAATATTCAACACATTTGTGACAAACTTGTCATTTTAATATTTTGCCAATTTTGTGAAAATGTAATCACACATTGTCCACATGTACTATAGACCTATTAGGAGAACCATGCATTATGGCGGAGGCATACCAGTCGCCATAGCGACATTTCTAGTTTCTTCTACTTCTTCTGATTCACCATTGACATGCTCTTCTGATCTCAGGTATTCAACTCAGCGGTGGACCTCACCCGCTACACCTTCATGGAGTTCATCCCAAAGCACAAACTGGGAAAGAATGAGACATCGCAGGCTGTGGACAAGATCCTCCCAGAACTCATGTCACGGATCGGTGATACTGTAAGTCAGTGTAATTTCTTTTCTTTTATTTCTTTCTTTTTGTATAAGAGGGTGAATTGTACCTGTGCCAACACAAAAGGTACTTCACTTTTTAATTTCTTGCTTCTGCATTTGTACATACTGACAGTTATGTTATCATTGTGCTAATCAAATAATTAGCAACATGTCGTGACTGTCCAATATGGAAATGTTTCATAACCATGCCTGTACTGAATAGTTTACAAAGCAAAATTTTTGAAAACAGAGAAAAACAATGGAACACAAAAATGGAATTTTAAAGCAATTTCCTCATTACTTCATAATGTTTATTTGTGATCAACATCAGTATTTTTTGAAAACATGTGAAATATCATGATTCTGTAACATTCTTGCACTTTGCGTACATTCATTCACATTTTAAGTACCACATTTCTTTGAACTTGTTTTGGTCTCCAAAGTTAATTTGAACATGCATTGGCATGCATTTATTAAATTTGAACACAGTGGTTTGTGTGTTTGATGTAAACAGAGGGGTGTGTTTCTTTAATGCAAAGAGAGCAGTGTGTCCCTTTAATGCAGGCAAAGCTTCATCTACAGTATATGTAGGCTAATAAGCCATGCTGTTATCATCTACTGTGCCCCCCCCCTTCCCCCATTCTTCACACAGAATGGCAAACTGATTGCCACGGACATTGACTTCATCATTGAGATGGCCACGTTTTCCGACGTGCGGCCCCTGCACTCGATCCCCAACCAGTGCCAAACCCCGTTCAAAACCAACAGCCAGGCCAAGATTGCCGTCACCAGAGTCGAGATTGTGGAGCGGCTTATGCGCGAATTAGGACTAGACAGGCACAGGTGAATTATTTTCCTTTTCGTTTGTCTTGTTCAGAATTATAGTTGTCAATGATGTAGTCTCCTCAAATACATCTTTCTATTGATTGACTGATAACATGATTTATATCACCAAAATCACTTATGTTTTAACCCATTGAGGATGGACTGATTTTACTACAACACGCATTTCCCATAGACACCTGCCCGGGTATACTTGGGACATCGTCCTCAACAGGTTAATGTTTTGTATGTTATGATAGGAGCCTTTGTTGTATGTGGATAGCTATGATCCTACGAATCACAAAGCCATTACCATTCAGGATGATAAGAAAATTTCAATATGTCATCCATTTTCTTCTTTTGAGTACCAGTAATAAGCTCCCTCTCAATTACAATGTACACTCCGATTTACTCATATTTTTCACCTGCAGTATTCTGATGATTAATGCTTGTCCCTAAAGGGTCATTACAGCAATTTATTCTTGTACAAAAAGATATTTCTTGCCAGCCAATATTCGATATTTCTTTCACAGTGGTATGACGACAGTGAGCGTCATGAAATTTGCCAACCACGCCCTGGAGCACACGTCGGGGGCAGTGAGGGAGGCTGCCATCAACCTGATCTTTGAACTCTATAAGGTCAAGGGGTCAGAGGTCAAGGATCACCTCCCCCCAGAGGACAGGCCCGCCACGTACAAGAACCCACTCTACGCCCGCATCTTCGACGGCCTCAACAAGATCGACGGAAAGCCGACCAGAGCTGAACTGAAGGTCTGTCCAAGTTATATGTATGTCAAGAACCTGAGGGGCGCCCTTGCTCTGATTCGATCCATAGCAAACAACTATAGCCTCATTATTTCTGTGGTTGCCATTTGTATTCAAAGTATCGTTGACAGCATAATAGTAAGAGAGTCAAAGGACACCACTCACATTATGATTTACCTCAAGTCTAGGTAGTAGTAATGTAGCCCTGCCTTGCTGGGGAGATCTTTGACTGTATGTGACTGCTATAGTTTTGTCTGGTACCATGCATATGATATTTGTCGACTCTAACCCTGACCCATCAGGACTGGGGAGGGGGAGGAGGGGCAGATTCCTGCAGAAATTGTCTGCTCATCCTAAGACTGGCTAACCTGAATTTCAATGCATATCTTATAATGGCAAAAGATTACACAGAACTGGAAAAAATTGGAAAGAAATTTACACAAATTTGCCAATTTGAGAGAAAGAGAGAGAGAGACATAAATGAATTTTAATCTTCTAAAGAATGCGATATGAATTACAAATGTATGCTAAGATTAGGAAAACAGAGAAATCCCAAACGAAGGTTACTGTATACGCTGTTATTTTCGCGTACAGATACTTTCGCGAATAATGAGGTCATAGACATTTTCGCGCGATGTTGTTTTTCGCGAATCGACGCTGACGCTCACGTTAATGCTCTATTAACACAGTGCAGGGAGACATTGCTCAAGGGAAATTTTTACTTTAAGCTGCCAAGAATCTTGCAGAGACTGGTGGCTGTTCCCTTTGTGCTACAGTCAAGGGCAACTCTTTGTATACCAATGCCCAAGTAGGTGAAGTCAAAGACGGGGCATGTAACCATTCTCTAATGTCACCATGTTTCTGCCCTCAATACATCCTAGGCCCAGGAGAGACTGGTGGCTGTTCCCTTTTTGCTACAGTTGAGTGCAGCTCTTTGCATACCAATGCCCAAGTAGGTTTAAGTCAAAGATGGGGCATGTAACCATTCTCTAATGTCACCGTGTCTCTGCCCTCAATAAATCCTAGGCCCAGGAGAGACTGGTGGCTGTTCCCTTTTTGCTACAGTCTAGTGCAGCTCTTTGCATATGTACCAACGCCCAAGTAGGTTTTAAGTCACAGACGGGGCATGTAACCATTCTCTAATGTCACTGTATCTCTGCCCTCAATACATTCTAGGCCCAAGCCAAGGCAGCGAAGGAGAACAATAAGAAAGCCAAGCAGGCGGAGATTGATGAACTTCAGTCACAACTGGCAGAGCTCAGGGCAGCAGCCCAGGCAGCAGGAAAACTGGTAATTCCCCGCATTTTACTTCAGTTTAGTTTTTGTAATTGTGTTTTAATCCAGACCAGTGCCAAATATTCAGTGTCCAGTATTCAATATACAGTATGCAATATCCAATATCCAATATGCAGTGTGCAATATGCAATATCCAATATGCAATAGCGAATATTCATTATCCAATATCAAATATCCGATACCCATTCAATATTCAATATACAGTATGAGATATCCAACCAACATTCTGTATCCAAGATTTCCAATATATACATTTCTGATATTTGAAGTTTTAATGCTGCCATTGGGGGATGAGACAACAACTACATATTTTGATGTCACATGCGTACAAAAAACAACATGAAGAAAATGTAAAGGAAATTTAACATATTTGTAGTTTTCTCACATAATAAAAGAGCACTTTACCTGCCTCTTTCAGAAGGCAGGGGGAATGATATTACCTGTAACATATGTCAGTAACAAGTCGATGGAACATGTACTTTTTTTTTTTTCAAAAAAACAATGAAATTTTGTAGAATTCTCTTTATATTTTCCTTATATCGTTCTACGCGTGTGACATCATGCACTGTAGTAGTCTTCTAATCCAGCAGTGACTGCGCACAAAGTTTAAAGATTCATGACTTTTTGATAGATTGTCAGATTTTCCTCAAACTATCACTGATGTGTTCTACTGATATTGCAGCATTCACGTAATCCACATGTACATATAGGTGAATTCATAGTTCAATCTCCATGACAGTGACAAAAAATTGACAATCGATATTTTTCCTGGATTGCAGCCCCCTGAAGCGGAAGAAGAGAAACCGAAAGGGAAAGAAAAAGGAAAGGAAAGAGGAAAGGAGAAAGGAGATAGAAAAGACAAAGGAAAAGATAAAGATAAGAGGAAAGGAAAAGAAAAGGACAAGGAAGAAGAGAAAGATGAAGGGAAGGAAGCAGAAAAGGACAATGGTGGCCTTAAAGGTAAGTTGTGTGCAAAGTTTTCATGTACCGATATATGCTTTCACAGTTAAAGGAGAAGTCCAGGTCAGTCAAAATTCAGTCAGAAATGAAAGAGTGACATTTATGAACACAAGAGTGAAAATTTGATCAAAATTCAATAAAACATAGAATAGTTATGAAATTGTGAAGTGAAGATAATTTTCATGAAAATATTTTCTGAACAGTCAGTATAAATATGGAAATGAGTGAGCAGATGATGTCATCGCTTCACACCTTGCCATAGGATTATACAGTAGTTTGTACACACAAGCTGGAAATTTTCATTTGTTGTTGTTGTTGATATTGTTCCAATGAAGTTACAAATAATATACATCCCTGTCTCAAATTCTCATATATCTCACTGATCATTAAGATTCAGCGAGGAGTTACATATCGTTTTTTACGCTTTTTTTGCAGAAAAATTGAAGTTTCATCAGTTTTTTTTGTACACAATCAGTGGAAAATTGTGAGGTGATGACATCATCTGAGACAAGCAAGAAAGCTGGAGGCTTGCAAGATGAGGGTTATAATTGAAGGTACAGATGAGAATTGTGTAACACATGAAGAGCACAAACGAACAATTTACACATGACCGAAAAATAAAAAGTACTAATATTGGCAACGATGAAATCACGATAAAGTTCTCAAACTCCTCAATTCCTCCACCGTAGACCTGCATTCGCTATCTATTTCCCGTTGCAGCGCCCACGAACAAGAAGATCCCGCCCCGCGCCCCCAGCATCGCCGACCAGTCCGAGTTTGGGGAGGACATGGACCAGCAGTGCATCTTCTGCTTGGAGAAGGACCCCAAGTTCAAGGAGGAAGGGTTGGACATGCACTACTGGCGTTACTGCCCGATGCTGACCAAATGTCAGTCCTGCAAGCAGGTCAGTGACCCCTTTAAACTCATCATGTCCAAGAAACATGGTTTTACGATGCATCGTTAAGCATAAATTTTTAGTTCTCATTGTAAGTGTTTTGGGAGAAAGAGTAAAGACTGAAACTCTTTTGATTGAATCCTTTCATGTTGTTCATGTTTTTGTATTAAGTTGCAGAATTTTCAAAAACGTCTTGATTGCTAGGGTATCATAGAAGACTGACGAGGCTGTTTCTTTCTCAAATTAGCAAAATTCAATGTCACAAATTCTTTTCTGATTAGTGGAGGTTTAATACACTCTCATGCAATCTTTCAATTTGTTGTACACATGTATATACTTCAAATCTTACCGGTACTATGTTTTGACCTTGAGGCATATAAACCTATATGCCGTGTTCACAGCTTGAACTCTTATTAGTGTCCTTTTGTTTTGCTCAGTGTTTCTTTTATTAAGCTTCTCACCAATTGCTTTGGGTATTGTTAGGCATAAAGATTGAACTGAATAGATGCAATTATATCTGTTTGTGTTATTTCAATATCTTGTAGATGGTGGGGCTATGTCATATGAAATTGATATTTCTGGATTCTTAAGATATGTGACCCTGCACCACAAAACAAACAAAAAGTCGCCAGCCATGGATTTTTATTTAAGGACAGATTCTGAAAGAGCAGACTCTAAGCTTTGAAATGATGTATAACTCCATTCAAATGGACTCTCCTGACCTATCTAAATATTGGAATGAAAGCGCACACTCAGGAAAACTGTGAACCGAGAAAAGAGGCTCTGAAGTACACGGTCTATCTGTCTATTCAAGCGCTCAGTAATTCAAGCGCTTTACCAAACCGTGCTAGCTGTGCGATGAATGGTACAAAAAAACAGGATGTAAACCACTGGAGCAACAACAATGAAGGGATTATCAGATTAAATTGAAATTGAGCATGTTCTATTAATACATTCTGCCCATGATTAATGCCAACTTTCAAAGCAGTAGCATTATCCTTTCAAAAGTTATCGGACTTAGAAGTGAAGAGTGTGCAAAGGGATATCAAGAAATGAAAAGGGGACTCTAAGATTCCCTGATCTCACTACCCTACAAAAAAAGAAGAGTTGTAGAAAAACTACTGAAAATGCACTTTCCCACTCATTTTATGATCCCAAACTTAAGAATAATGTAGAGGAAGGATAGCTCTTTAATAAAATATGAAAAACTAAATATTGACTTGGTTGACCCGTTTCACCGTTTTTGAGTCCTTACGTGAAATCAAGGGGTGCGACTTTTTGTTCGTTTTGTGATGCACGGTCACATATGTTTGTGTGCTTTTACCCAGCAGTACTTCCATCAAACGAAGTGCAGGGCACATGCATTAGTGTCACGAACCTTGGTGCTTAGAGATTTGACTGGTTTGTCTGATATTGTCTGTCTGTGTGTCTGTGTTTGTGTTTGTGTGTGTTTGACCTTTGACCCATTTTGCAGGTGGTGGAGGTATCTGGTCTGACGGACCACCTGCTGTCGGAGTGTGAGCAGAGGATGGAGTTTGCGAAGTGCCCTCGCTGCTCGGAGACCCACAGCAAGGCGGAGATTGACAAATATGTGTCTGAGAAGTTGTGCCAACGTAAGTGAAAGGATAATCCTTCCTATTTCCCTGGCTACCAAAGTCCCATTGCAGCCCACTGTTTGGTCCTGTTCTTGACTCACACAGATTTTATGTACTTTCGTGTTGATTGTTGGTTTGAGAAATTTTGTGTCAAAAGATCTCTCAAGTTCAATTTCACTGCATAACTAAAAGCAGAACACAGCATTTTTTTTTCTAATTTTGATCAAAGTTGGTCCGTATGTGTGAGCAGGTGTCAATATGTAACTGTAACCATGCCCCCTCCCTTATTATCCTCATGTAGCTGCCAAGGCCGGGAGTGCCCGCTGCCCCCTCTGCCACTCCAACATCCCCCAGGGCGAGGAGAGCTGGAAGAAACACCTCATGGGAAAGGACGGATGCAAGGCTAGCAAGAGGAGGGAGCAGTCCCTCAAACGAGGTGAGCTGCGGGTTCTCGTTTAGAGCCTCAGGGGTCTTGGTGTAAAATCATTGATATGGACTTGTGCACCGTGGATATCCTTTTAAAGATCAATTTTGGATCAGAAATACATTGTAACTTGATTATAGAAAAACAGACAAACTGTTTAGAAGTACAACAAATGCATTATAGTTGTAAGTTTTGTAATTAGGTTTTTGTGTTTTTTTTTTAAATGAGGAGACTGCAAACTACAAGCCCTGCTTTTTGAATTTTAGCAATCCCCTCCATTTCGAACAACTTTCTTTCGGTATTTGTTGTGAAATTTACAACATTGTATCTCAGTTCACAGTTTGTTTGTTTCAGTACATTGTTGTGTTGATATGTGTATTCATATGTTATAATTATATTTTTGGAAATGAAAATAAAAATGAAATTAAATTTTATCAAAAACAGATTAAAATAACTGTTGTGAAATCTTAAAGGTTTGCTAATTTTTATTAAAAATTGATATGAGTATCCAAATAAGTGAGCTGATGATGTCATCACAATCTCACAATTTGAGTATTTTGCTAATTAACATAACAAAGGAAGTCATAGTTGAAAGTGGCCTGTGATGTTTGAAGCAAAAGGGTAGTTTTTGCCTTTGTTGTTTTTGGGATTAATATTAAACCCTTCTGTACTTTAATCACTCATCAGTAACATACATGCCTCCAACTCCTCTCGGCCAGTCAAATTAGATATCCTGAATCTGTCAGTGAATCAGGATTAAGTAATCCCACAAATCCATATTTCATCATGCTCACCATTATCGTGTGAGACTGTTGCGTCACTATAAGCTCAGTGGGTTTGTCTCAGCAACAAAACATAGCATTTTGCTTCTGACGAAGATTCTGCTAGGATCGAAAGCTCAGGCCCCTTTTGACTCCCATTTTAGCAACAAAACATGACATACAGTGCACTCCTGTTATAACGGACACAGTTATAAAGAAACTCTGGTTACAACAAAGTAAAAAATCAAGCTGTAACATTATCCACTCAATGTATTTTTATTATGCCTCCGCCAACGAAGTGGCCGGAGGCATTATGTTTTCGGGTCGTCCGTCCGTACGTACGTCCGTCCCGTTTTGTTTTTGTCGATATCTCAAGAACCGTGTGGTGGTTTTGCATCAAACTTGGTATGAGGGTATATCCTGGGGGGATGATACTTTGTTTGGATTTTAGGGTCACGGGGTCAAAGGTCAAAGGTCACAGGTTATTTTGTGAAAAAAAGGTTGAAATTTCATGTTTTTCTCCATATCTCGCAAATGGTTCAAGGTATCTTCATGGAACTTAGTATATATGCATGTATATATACTAGGGAAGTTGGGGGTCAAAGGTCAAGGTCAACTCCTCAAAATATCACTACTTTCCTTATATTTATGCAATGCCTGAAGGATTTTTTTAAAACTTGATGTATTCATGTATAACCCAATATATATTCTGTGGGAAGTTTCTTGCCAAAAGGTCAAAGGTCAAACATCAAGTGAAAGTGCTAAATTGCACTTCTTCCTCCATATCTCAAAAGTAACTCAAGGTATTATCATGAAACTTACATATTTATGCATGTTCTACCTAACAGTGATTCTCTTTGGAACTGTGAGGTCAAAGGTCAAAGGCCATGTTTAGATAATACTATTTTACCATTTGATACTGAAATTGTACTTTTTCTCAATACCTTGAAAATTACTCAATGCATAAACTTATAAAAGGGTCAAAAGTCAAGTAAAAATAATCAGTTCCCCCAAATACCTGCACTCTGACGTTTTAATCATTCATCCAATTGAACCTAGTTCTACAAAAGTGAACATCCAGCACATTTGTGGCAAACCTGTCATTTTGCCAATTGTGTGAAACTGTCATCACACATTGTCAAGACATTGTACTATAGACCTATTAGGAGAACCATGCATTATGGCGGAGGCATACACCAGTCGCCGTAGCGACATTTCTAGTTGTTTATTTCTTCGGTTAGAACGAAATTTCGATACAATGAAAGAAGACTGCTGGCCCCGAGGACTTCATTATAGAGGGAGTCTCCCACTGTATATAATATCACAGGTGGTGGTGGGGGGGGGGGGGGGGGGGTGATGATGCCCCCAGAATAACAACAAACAAACAAAGTAAAACTTGACAGTTTGCAACAGTTTGCAGCAAAATGTGTGAAAGCATTAGGGGTTAAATATTTCATTGCCTTGTCCCCATCCTTTACCGTCTCCCACGACAGCCAAAGCTGCGAAGAGTGATGCAGCAGGACGCAGCAGCAAAGCCAAGTCGGAGGCCAGCAGTAAGGACAAGTCACAGCCACGCAGCAAAGACAGGTCAAGGGCCCACAGCAAGGACAGGTCAGAGGTCAGCAGCAAGGACAAGGGGTCAGAGGTCAGTGGCAAAGACAGGTCAAGGGCCCACAGCAAGGACAGGTCAGAGGTCAGCAGCCAGGACAAGGGGTCAGAGGTCAGTGGCAAAGACAAGTCAAGGGCACACAGTAAAGACAGGTCAGAGGTCAGCAGCAAGGATAAGGGGTCAGAGGTCAGCAGCAAGGACAAGTCTGAGGCTGCAGCCAAGCCTAGACAGAGGGAGAAGAGGGACAAGCCCAAAGGCGGTGGAAAGACATCCAGAGCGAAGTAAACCTGAGCAGTTCTCTGTGCAACATCAGAACAGTTCAAAGGTTGACTACAGCCTCTTCCACTGCCTGGCCCGTCAATTATAGCTGAATCGTTTCATGCATTTTGGGCTCTACGTATTCTATCTGTCTATCTGTATGTATCCATTATGAAATGAAATTGTCACATTTTTGGAAGAGCTCAGCATTTCCCGTATCCAAAATATGTGATTAGGTATGGGTTATGCGGCACGTAATAGCAACAACAACATGCGAAAATCGAGAGTGTCTCATAGTAATGGTATAGTGATTCATTTCATTTGAGATTTAGATTTTTGACTCTACTCTGTGTCTTTGTATGTATCCATTATGGAGTAAGATTTTCGTATTTTCTCATTCATGGAAACATGATAAAAACAAAAACAATAATTCTGAAATGAATGAGTTTCTCCATGGCGATATTTTTTTTTTATTCCATGGCAGGGTCCAGTAATATCAACTGTTATCAATGCAGGATGAATACGTTTTGATCTTTGGATATAGTCCATGAACTTTTACATTTAAAATTAATGGATGCTGCATCGTATGACATTATCCAAGTTTTATAGAACAAAGGTGTAAATTGCATTGGAATGATGATGATATCTACACACAAAATGCTAATAGAGGAGTGTGTGTGTGTGTGTTTTTCTTCATCAATATACAAGACATTTTTAATCAACAAGTCAACAGCATACTTGTTGCTAATTCCGTGTTTAGGCTGAAAGAAGAAAGAAATTGAGGTTTGTTTTCTTCATGTATATAATATATAACATGTTCACATTTGGTGCTGTGTCTTATTTCGGCACCCTACACACACACACACACACACTGCTACAGTTATTGACAGTAGTAATGCATGCATAGTTCTGAGTGAAGAAAAAAAGAAAAACATTTCATAAGCACAGCAATAACATCAAAATTGTATGAAATGAGAATACTATGAAATCTCAAAGGTTTGCTTACTTGTGCAAACCATTCTTGAACATGATAACCATTTGTACCTAACATAAATTACAAGGATTGAACAGCAAGTGCTTCGTTGGGGTGATGAGTTGCCAAAATGTCAAAACTGGTTTCGCCTTGTTTTTTAATTATACAGAATGACCCATACTATGTCGTAACAGTTACCATTCATAGTAACATCCCAACAGTTAGAATTGTTGTCATGGTTGTTGCTATAGTCAGTTAAAGCCTTTTGAGCAGCATGTCCCACATGTGAAGTCCAATTTGCTTCAAATCTTGAACATATATAGATTTTTTACCATGAATTTGCCAAATAGATGCTATAAAGTAAATGTTATTTTTCATTAATCTATGAAATGATAGACAATGAAATTATCATTGAATAGTACTAATATTTGTCCCCCTTTTGTATGCAGTTTGGAAAGGGAAATTTGAAAGAAAAAAAAAGTATTGAAAAATATTTCCAAGTTTTGCAAGATACAATTCTACTATACCCTTCCAGCATTAAATTACACACTAATGGTTTTATATTGTTCATTAGGTGCTTATATCTAAAATAAAAAATGGTGCCCTTGGAAAAAAAACAATTAAATGCAGGCATTTATGTAAATATGTGTATTGTCTAGTGTACTCGATTTTACAGCATGCACTATGACTGTGAATATTCTAGTAGCTGAGATGTCTGTACAAATGTGGCAAAATTTTTTTCAGTACGAGTAAATGCCTTGATGCCAAGTTTGAACAAGCTCTAACAGTGTAGCGCCATTGATATGAACGTGATTGTTGTTGCTTTATGAATGTGGAAAAAAAGAGATAAACATAGCAACAACAACAAAAAAAAATCCTGTCATTGTGAGTAACACTCCAGACCCACCAACAAGATATTCATCTGATCCTAAAGGCCAAATTGTAGAAAGGTGTGGAAAAGGGCTAGTCAGCCAATAGTGATTCATGTGGTAGCCATCAGTGGTCACTTCTGACCTGCTACAACAAAAGGATCCTAAAGTCGTTGACGGCTGAGCCAAGAAAATTGAGTTTGAAGTCAGATCATCAAAATCGGTCAAAACGATCAGATTTCTGTTTTTAGGCATAATGTTGTAGTCTAATGTATCATCTATCATCTGCTGAAATTTGGAAGCTAAATGATCAAAGGAAAGGCAAGAAAGTATCTTTTTTCTGGACCATGATTTTTCGACTTTCAACGTAACAGAAACGTGTTTGAAGATTTGGATTTAGCGCCGCAGCTAGAATCCACCCCTAGCTACGAGTGAGTGATCTTATTGGTCAGTGTGTGGCCTCCTGGTTACTGATTGGTCATGCGTAGACCGCTGGCGCTAAACTTGAATGGACATCGCTGAGGTTGCTAGGAGCATACCTTCTATTGTCAAATGGTGAAAACTCTCTTGCCTCCCCTTGATCACAGTATCGTAGGAAGGAAAATCTTGAAGGTGGTTTTATCGAAACGCCGATTTTCTAAACCACTCGACATGCGATGATAAAATCATCAATATCTCCGCAACTGAGTACTTTTATGAGTCGTGTTATATATGAAATTAAAGTGGAAGAGTAAGGGAATAATGTCATGTCATTTTCAGAAAATCATCATCCCCCGATTTTCTGATTTTTTGTTGTTGTAGCGGGTCACATTTAGTTCCAGCTCTGATAGGATCGGCCTATCAGAAGAATTGTGGCACTTGTTTACATATAAGTGAATGAGAGACATTTTTAGTCTTCTTTCCCTCATTATACCCAAGCATCATTTACAAGAGTTTTTGCTTAGCAGGTATATAATTTCCCATAAGTTCACTTTGTTATGTGCAGTCAGGCATACATGTAAATTGTGGATTGTAGCAGAGGATTACTCACAGACTTTGCACTGTGAAGCTCATACTTTTCAAGATTTTGAGTCATACTTGTTGACAATCATCTTGCATGTTTAGAGGCAAATTTCTGGAGAATTCTGCACAAACGTCTTTCTTGTATAAACTGTATGTGAAACCACCTTGATTAGTATGTGCACATGAATGATATCAATGCAACTCCCGCACACAGGCAGTCTCTATTCGTTAGCATACATTTGCTATGTAATATGTCAATTTGCCATACATGGTGTACAAAGTGTGACTGTGTGATCTGTTGTACAACTTGTATAGTTCTTGCTCCCGTATTCATTGCCCTCCTGTTGGACTCCGAACACTTCATGGTGGCCGTTTTGGTTCTTCCCCTCTTTCAATAGCTTTTCACACATAGATGGAGAGATGTTTTTCACGTTTTATTTTTTTCTCTCTTTTCTTTTATTGTGCTTAACCCGTTGAGGACGAGTCCCAAGTATACTCGGGCAAGCGTCCACTGGAAATGCATGTTGTACCAAAATCAAACTGTCCTCAATGGGTTAATGTGAGTAACAGAAACCAGAAGTGACCTACTCACATCTTCTCTTTGTTGACTCATATCATGTCAGGGATGTAATACTTGGTGTGCATTATATGGTGCACATTCCTGCTCGGCAAGTAAAGAGTTAATGACCAGGCAGTAGTCTGTTCTATTTATATGGGGTAGTGTCAGATGCCAGCCAGCTATTGGAATAATACATGATCATGTGGTAGCAGATCATTTACTGTGTTTTCCACTGGGCAGAACATTCTGGAGAGCGCGATGGGAGAACATCTTCACGTATAGGAAAGGCACACAAGAAAATTAAGCAGCGTGTATGAAAGCTAGTTCAGGGCATGTGTGCCATGTTGGTATACCCTGCACTCACGTGGCATGACGACACCTAAGCTACGTGTGGTCAGGTATAGCCACCTAGCTGTGGGCTTTTTGGCGATGCTGCAAAAATACCTACCACAGATGCTGTTGAGCGTTTAAAAAGCCAGCAATATTTTGCTGTTGTTGTCCTCCTACTTTAAGCCTGGTTACACCTTTTTGCCAATTTTGTACACTTCACGACTAATGATGCACCATCTAGATATGGTCATTGTAGGTTGGTAATCAGTTCGCATGATTTCGTTGTCATCATTAGTAGGCCCTGTACAAGAGTTGTTTTTTGATAGAAGAGGCTTTACAGTGTAGTATCACAGTCGAGTTACTGTATACGCCAAATATTTCGTGAGTCGGGTCCTATTCGCGAAATTAAAACACCTGATAATAATGACTCTGATCCCGATATGAACGTGATGTACATGTATACATTTCTACGTTTAGTACAGTACTCCACGATCATGAATTTAACCACTTGCGAAACTGTCGGGAAGTTCCAATTCGCGAAAAATTTTGACTCACTAAATATATGGCGTGCACAGTATGTAGTATAGTGTGCTGTCGCTCAAGATATTGTCTTAAAAAAAAAAAAAAAATCTGTTTTTATGTCTTCAAACTATCATGAGATGTCTTCTGTACACATCTATGATCTTATTCTGCTATGGTATGGCCAAGTAGGATAGTTTAGTCACTTGGACTTTTTTTTTTTTCACTGAAATCACAGAATCACATAGTCTTCATTCTAAAAAGAATGAAACCTACATTGAGAATTTTATCAGTCTAGTGCAAACTGTGCCACCAATAGTGCACATGCATTTATTCAAAGTTAGTCTAATTTTATATATTTTGTATATACTAGTGTGTGATTTAAATGCCCAGATACATGCAACACGTACCTGTAAATATGTCAGAGTGTAATTTATTGATTCTGATTTGCTGTCAGAAGTAGGAATAAAGATTCTCACTTCAGCAAATATTTTCCCTCCTTTGCATGGCATTATTATTGTTCTGTTGAACTGGTGTGGTGCATGCATGCCAGTATATCCAATATACTGCAAAACCAGAAATTTTTGCGGCATATGAAAGTTTTGCGGCATATGAAAGTTTTGCAAATTGGAGCCCACAACTCTTTTTGCGGCATGAAACTTTCATAAATCACCACTAGTATTCAATGCATAATTAGTGTATAGACAAGAACTTTTGAGTGTACAACAAGAACTTTTGTGTGCATTTTAATTTGGCATGTATTGGCTCCTTGCGAAATTTGCAAAAATTTCATGAACGCAAAAATTTATGGTTTTACTGTACACAAGGTAGTATGTAAAGTGGGTGTCAATGTTGGTGTGGGTGTCAATGTTGGTGTGTGTGTGTGTGTGTGTGTTTGTCTACATATTGTATGTGTCTCTGTGTGTGATATCATTTGCATCTCAACTTTCAAAAGGGGAGGGGAAAGAGCATTTTGTCATTTTTTTTTTCTCTCAAACTGAATTCTTTCCATTTGATGTCAATAAGGCTAAACGAAAAGAAATTTTGCAGCAAATTCAAATTTATTACCTGAAAATCAATTTAACACTTCAGGTGATGCCACTCAAAGAAAATGTTTTGTGGAAATGGCAATCCTGTGGAATTGTGCAGTAAATCCATTCAAATCTGACCAGAATGTTCACTTTAAAAATTTAGCTCTAGAATTTATACAACTGCAATTTAAATGTTATCCTGTATTCATATTTGCACCTTAACCCTTCAACTTTTCAGATACAATACACTGTACCCACATTTCTGTAGCCTTTTGACAAGGCCTCCAGGCTGAAAATGAGACTAACTGCGAGGGAACGAGGGAACGAGTGAGCGTGAGGCCGAGTGGCGCAGCTAGGACATTAGCATGCCAACTGCAGTCTGACTCATGAATTTAGGAACAATTCATACTCACGTTCATCGCGAGGCGGTAGGGGAAAAAAAAACCCAGGTTTCAAACTTGGCCTCGTGGCTGCGCCACTCGGTCTCGCATTCACCCGTTTCTCACAGTGCTTGGTGTGGCGAGTCAAGTCTCATTCCTAAGCCACGAGGCCTTGTCAAAAGGCTAAATTTCTGTCACTTGGTGCAGTATTGTTTTATGATGATTTTCATAATTTCACACAGTGATTTGTGAGTAACAAAGAACACACTTACCACAGTAATGGCTGAAAGAACTCTATTGGTTGGGATGCTCTTTTGTTCCCATGGAAACTGCAATCATTGCATATTATTGCAATTTTGTTAAACTTATCAATGAAATAGAGCCCATAGGACTGTTCCCTGAGTAAGGTGAAGCAAAGTCAGAGACCCTCTCTTCATTACCTTCAGAAATGAGGCATCTTTTATTGAGCCTGAGCCTGCATATAGTACAAGTCACATGACAAATACGACATTTACACAACAAATGCTCCATCTTACAAAATACGGAATGAGTACTAAAGGAAAAATTACACGTTTCAACAGAAATCTGATACATAAATGTTACTCTAAGAGTGACAAGCACCTTCTGCATGCTTTTTTTTTTTTCTCGGAAGGGAAATAGCGGAATGAAATTCATATATACGGCAAGAGAGTCTGCATAAGACAAGCTAACCATGTCGGCTATGTTACCGGGTACAGCTCGTTATTCCGAAGGCTCTTAAGTCCGAAGATTCGTTATTCCGAAGGTTCGTTATTCCCAATTTCATTTTCGGATTAACAAATCTTCGGAATAACGAACCTTCAGAATAACGCCACAAATTTTCGGATTAACGAACCCTTTTTCATTTTCGGATTAACGAACCTGTAGGTATAGGGAATTTGTGTGTTTCGGATTAACGAACCTTCGGAATAACGAATCTTCAGAATAGCGAACCTTCGGAATAACGAACAGCACCCAGGTTACCAGTGGCACCATTACTTTACAGTCACGTAGACTTTGTTGGTGTAGAAGAGAATGACATCAAATCTCGTCATCTCGGTGGTACGATTGTATGCAAACCACATTTCAAACGATAACTAAACAAAAAAAATCAGTCAAGGGAGAGAAAAGCAAATGACTAGAACAATGAGTTGAAGATCGATCCATAGTGTGACAGCAGACATGACGGAAAACATCTGCATGAGGCCCATTTGTAAAGAGGTTTACAATTCCCCTAAGTTGCAATAATTGTAGTTGCTTTCATGGAAGTAGCTGAGCACTTACTGCAATTCATGACTACCACAAATAGAAATACAGGAGGATTCATTTTTTGCAGAGAGAAGTATGTAAGCAATTATGAATACCTGCAGCAATTTCTGCTGTAGCTCTAATTCATACATAAAATTAAGCACTCTCGATCTGTTTTAACAGTTGTTTAGTTCCTTCTTTGTTGCTTGGTCCATTATATTGATCAAGCTGTCTTTCTCACGAAAAGCTACAACCAATGCAAATATTAGAGCAAACATAAGAAGAAACAAATAATGGTTATGAACAAACAAGTACTCATTATTACAAACACTGTTACGACATATGGACCCT
This sequence comes from Diadema setosum, assembly GCF_964275005.1. NCBI lineage: Eukaryota > Metazoa > Echinodermata > Echinoidea > Diadematoida > Diadematidae > Diadema > Diadema setosum. Next base: position 32,329,956 of record NC_092699.1, on the reverse strand, counting down.
CTATTTTTACTGTGAAGTATTTTAGTATTTTGACTGCAGTATGTACAAACGGGTTATGCTATCAGCATAAAACTATTGATATTGAAATTGTACATTAAATTGTGGCAAGGGATCACTACAAGGTGAATCTAATGCTGGTGTTCAAGTACTATAATTATGTACATACAGTTCATCTGTACAAATATCACACACCAACTTTGGACAACTGTTATGCTTCATGTCATAACCATGGTTTGAAACTCAACTCTGCACAGATGTGCATAGTAGCTTAGCTGTGAGAGAAAGCTAATTTAATATACACATGTACACTGCACCGTGCTTACGTGAACAGTAGAATTACATGTAAATCAAATTGCAATGTCAGAGCTACCAAGTCTCATGCATTTAGGGTCCGTCTCACAATCTCACGCATAGCACCCATTTTTCTCACACATAGGGACCATAGCTCAAAGGATTAAAGTGATAGTTGCAATTGAAGGTATATTTCCCTTTTTTCTTTCAAAATAAGTAAAAAATAGTCACTAAGTATGCACCAGATCGCACCATTAAGAGCTAAAAATTGAAAAAGCTCCCTACCGTGGGAGGGGGGGCAACCTCCTCCCTCATCTTCTCCCCGCTCGTTCGCTTCGCTCCCTCGCTTGCACGGGCATACCGCGCGCCAAGACAGTACCGAGTCATGAAAATCTAACTCATAAAAATTTTTTGAACTTGGCATCTCTGCAATGTTGACATACATTGGTACTTTTTGTGCTGTAAGTTGCTAGATATCTCTTGAATACCGATAGTATGGCTGCAGACGGACTCTGTTCTTATGTTTGACAGCATGCACAAGAGAACGTTTGACCCCACCATAATACCATGCTTATGTAACACAGTCCGACATATACATGTCTGTGTATGTACCTTAGTGTTGTTGTTTTTTTCAGCCTAATTAAGAAATATGTTAAGAAGCCACAGGAACATTAACCCATAGTTTTTAGCAATGTAGCAAAATAATCTGGAGCATATACTTCTCCTAAGCCCTCCACAACTGTTTATCCATACTCTAGCTCTGAGTCCTCAGACATTATAAAGATTATAGTAAAAGACTGACATATAGGGCCTATAGTCATGCACTACTCAACTGGTTGAAGATGAAGCTGAGTAGATCACTTTATCTCACAAGAGCTGCACCTATATTGGTAGCCTGCCTACTACTTTGCTGATGGAATCAAATCAGACCAAGGTTGTAAATATTCCTTTGGATTTGTCTCTGTGGTCAGGTTTTTCCACTATTAAAAGTAGTTCATGGAAGGCAGGCATGAGACCTCATACAAACAACAATATGTCAAGTACATGCACACAATTTGCCATTTTGCTTAGTCTTCTATCCATTGAATTCACAACTCCTTTTATATCTTACAATTCCAACCACATGTAGGCCTGAACTGCGAATGGGCACTCAACATTGGCAAATGTATTGAATTTTCCTTCTTTTTTTTAGTGACTAAAACAAAATGGTGCTTGGAGTGTTATTTTCCTTGTGTGTGTGCACACTCTTCATAACATATTCTGTAAAAGCTGTTAAATCTTGCATACCAGGTACAGATATTTTCACAAATGAGTTCACACACATTTCCGCGAGATGTTGTTTTCGTGAGTTGACAACGAAGCTATCATAAATACACAAAGATACTCTGTACCAATAGTTTGGCGATATTTTTGCTTGTTGTTAAATTCACGACCTATCAGTGATTCATGAAATTTGCAAAAATTGCGCCATCACAAAAATAACAGCTTTTGCAGTAGTTCTACTTTAGTGGGTTTCCTCATACCTCACCATTCTCCCAGCCCTACCTAAATGTGTCTTCTTAGAGCTACGTATCCACAGCATAGAACCATAGTGCCATTCTAGTTTATACAATGCTCTATATGTGTCAGCAAACTTGACATACACAAAGAAACATATAGCAACCCTTGTACGAAGGATATGACAGAGAAGGAACATTTCCAGCAAAAACTTTTTCATCATTTACATTCAATTATTCAGGCTTGTGCGTAAAAGACCGTGTCTGGTCTAGGCATTATGCAATATATTAAATGCAGGGCAAAAAGGATGTCTCTACAAGAACATTTATATACAAATCTTCTCAACATGCGATTGGAAGACGCGTTATGACATGTGATAATAAAGTGTCTTGTATATTCTGCGAGAGAAAGTTTCCGGTATCTTTCAGGGCCTTTCTCAGCTGCCCTCGCCCGAGATCTACAGGCACATTGATCGTACTCTTCACACATATATATGCTATATGAACAACAAATGCCAGCTGGAATTACACTGTACTCTGAAGTTTGGAAAAGAATGCTTAGGTAAAGGTCATTTCCATTATAATATAAGGCAGTTATAAAAATATCTTCATGGCTGCTTCTTTGTACATGTGCAAGGTATGGTACAGAAGATTCTAGAAATGAAAATTTCACTGTGACGCACCACTTGATGTTTACATCGACTTTTACAGAAAGGCTAAATTCAAATTTTGTAAGAGCTGTTATTTTCACGTACAGATACACATACAGGTACACAAGTGTCATGTATTTCCGCATACGAACATTTTTGCGAGATACATGTATGTTGTTTTGTAATTTGATACTGCAGCTGTTGTGAGTGCATTATGGCCCGTCCTTTCGTGTGCTGTTAAATTCACGGCCAACGTTGATTCATGAAATGTGCGATAATTAAACTCTCGTAAAAATACGAGCTTTCACAGTATTTGTACAAACAATATATGGAATTCTGTTGTTTCACTAATAACCTGGCATAACAAGGAAGTTACAGAATCTTTCAAGTTTTATGAGAAGAAGTAATTTTGGTCAACACAATAGAGGCAAACAAGATAAGGCTTTGATATCATTGTCACACGATCTTAACTGCTTCATCCTAAAATGTATCATACAATAGCTTGCTGTCAATGCTAACAGAACATCAACTTTATACTCCACCATAAGAGTTTATCACTGGAAGTCAATGAGTCACAATTGTAAGGTATTACAGTCAACCTTGCCTGAATCGAATCTATTTGGACTGAAGAAATAGCCTCAACTTTAGAGGAAATTTGACATACATGTATTATGAAGGATTAAAATCAATGGAATGTAGAGAGAAGAAGACTTAAAAAACCTTTGACTTAGGTGATTATTAGACTTATGGGAGGTCCATTTAAGCAAGGCTGACCACAGTTGATTAATTCCATATCAAACTATGAATTATTTGCTTCTATTGTAGAGGAAGTGGGGGGAGTGTGGTGGGGTGGGGTGAGAAGAGAGAAGCTACACACTCAGGAAATAGTGAAGTGGACCAACTGTGAAGGCGAAAAAAGAAAAGTGATGTGAAAGCGAAACTTGACAGGTTGCCAATTTGCCAGCTTGCTATCGAGTATCGAGTATCGAGATATCACATTCACAGTTTAATCAAATGGAATAATGCCTCCCTCACCCTTTGGACTGAGGAATAAAAAGAAATCTGTATTCTACTTCCAGGACACTCGAGGACAGAGGTGAACAAACAATGCAGGACAGGAATGAATACAACTGCCCATATCACTTTCATCTTTGCATGACTATCAATGCCGAAACAAGAAACACAACATTGTAGTGTAATGATACAGTGAACATCTTTCTGTTATTGGCCTAAGGCAAGCCATATTACACTTCGTGTAGGAAGAGACATTTCCAATAGACCCATTACAATTGGAAAGCATTGCTTTGTACACGCATGGAAGAAGAAAATTATCACACACCGAGACAAAATCAACAAAAACATAGCATGACACGTACATATTGGAAGTCAAGATTAAATCCACGTATGGAAAATCACAGAGCAATGAGTTACTTCACAATGTCAGCATCTTCTTTGGCTGCTGCTTTTTCTGCTTCGAACTCATTCTACTTCACTTCCTGTTATGCGTTTTGGACAATACTTATTCATTCATTCTTATGTTGCAAAATTTGCAAGGGGGGGGGGGGCATATGAAAACTGATGGTGTCACATGCTGTCACGCCGACAATGACTGTAATGTACCCCAATGTAACATACTGTCTCAACCTCTTGGAATGATTCAATAACAAAATTTCATTCATAACACACAGAACATACAAGTAGACACATTCTACAATATGTTCATCATTCACATTTGCTCAAAAAGAGGCTTTGCAACAGAACTCTTTTGCAGTTCATTGGAAACCATTACTGCATCAGCTGTTATTTTCGCAGAGATGTTTTCGCAAATGAGGAGGTCACAGACATTTTTGCGAGATGATGTATTCACGATTTGACACCAAGGCTATCGTAAATTATGCATTATTAGCCTATCGTATGGCGACATTTTTGCATGTTGTTAAATTCGCAAAATTCACGAAAATGAAACCCTCATGATAACAGCTTATACAGTCATCGCTTATGTTGGGTTTGATAAGACCTAGAAGATAACACAAAGATGACAATAAACAAAAAAAAGTCAATCTTTTCAGTCCAGTCATGGCAAGGTTATCACATAAGGTGACCACAGGCTGTGTGAACCTCTCCAGAATGTGTATTAAACAAAAGAGAACAGAGAAGCACAAGTACCCGACCAGTAATAAACAGGGTATTATATGTCTTATAAGCACAGGAATGGATCAAAGTGCTACTAGAGTGATATGTAAAAACATGAACACATACAGTCAACCTAGACGAGATGTATGTCGAATCCAAAAGGACTGCAGAAAATCCTTCAACTTATGTAAATTTTGACCAACAAAATAGAATTGACACATGCTTATATCCGTCTGGGGCAAAACTTTTCGTTGACTCAGCCAATTTTTCGACTTGTGTGAGGTCAACTTGGGCAAGCTCGGCTGCACAATACAGCACTGGATGATACAATAATCAAAATCTAAGACTACATGTAGATAATAACATTAATGCGGAAGAATGCATTTTTGATTTTTTAGAAAATAATCTTTTTATCTACAAATATACAAGTTGAATGCAATTTCAGAGTTTATCGAAATCTGCAGGTATGTGTAACAAATTACATTTTGTTATTTGCCAAAAAAGAAGAAACAAATATATCATATCTATCAAGTCCATGCATGAAAAACTGATTTTGCACTTTTACAAACAAAAGTAAACAAACGTATGATATTAATCAGGCATTCAAAAACAACAACAAAAATACACTTCAAAGTTTCTTTGAGAAGAAAATAGACTTGAAATAGGAAGGAAATGATTTACTGCTCTATAAATGTCCAATGGATTATCATCCCCTTGGTGGGGTGGGGGACCAGTTGTTAAAAGATACAAACTGTACGATGCCCCATCCTTCTGGGAATCTATGAACACATATACGTCCCTACACACTCAGACAAAACTTGTGAATGTCATCAAAGTACTGTGTGATAAAAAACAAGCTAATATCGATGCATGCAATCACAGGTATGTGCACCAAATACTCCATCAAGAACACACTTCTTTTTTTTAAAACTAATTCAAAATGAATACTCTTAACAAACTTGCCTGATCAACAGGTGATTGCGCAACTTTTCGTGCACAGCAATCACATGTCTGGCCCCCATCCGTCGACACTCCTTGCAAGAAATAGGTCTGGCTTTATGCGACACTGTCCTTAGTTGCAAATGTTTGAGTGCACATGCGCCCCTGTCACAGGTGCTACCATGAGTGGCTAGCACCAATCTCAGAATGCTCGCACAATATTTACGGGACGCTCCGGTTAATAACCGACACAACTACGATGAAGAGAGCACCAGGCACTCACACTTGAAAGTCGAACAACCATCAATTAGTTTTGCCGCTCAAAATTGTCCTGTTAGCGTTTGCCGAAAGTCTTTACAGAGGTCACGTGCATCCACAGTTGAAGTTTGCGTCGGGCTGCTTGACCTTGTCGTAGTCGCATCCCACGCACGTCACGTGATACCACGAGTCGCAGTCGTCACACTGGACCTGTTGCGACAAGACAAGACACGTTTTTATCTTTTTAGTATACACATTCACACCTTTGTTGTGCTGTCTATCACTTGTATATCAATGCCGCATTTCCTAATTGAATGCAAATCAAAACTTCACGCCTAGCGGTTACTGTATTAAAGTAGATGGAATGGGATATTTTGGCAATGATTTGAAAACCAGTGGCTTATCCTTGAGAATATTAATAACCAAAAAAATGCATACATGCAGTCGTAAAATCAATTTAGACTGAGAGATGGAAGAACTTTGTTGAATGGTTAATCAATGGCTGTGAGAATATATATGCAAAGACTATTAAAGGATTTGAAATTTGGAAGCCAATAATCTTTGAGGGAGGAAAGGGTGGGAAAAGGAAGGAAGAATGAAGGATTTTAACTGTTGCAACTGAAAGATTCAACACACACACACACACACTTTTTTTTAAATAATATTCTTTATTTGAGTTTCATTCAATATCAAATCCAAAAATAAAATTAATATGTCCACCAATAAAAAAAAACCAAACAAACAAAAAGCAGCTGTATTCTTCTTTCTTGTGCTGCTAAATCATTTTTTCAAACATACAGTACAATATATTTGGGTCTTTTTACCAAATAATACCCTGGTTTTTTTTTAAGAGAAATGACATGAAATTCTGCATAATTCTCAGAAAAAGCTATTTTGATCAGCCTAATCAAGCCAATCCAAATGTGCCTTATCACTCACACACCCAATAAGAAAATTGTGTTTTCTCTCTCTTTTTTTTTTTTTTTTTTTTTTTTTTTTGGCAGAGCACACGCTATATACATAAATATATCAGATAAAGTATACCTCTTAAAAAGGAAAAAAATTCTTGATCAACTTGATCAGATTGCTCAATATCCACTTCATTACATAAATTCTCTTACACTCTCTTGAGAATACAGCATTTCCTGAAACGTATCATAAAAAAGCATTCTTTACTTAACCGAATAAAACTCATCATTTTTTTATCTACCTACCCCGCCTCTATTTTTTTATCTACCTACCCCCTCCCCCCCCCCCCCCCCGTACAAAACAAAATAACCATATGTGTATATCATCAAAACAAACCATATTCCTGCCTAGCCCCTTAACCATTACTCTACTATTACCTAACTACATCTACCTAGCCCTAACCATCCCCACCTATTTCCCCACTAACCATTACTCTACTATTACATAACTACATCTACCTAACCCTAAACCATCCCCACCTATTTCCCCACTAACATACCCCCCCCCCCCCCCCTCCCGGTAGCCTTCCCTCAACACACACACCCATATATGCACTAGACATCAACCAAAACAACAACAACAACAACAACATACCCACAAGTGCGCACTCACAAACACCAACATTTGCACGCCAAATCACACTACATACGTGTGGTATCTTGGTTACCTGTTTCTTTGACAGTTAGACACACACCAAAAACCGAAGGTAACTGAACGTTTTACATGGGAAAGAAAAAAAAAAGTGACCACCATAATGCTGATACATATACCGATTCCTAAACATTAATACGGCTAAAACCTAAACTGACCATACATCTGACGTGGGGGAAGAAAGATAAAAAAAAAGAAATAATATATAATTCATACTATCAATGTGAAACCCCCCCCCCCCCAAAAAAAAAAAAACAACAACAACACCCAACAACAACAACAACAACACTCTCTATGAAAGTTTCCACTGCTCCCATTTTTGCAAATGAAAGCCAAGCTTACCTGCTTTAACCGCAACATTCTTTTCCTCCTCTATGAAATCCAAAACAAATTTCTTTATCTTTTCCCTCTTGGGTAACTTATTTTGTTCTCTTGACCGAAATATTACAATTTTCATCAAAATTATCAAGGCATTCACACATTTGATTCGATTTGAACTACCTCGTAAACCCAAGAAGATATCTCTCCATTCTAATTCTTCTAACTCAACTAAATCATAATACTCAATAAGAAACTGCCATATCGGCTTTACTTTCACACAATCAAAAAATATATGTGAATAAGTTTCCCTTTCCAATTGGCAAAAAGAACAAAGATTATCATTCACAAAACCGAACTTAAACAAATGTTCCCTTGTATATATCACCCCGTGTAACAACTTAAACTGAAATTCCCTATGTTTACTAAGTAAAGTCGTGCTTCTAGGTCTAATAAATGAATTTCTAATTTCCTTATCACTGAAATCATACTTCACTTTACCATATCTTATTTCCAGGGTATACAATTCTTGTAAAGTTGTAACAAAATACTCATACAATATTTTTGACTTAACATTTTGAAATTCTAATATTTTAGCCAAAATCTTCACCTGTATATCATAATTTAATACATCAATTTGCTGAAACCTTGCACTCCCTGTGGACTCTTTCCACTTTTCTGGAAAAACATTATAAATATCATTTATCTTAAATATACCATTTCCCATGATACCTAAATTTCGAAAATACCCAACGGGTTTAATAAAACCTCCTTGTAAAATATGATGTACATTATAAACACCCTTTTCGTATAAATCGCAATCAAAAATACTCTTCCCTTTTATACATATTTTTCTATTATTAAATATAACTGGATTCATCATTTCATCTTCAAAATTCCTACATTTATCCATTTCCTGCCATACCTTAACCATTTCTACATAAAAAGGTGGAACTGGATTTGTCAGTGTCAATCTAGACCATTCATAGTCACATAAAAATAAGAACCTTCCTCCTACTGATCGAAAACTAAAATCAAAATACATTTTCCACCCAGATTTCTTCTCACCATACAATAAACGTTTCAACCACATAATACGTTGCATTTTGACAAACAGCTTGAAATTTATCATTCGCAGTCCCCCATTAACATAATCTTGATACATAATATTCCTTTTTACCCGGTCTTTACCATTCCACAAAAATTCAAAAATCATCTTATCCAATTCAGAAAATATCCATTGAGGAACAACTATGAGTGATGAAACATAATTTAACCTTGATAATGCATAAGTTTTCAACAAATGAATTTTACCCATGAGTGTTAAATCACGCTGTTTCCACCATCCTAATAACTTTTTTATTCTACTTAATATTTCTTTAAAATTGATCTCATTCTTCCCCCTCACATCTCTTGCAAAATTAACCCCCAAAATTTTAACTGCATCAACATATTTTCCAGAAACAAATAATACAGGTTTCTCTGTATCCTTACCCATCCACAAAAAATTAAATTTTTCTTTATTTACAATTAAACCGCTTATTTTCCCGAATTCATAAAAAATATACTGTAACCTATTTAAAGATTTTATGTCCTTTATAAACAACGAAATACACACACACACACACACACACACACACACACACATATGGAAAAAGAGCATGGCTATACACTTCTGCAGATTGAAAAAAAAAATATTGATGCACACTGAAAATTTTATTTTGAAGGCACAATAATATTTTGGTTCGGAAAATGGAAAAAATTGACCTCTATGAACATGTTAAACAAAATTCCAGAAAAAAAAAATGGCATTTAGAAAACACATTTTCAATTATTTGATGAAGGAAACAGTAAGACTTGCTTTAACAATGTAAAAACAACAAGCACAAGTGAATAGCTCTGAGAATAGACGAATGGTCAGAAGGGTACTGGTATCTGCAGTAACCAGTCTATGAAACCATCCAATATGCCCCATGGGTGTAGGCTTACCCATGAAACAGTGAGATCTCGCGGTCTGCAGCAATTGGAGGAATCACAGGGCGTGTAGAGGACGTCGTCCACGGCAACGGCCGAAGATGAGGAGGCAGCAGAGGCTGGAATGTGTTTTTTCTTGTGACTGTGGATGTGTGTTACTGGTCTCCCTGGAAAGAGAGATACAGGAACAATGAAGAGAGTGGTGATGCCACATTGTGGTCCGCCATTACTTATAGGAGACCTCTGGATGATTTTCAGATATTTACATTTGGACAACTATGAATTAGTTATACTGAGGACAGAGTTTCAGAATTTATGATAATTGGGATGAAGAGTAAGAATATTTTCAAAATTTAGAACAAATTGGAATGAACAAGGATGATGACATGGCAGGGTCACCATAAGAATGCATGAGTTGGGGCTCAAGGGAGCAGAACAAAAGAAGAAGGCACGCATAGATTATACACAGGTGAACTCGCAAGAAAGCGGTATTGTAATGGGATTAGACTGCTACATTTCTGAAATATGTGAGCCTCCTATGTCATCATCCTTGTTCAGTGTAATTTGTTTTAAGGTTTTTCAAAGTATTGTTTCTCTGCTCAAGAACCACAAAAAATTCCACAAATCTGCACATGGAACTGTTGATTTATGTACTACATGATGTGAAATTATGAAAATCGTCTGGAATGCTCCTTATAGAGGGGCACGGAGAGGCTACGGTACTTATTTTTTATTCAAATTCATGAAATTCTTCCATTGAGATGTATTTCATTGCAACTGATCGTAGACAAATTGCCCTACATCGACATATTTTTTTAATTTTTTTATCATGGCTACTACTAAAACACTGATCAATTCAGTGCTTATTTACGTCGATGTAGGGCAATTTGTCAATCAGTTTCAATGAAAAACATCTCAACGGAAGAATTTCATGAACTTGAATAATTATGCAGTACCCGCAGCATGCTGTAAGGGTTAAAACCAACACTTGCTGTCGGGCAGAAGCTACATAGGTGGTCTAGTGGAGACGACGCCTGTCCAGAGATCAGGTCGTACGTTCAAATCCTGCTCGAGTAGGTATGCCCATGATTTTTTTTTTTATCATGGCTACTACTAAAACACTGATCAATTCAGTGCTTATTTACGTCGATGTAGTTCAATTTGTCAATCAGCTGCAATACTTTTTATTGCTGTAGTGCAGACTATTTTCTCTGAAACATTCAGCACATATTCTCTGCCTGCGCATCTGCATCTGGCAAACTCTGGTTGCATCGAAAGAGGTTTTGCTTATTTTGTGTTGCTTCAATAATGCCCAGAGATCTTGCCCCTCTCAGAAATAGCAGCCAGGCCTTGTAAGAAGTTTACATAGTACAACTTCTAGAGTGTGGACTCACATTATGCCCTACATAATCTGGGCAACATCTTAATTTCAAAGGGATGGTATAGTTTTGGTTGAGATGGGGATTCAGATTATAACTTTTTGTGAGATTATTAGAAACCACTCACATGAAATATTAAAGAGCACACAATTCTAAGAGGAATTAAAAGTTTATGAGATGAAAATCAGTTTTGAAATGGTTGAGATATCCAAAAACAAAGTAAAACACAATGGTCCTAATAAAAGGTGGGACAATCCACGTACGTATCTCTTCTTAAAAATGGTGGCCCAACATCTACTTCTGGTGGTCTCGGGTCATCGGACCACTGAGCCACCGCTTCATGTTGAGCCCTGCATCCATTACTAAAGCGTGGATGGACCAATGAATTAACGATTACACAGGCCATGCTCACCTTTCCTCTTAGTTCTTCCTCTGGCACTTGTGGAAGAGGAAGCGGCTCCCTTCTGTGAGGACTTGCCCTTGGTTGCCCTCGGCGAAGTCGTCGCTTCAGACTTCTTTTTCGACGAGGAAGTGGAGCCCGCCCCGCTGCTGATTTCCATCTGACAAATGGCGTTGACTCTATCTTGGATGGCAGCCACCTCCTCTTCGTTGTCTGCGTCTATAAACATAGGTGACAATCCCAAAAGCAGAAATGGCATACTGTAAAAGCTGTCATTCTCGGGTACAAACATTTTCGCTAATGAGAAGGTCACAGACATTTTTGGGAAATGTTATTTTCACAATTGGACACCGAGGCCACTGTTCGCTTCGCCAATATTCTGTACACGGCAATATTTTTGTGTGTTGCTAAATTCGTGGCCAAACAATGTTTCGATAGGTTGGTTATTCCTGGGCCCTGTTTCACTAACATGGGAACTACATCAAGCCAAACGATGAACCCACAGTTCGGACAGACGCAGATCATATCTAGTTGGAAAGTATACAGTCATTCAAGATGTATTCTAGAATGTGACAAGGTGGGCGCAAGATATTGTTCCAAAATGGCTCAGTGAAACAGTTCCTTAACTTCTGAAGACTGACTGATCCTAGAACTGTCTGTAAGATCAGTTGAATTGACCTTACAGGATTGATTTTAGAGCTAAGCAAAACATGCCCCTGGTCATTCAGAAGTACAGAGAGAAAAAAACATGAAACTACAAGCTGATTATGAATATGCGACACACACACACACACACACGTACACACACACACAAAATGTTTTTGATGACTTCTTTTTTCTATGCAACACTACATATTGTGGAATAACTTCTGCCCTTGAAACTGGATCAATAGAATAAACATATATTGTCACTGGGGTGACAAGACTGGTATCTCACATTTCGGTGAAATGACTTTTTTGAATGGTCAGATATCCTGTCAAAATCCCAGCTTTCTTACCCAAAAACTGAAGCCAGCTCGGCATGGCAAAGGAAAGGATAGCCCATTTGATATAGTGCTTTGGCTACCATGTTTTGTTTTGTTTTTTGCTCTCCCAAACATTCAACATTATACATGTACAAGGTCTTGTCGCCCCAGTTACAATATGCCATCCCTTCTGGATTGTGCTGAAGTTATCCTGGTGTTATGAACACAAAATTTACATCATATGTGACCCTGCATCACAAAACAAACAGAAAGTCGCCAGACATGAAATTGTAGTTAAGAGCATATTCTAAAAGAGCAGACTTTAAGCTTTAAAATGATGTATAACTCAAGTCAATCCTAACCTATCTAAATATTGGAAAGAAAGCACACACTCAGGAAAAGTGTGAACTGAGAAAAGAGTCTTTGAAGTACAGTGTCTATTCAAGCACTCAATCTTTACCAAGCCGTGCTGGCTGTGCCATGAATGGGACAAAAAATAGGATGTAAACCACCAGAGTAACAACAATGAAGGGATTATCAGATTAAACTGAAATTAAGCATGCCTCATTAACACATTCTGTCCTTAATTAATGCCAACTTTCAAAGCAGTAGCTTCATCCTTTCAAAAGTTATAGGAGTTGAAAGTGAAGAGTGTGTACAAGGTTTTAAAGAAATGAAAAGGGGATTCTAAAGACACACTTAATCACACTATTCTGCCAAAACATGTTCGAGATACTGCTAAACACAAACTTTCCTGCCCGTTTTATGATCTTAAAAATTTAGCATAATGTAGAAGAAGACTTGCTCTTACAGAAAATATGAAAATGTCAAAATCGGCTCGGTTGACCCATTTCACCTATTTTCAGTCCTCACACAAAATCAGTGTGTGCGACTTTTTGTTAGTTTTGTGATGCACGGTCACATAAGAAATATTGAATCACTGCCGAAGTCATGCACCTTTCCATTCGGGGATAATAATCCATTCTGGTTATTTTAGAGTTTTCATGAGAATGCAATTTATTAAGTTGGCAAAAGAGGAAATTAAATACAGAAGCGACAGAGGGAAGTGTTGAAAGGTAGATACAGACTTGGCATAGTCAACTGGATATGTTACAGTAATATGCTACATAATTACAAAGTAGAATACTAGATATTCCAGAAACTCAACACCAGTGAATAAGGAGGAAGTACAACTGAGTATAACATGTTTTCACCAAGCTTCCTTGTAATGATGAGATAACATTAGAGCATGCACCATTTAGAGGAAACTCAGCTTTACGAGGAATAAACAGCAGACTGACACAGCAGGTAAACCACATGATACAATCAAACCTGTACATAGAAGACACTCTAGGTACACGATGTGAACATGAATGTATGAACTGACCATTACAGATGAGTGTCCTCTATAGACAGGTTAGTGGCCAAATTGCTATCAGCATGTAATAGCTGTACATAATGTACTGTAAATGTCCTTACTTTCGCGTGAATAATTTTTCGCGCTTTGCAGCTCAAAAAACATCTTCGCGTGTTCTTGAATTCGCGCTGCACAATTGTCAACCCATTCAAAATGTGCAGAGAAAATTGTGAAGATACTAACTGTGGGTTTTAGAATTCATGCTGGCCAAAAGTAGTGTGAAATGCGCAAAAAGTCATGCCCGAAAAAATTAGTGCATTTACAGTATGTCACACGCATGTTCTTCTGTACTTGCTTTTTCTTTATCTATCAAATTCAACTTACATCTGGAGTGGGATTTTGCTTAAAAAATAAATTAAAAAATGCATCTGTTTACTCACCGGGTTCAGACTCAAACTCAAAGACTGCTTCGGCGGAATTGCCAGCCGCTTTCGCATTTTGGTTCTTCTTGTCGCGTCGCGCCTCGTCTGCTCCCTCCGCCCCGTCTGCTACCCCCCTCCCCCTCGCTCTCTCTCCATCCACTGCATTCCTATTGAGGGAATCATTATCAGTGGGACTGGCTCCGCAGCTTCCGACCGGGAAGGAATAAATGAAAGTGACTTTCCCGTCATCACCGTGAATCATCCTCATTTCCGCCCCCGCAGCCTCGGTTGCGATCGGCATCACGCGGTCCGTGTCCTTTGACTCCACGACCCGCACGACGGGCTGGTGCATCATCGGAGGCGGGGGAGGCACATCCTGAGCAGCCCTTGGCGCCGTTGAAGCGGAGGTCTCATCTCCACTCCTCTTGTGATTGGGCGAGCGAAGCAGTTTTCCCTTCTGCTTTTTCAGCGACTCCGACGAGTTCTTCGAAGGGCTCAATTTGGCTGCCTTAGCCGACTTCACCTTTGTGTTATCCACATGCTCCAACTGCAAAATCATGTATAATGCAAAAACAGAAAGATTGAATATGAACATGTATAAGAATACTTACCATGAGAAAAGTGTGGTGAGATAATGTTTATTCAACACTCACATGAAGAGTCCTTTGCTACATTCACATGAGGAAACTTTTCAATGCAACCATGATACAATCTCAAACACATGGCTTAATTAGTTCTTCAATTAAACTGACTGGTAATCAGTTATAGCAAATGCTATTTGGCACTGATTCTGCTTATAAGGCAAGTATGGATATCAAATCAAATTAGGATCTATCATCATTCAACAAAAGTAACAAGGTAAGTAGTCAGAAAGATCCAGCTACAACCATCTAAATGTATTGAAAATAGCAATACAGCATTTGACTTCAACAAATAAATTGACAGCAGGTGATATACTGTAGATATCAAAGACGTCTTCTTGCAAATAAAATTGTTTCCAGGTTGAACAACAGGAAATTGAATCTTTATTCTTGATAAATGTGATTAATATCACTATCAATACTTGCCTCACCATAAACTCTCTTCATAATTATCATCACCGTTGTCCTCACAAACTATCATCATTGGTATAGCTGTTATCATGTTTCTTTGTTTTTCTCTTCTTAACCTCCTCCTACTTTTGTTCTACTCCTCCTCCTCTGTCCTTCTTGTCCTTCTCTTCCTTCTTCCTTTGTTTACTTTCCTACTCCTTTTTCTCCCTCTTCTACTTCTGCTTCTCCTTCTTTTTCTTCTACTTTCCCTTATTTCCTCTCCTTCTCAAACTCCTTCATTTTCTTTTCTTCTCATTCTTCTCCTCCTCCACCTTCTTCTTGTAGTTCTTATTCTTCTCCTACATTTTCCTTAATTCTCCTTCCTGTTTTCCATCTCCTTTTTATCCTTCTTCTTCGTCTCCTCCTTTTTCTCCTCCTCCATTGTATCATTTGCCCCTCTTCTCTCTTTCCTCTTCTTCCTCTTCCTCCTCCTCCTAAGTTCACATTCACATCACCACCATTTCACCATCACGGTCCGAGACAAGTGCAACACTCACCGCAAAACGGAATTCCGAGTTGAGCTGCTGAGCATAGCTCCCATATTCAACCCGCACACCCTGGATGTGCCCAAGGGTCAGCGTGTCCCCGACCTCCATCTTTGCTTGGTCCTTGATCTGCCGTAAAATATGCCAAACACTTCCATAATTTGATGTGAAGGATATTATTTGTTCTTCCTGATTTTACTAATATTTCTAAAAAGGAAAATTCAATGAAGATCTAGTATGTACAGGCCACAGGAGACTTTCTAGTTGATGACATCATTGCACACCTCAAAATGCAAACATGTGGTTGCTACTGTTGCTCACTGTTTGATGAAATTATGTGAAAGTTTGAAATTTGATTGAACTATCTTACGGTAATTTTGATCAGAGCTTGATATAAAGCTCTAGTACTCTTTCGTGGAGAATCTGATTTTACTCATTTACACTGACTTAAACAGAGTGTGGCACTGCACATTAGCTGGTAATATTCTGATTTAACTCTTTTTCATCAGAATGGCTCACACCTACAAACTGTATCAAAACACTTAGAAGTTCTAGTTTAGCTCAGTTCAAGATGAAAAGAAAATATTTCTCATATAAACTGGTCGACACAGATACTGGTCAGTGATTGGTCATGTTGCAGTCATGTGACTGATGCAGTGAGGATTTACCAGTAAATTGTTTTTTGGCTGCAGTGTCATCATGTCAGGTATAACCCAGACTTTACCTGGCTGTTGACAAGGCTAGAATGAAAAAGCCCTGCAGGGAATGAAATAATTTCAATCCTTGTTGCATCAGTCCACGGAAGACCGTATCATCGCTGGGGCGACAAGACCTCATATAATCTACAAAATGTCAAATGTTCAGGAGAGCCAAAAAACATGGTGGCCAAAGCACTATACCGAATGGGACAGCCGTTCCTTTGGCATGGTGGCTTCATTTTTGGGGTAGGCCAGCTGGGATTTGGACAGGACATCACTTCACCGATTATTTGACTGTAAATGCAAAAAAAGTCATTCTCACCAAAATTGCAGATATAAGGTCTTGTCACCCCAGCGACGATACGATTTGATCAAATATTGCCTTGTTTATCAACAACACTCGACAGTCATTTGGGAGTTATATTTTCCTGTCAAGATAATGTTTTCCCTCAGAGCTATGTGCTTCAGGGGAAAAAACATAACTCCTGCGGGAATGCCACATGTTATGTTACACTTCTAAAAAGGCAATATCTGTATAATGATTCTGTACAGACATCATTACAGATCAGGGGCGGATCCAGGAATTCTGTAAAGGGGAGGCACCTTTGCAAAATTAAAGGGGACGCACGCACCCCTCCCATTTTTTTCTTTTTCTTTTTTGTTTTAACCAAAAATAAAGAGGGGGTGCGTGCCCGGTGCACCCCCCCCCCCCCCCCCCCCGGATCCGCCACTGCAGGTGTAGATATCTACATGCTGACTAACGGTCACCTTAACATCATTGATGAAAGTCCCGTTGAGGCTCTTGTCGATGACTGTGATGACAGGACTCTGGTTTTCATCCGTTTCTATGACGATCTCGGCGTGTTGTCTTGAAATCAGCCTGGTATAGATCGTGGAGTCTAAGAAGAAATCTACCACCGTCTTGTTCCTCCCAAGAATGTTCCTTGACTTTTGAAGTCTATGGAGATGTCAGAAATAAATATTCATTAAATACTAAATATCCTGGTACATCATAACCACACAATCTAGTATTAAAACAAAAATAGGAAAAAATACTTAAATCTTGATACAGTAAATCTGCAGGTAAGGAAAAAAAAATCTTTAAACAAAAGTTTTTAGAAATACGAAGTTTTACTGATCTGTAAGTGTACTGTCAGGTGTTCTTAAAAAAGAAGGCCCAATGTGCACTGATGGCTGTGATACCTTGTTAACTGTTGGCCCTCCAGATAGATAGAAGGAGCTATACAAAAATAGATGATGGGTCATGTTATTGTTAATTATTATACATTGTACTCCATGCATGGATAATAAACTGAAAATTTATTTTTTGTATGGACGATGGTGCGTGTTGGCCCCTTGCCTGCATGCTGGATAAATCTATGTTACATCAATTTATCTACGCATGCCTTCATATTTGAATGTTGGCACAATCAGTAAAACTGAGGGCAACTTTGCAAGCTTATCATTTCATTTGTAAGATTTTATTGACTCTATCGACCCCCTCTCGGGGTATGAGAGTACAAACATATTTACAATATATGAATACAAAAATATAAGTGATAATGTACATGTATGTGTGAAAATAACAGATATAAATAAATATGTTTACAAAACAAGGCGTAAAGGGGGGAGGAACATTTGAGAAAGATTGACCCCTAAGAAGAGAACAAGTGACTGTTTGGATCACATTGCCTCATTCAATTACACATGGGACAACATCGACCCAAGTTCCATTTTCCAGAAGGCAGAAAGCAACATATCAAGGTACTCGAGGACATTTCCATGAATTCCAGAAGATGTCATCCAATCACAGACACTCATTTAATCCTTAACGTTATTCAAAACAAAATTGTTTAAATCTTGGAATTAGGTTAAGCTTAAAGGGCTACCGGTACCTACAAACACAGCTCGCGAAACCCTTCTATAACCCCGGGGCGCTCCTCGTTCGGGCTGGTCACAGTTACTGTAATTGTATAGTAAGGGTACTAGGTCTCGCGCAGGGACCTAATGATCGCGCATAGCGTAACTGCGTATAGCAAGCGATATTACGCGTAGGACTAAGCGCAAAATTTGCCGATACGCCCATGGAATAAACATACCTGACTTACCGCTCAACATGAGAAGGAAGCAGGTAAGAAATTTTGATTTCCAACAAATTTTCCACTAAATTTCCAATTTTTTACCTTGTACAAACCTACCTTCCCTTAAAATCTGTTCTAAGGATGTTGTAGCCTAGACGTGTCGTCTCGCTTGTCTCGTTCGTAGTCGATAGAATTCGTAATTTGTTCGATCGATCGTTTACCACGTGACGTCATCATACACAAGAACAATGTATACTGCCAGCTACGCTGAAATACTGTTAATAAATGTTGTTTTAAGTCAAATTTTAACACAACGATTATAATATTACAAAGGAATAAATATTTCAGTCTATCGAAGTTGAAGTGTGATTTCAATTTGAATTTGCTTGTGATTTCTTGCACTAACTTGTGATATATTTGTGACAGGGGAGGGCCATGATGATACTGAAGAAAACAAATTAGATGAGAGTGTGACAAATGGGTGACGAAAATGAGAGGGTGACGAATGGGTGAGCACACACACAAACACACACACACAAAATATATGTTCATATTTTATTTTTTTCCATTTCATATTACGTGTATATTATTGGTTAAAGTGATTAGAAATATTGTAAGAAAACTTTCTAAATGAAAATCATTAACGATTATGAAAATATCAATGATAAAAATAATGATAATAAGAATGATAAAATGATGATGGTGGTGGAAGTGATAATAATAATAATGAAAATGATGATGATGATTATGATGATCGATGATGGTGGTGGTGATAATAGTAAGAATGATGATAATAATAATAATAATAATAGCACATATAATAATACTAATAATAGTAATAACACATAAAATGATAATAACAATAATATACACAAGTTAGGTAAAACTGCTGTTGCTTAACAGGGACAAATCTAATATCAAGTGAAAAAATATTCTACGAAAGCTGGAGCACGTTACAGCCGCAGAGGGGCAGACACTTTCACGCATGAAACTACAGAGGGCAGCTGCGCGATCTTTACATACCCCGAGAAATTGAACGCATAAAAAAAAAGTCCGACATGCAAACGGCGACAGCGCACTACTCCGTCATCGTATCATCAGGAGATTCTGGGAGGTGATTTTTCTGCATTTTTGGTGATATTCATTGAGAAATTCAGGTACGATTATGGAATAACTTCTATTATCCTATAGCATTTCAAATTTTCGTGCGCGATATCTAGACCCCTCAACCATACTAAAAGTGGATATTTTCGCGCGACTAATTTTTCACGCTTGGCCGGGTGAGAAGAATTTTGCGTGTTTTTAATTCTGCAGAATCAAGACAACAACCACTGGAACATAGATCCTATACCATGCAAAAATATTCGCGTGTTTTTATTTTCGCGCTAGTTTCTGCTTGCGCGAAAATTTCCACTTTTACGGGCACAGCACTGCCACTGCACTGGCTAAACGGTAAACCCTGCCACACTTGAAATCTATCTAACGTTACGTGAAGATGGAGGTGTGGCACTTGGAGGTAAATCTATATATCAAGGTAAATTCATGTTGTTATTGTTTTAACTGTTGAACGAACCTGAAAACATCTTTCACTCCCTCGCAGCTCGGTTTTGCACCAATCCGCCGGAGCCTATACCCCGATGGGATAGGTGGGCAGCTCGCCGCCGCCGCCGGGCTCGTCTGGCGTTGTCTTCCAGCTGCTGCCGATCCATCTCCACCGTCTACGAACTCAAGAGCTGTTTTCGATTCCACCGTTTCATCACCATCATCCATGACAAGATTGAAGGAGAGTTCACTCACTACGCATTTGCTTCTCGTAGCTTCTCAGGTGTGATGATGACAACTGGAGCTCTGATGCGTCAAAGTTTCGTCCGTGGTTCCCTCTGAGGGTAGCAGAAATTACAGAATACTGCGTGAAGTCAGACCCACAATACAATACGTATTACAGTACAGTGTACGTAGAATACTGTGATGCAGTGCCGTATATTAATATACGGCACTGCTGTGATGTATACACGGTATGGATTTGCAGTACAGTGGAATTATGGAGCGCCATCTAGCGGTGGGAATTCATTGGACACAAACAAGAAGTGAGAGCTAGAGAGGCGTCTAAGTTTATGTTCGATAATTTGGCGCGTCAGTGAGAAATCATGAATATTAATTTTTCGCAACATTTTAATACTCGTACAGTACAGTGCTGACGTGTCTTATCATCTCATCCGAAAATCATATACTAGTAAGCTGCGCGCAAAATAACTAGTTTTGCCGGTCACTTTCATACTTTTTTTCATTCAAAGTTATGAATGTACAATGTACATTCAAATTCACAAAGCTAACGCACGCACGCGAAAATAATATTCAGGCATTCAAATGCAGAATCTGCAGGGATGAAATTCATTCATGGGAGCTCTTTTTCGTTTTCGTCTAATCACATTCACGCATGGGCGTTCAATTCCCCAAATGTGATTAGTGCTGCATTTTGTACTCGTGCATTCAAATTCACGCAACGTGTTCAATTTCCTACTTCGATCACAAGATATGGATTTTTAAATAAGTGATAATTAAAAGTGAGGATGGGGGTGAAGAAATTATCGAGCCAAAGTGCACACGGTACACCGGTATACACAACCCATAGGGCTTGCATATTATTTGCCAGTGATTGTTTAAATTTTTCTATTTTTTTTTATTCAAGAAATGTTAAATTGTAGAGGGACCACTGAGCAGTGCATCCAAGCAACACAAGGACATACCAGTCAGTCCGCAGCACCCGATAATTCGCTCGTATTTATTCAACTCGTATGCAAGCCCGCTTTAGGCTTGCATACGTAATGAGCTGCGTAAGGGGATTTTGTGCTTGGGCTTTCGGCTACAAAAATACACCTTATGTTCACAAATTTGGTATCAAATTCAAGGAAAATATGTAAACTATCGTCACATGTTACTCAAATTATTGTAAATGAAAAATATCATAGCGTAATTTGAGCTTGAAAATGATGAAAAAAGTAATTCGTGCAGTACATTTTCAAGACGTCAAAAAAATACCAAATTCACCTTGCGTCTCAATGAAAATGCTTTATTTGGTAGTCCATCTCCTAATCTTTGTATCCATGTAAATATCTTGACAATTTGTTGCTTAATCCGGTCAGGAACCAGTAAAGTATACATCGATGTCAGTGCTGATCAGCTTGAAACCGTGCAATTTCAAGAGTAAGCTCTCTCATTGGACAGCGCCTGCACTCAGCGCTTGCATTACGTCATTACGCTGCTACATAACGGTTTCATGCCACTTGCGGTTTCTTGGCACGCGTGTAGTTCAAGCGCTGAACGCACGCACTGTCCAATGAGAGAGCTCTTTCGCACCACTGTACACTTTGTGCGGAGCATATTTCTGGCTTAGGAGTGAATTTTACAGACATTTCAAAACGGTAAAACTAGTATAAATCATGCTTGCGTCTCCTTGACTCCAATATATGATGAGTATCTAAGTTTCCTCTCTACGAAAAAGCCAAAATCAGAAACAGCAGTTTCTTAATCCGGTCAGGAACCAAAAAAGAACTTTAGATGACAAAATCTTCCGTGAAAAGCAGGTAAAATTTACGCAAATTCAACTGATTATATAGTCATGATAAGATTCGATGTTATGGGCAAATTTAGTATCAAAATAAAGATCAAAGTCTGGAAAACAATTTACCGTGACTTGTAGCCATGACAAATGTATGTACAAGTCGCTACACTGTGAAAACCATAGCCCTATCAAAGTCTCGCAAAATCTCGCACGACGAGACACCTTTCGAACGCAAAGATCGTCAACGAGAGTGCTGAATAAATCTTGCCGGATCGGCTCATTAGCATACGTGCTGCGGACTGACTGCATACTCCTTGACGACACCGCGCATGCACCATAAAAAGGACAACACCCCAACACTGATGATCACACGTACATGCATCAATTTTAAAGACAAACTGGCACATAGTCTCATTGCACATAGTCCAGCAAAAGTAACCAATAAGATAGCAATAAACAACAAACAAGAGGCATACAATTAATGTAGACTAGATTCAATGTATAGCCGAAATTAATTTTTTAAGGTGTCAATCAATCTTCCCTGAATTATGGCCGTTTGTTATCTCTACAGTGCAATGTGCCTGTGCATGCCTATAATTCCCTCGTCATGCTTGTAGAATGAACAGGTGGACCACCCTATGGCAAAATAAACAACTTTCATCATCAAAGCCCGATCTATTCAGAGGTAAGTGAAAGAGGCACACGTAGGCTACTGAAAACACGACCAAAAGCTATATAGGCCCTAACTTAAATGAACCTAGCTGGCATGGCTTTTGAAGCTAGTGATTGAATGCACTTATTTGGAACATGCCTTTTCACAATTTCGAATGACCGACGAGATTCCATTGCCGGCATGAAATGAATTTTATGATGCTCATCCATCATTTCTGAGATAAATGCTCCCATAATCTTAGATTTGAATTACGCAAAAGAAGAATATTGCTCCGATAGTGAATTTGAACTACCAGATTTTTAGATTTGATTGTTGATTCAGTGCTGCGAGTGGAATGGGTGAAACTGAATGCTCGGAATATAGGTACGTGAATGATAAAATTATGAAATTGACCTGGAAAACCTATAATAGACTTTTAATTGTAAGGAGCTCATTATCTATACCTAAAAGATAGTACCATAATCAATAGTCAAGAATCGAATGAACAAAATTATGCTTTATATTAGGTTATTATGAATAACGAAATGACACAGACTATATATAGAAAAATTAGATTTTACCAAAAATAGTGTTTTCTTTTTTGTATATGATACAGTATATGATTATCAGTATATCTCTCTGTATTTTCAAAGAAACTCTCGAATAAAGCATTGTTATTTTGGAAAGTAGGTCAAGATAAATTGAAATGCTCTCTCTTGTGTGAATAGTTATATAATACAGTGGATTTATTATACGATCGATATTTGATTTTTCTCTACGGCTCAAAACTAGCCTGCTGAGTGGTTTATAAGTAAACTCATTGTATTTAAGTGACTATAATGATATCATAAAGAATTGTAATTTGTTAATATTAAAAAGAATAATGTTCTAGTTTTCTTTTTCTTTTTTTGATGATGGAAACGAATTCTACTGAATTGAATTGAATATCCTCAAAATTTCATTTACATGTATTGACCCCTTGGTCGTCATATTATTAAGTGTAAGACTATATATTTAAAACAAATTGAATCGCCAACTGAGCAAAATACTGAGAGTCTAGAAAATTCTAAGCGACAAAAAAAAAATCAAAATAATGCCTGCAATAAAGTGTAGGCCCCTGATGTTAGATTCTCTTGAGGAGAAGGAAGTAAAATTGAATAAGATAAGAGATGAAAATAAATCAGATGTTGACTGGACAAAAAACTATAACACTTATTGTGAAATTTAGTTGAGGCTTTTTCATCTGTTTTTTTTTTTCACAGAGCCTATGTCACATATGATTAATTTTCTTGTACAAGACTGAAATGAGGGACAAGCATCGATGTGTAATGAGCCTAAATCTATTCATCTTTTTTTTTTTGCGGGCTAATAAGATTGTACGAAATGGCGGTCAACCCATTATAGCCATACAAATTTCAAATAAGTAAAATTGAAGAAAGATTTTACCCCTGCAGGATTTTGCCCCCTCAATGTTTGAAAGACTCCTTGTTTAAGAAAAAAACAAAAAACAAAAAACAACTACAACAACACCAACTGAAAAAGTGTATCTTGTGGACACAATTTTACAAAATAAAGTAGACAGGAATCTGTCTGCCCAGAGGAGTTTCTCGGCGGAACAAGTCAGGAATTATCTTCCTGACGGTACAGTATAACAGACTGATCGTTCGGTCAAATAATGTATGCAAATTTCAAAATGTAAAACCTTCCTGTCATTACCTCATTTCTTTTATTCATTGAAATACTGAAGTTATCACGCTGTATATAATTATCTGTATGTACTTTTTGTGTGGTTTTATCATACTTTAGTATAAAATAACAACAACAATAGTACTCGATTGAGGTCGAGAGCAGACAGCACAAAACAGTGCAACTCTATGACGTCATCTACTGCATATTAATGAAGACTGTACGGTCGACTGAATTTTCATTCCACTAGCACTCGGAGCTCAGTTATGGGATACTATGGCGCGTAATTACGAATCAGCTTACACAAGGTCGTAGTTCATCAAAATTGTATGCACTGCATGTATGAGGTATGTACACGTACGTACTGTACAGCTGTGTGCATGCTTAGCTTGCTTATTACACGACTGCTACCTGTCGTTACACGTAATATGGTAGCCGGATCATGTGAAAGGGATTCGGTATTCGGTACCGGTAACTTCAGAAGTCAGCCGAGTTACGAAAACCTAACGTTAGACTGCATTTATCGGCGCGGCAGACAATTTACCAGACTTTAGACAAGACCTGAAATGTGGTGTACTTTGGCCCCTATATAAACGGTGCAGTCACTGGATTTGCACCCGCGGTAACCAACACCCGCACCGCCGGGCGCGGGGCGCTCCGAGCCGGGCTGGCCGGTCGCAGTTAATCTCCCCGTGAACTGAGTGAAGAAACAACAAGAGGTAACGGTTAGAACTCTAGAAATCTACGCTGAATCTGGACACGTTGACACGCAAGTTACTGATACTGTACTAGCGTTAGTTTTAGTACAGTGGTGTAAAAAAAAAAAAACTAAAAAAAAAAAAAACTGTAGGCCTAACGTTAATTACAATTAGGGCCTAATGTTAGAACGGTTAGATCTCTAACGTTAGCTCTATGTTCTAAGTTACATCTCAAAATGGCAAATGCCTCTCACAACTTGAGGCCCACATAAGTTACTTAATAAAATTACTTAACGTTAAAACTACTAAAATGGTTACTGAGTGATACTTAGCCAGATTCACCAGTTTGATGATGATGATGATGAATAGACGAACTGTGACTGTGTTAACGTATTGTTAGGTAGAACCGGATCTAACCGTTAGGCCTATAATTTAGATTGTCATTTTTGATTGACAGCTTGAGTTTGACAGGTAGTAGGCCTAGGCCCTAATTAATTTTTATTATAAATGTGATGGTGCACATACAACCAGTTGGTTATGTAAATACTAACACTGTCTGTCGTGTCTGTAGATCCATAAGGTTTAGGCCCTAGGCCTACTGTTCGTTTGATAGAGTCTAAGGCAATTTATGGCCTATAGTAACGTCAGGGGAAGGATTAACCCCGGCCCGAGCGCTCCTTGTAACCAGTTGGGGCTTGTCGCAGTTTAAATAGGGAATCATCTGTGTTGTTGATGCTAGCACTAGGAAAGTAACTTGTTAGTTGTTGCAATGTTGCAATTTCTCTTGATTGTCTTTCACTTTGTATTGTAGATCTCCCCAACAGAGTCCTATTAGGCTGTATACAAACTACGTACGTGATCATGAGACTGAGAGAGCCGGAGGGAGGATGAGCCAAGCATGATTCCTGCCGTTTGTTCGATTTGCGCTGACTTCTTCGAGTCGGATCACGTCGTCGTTGCGACCCCCTGTGGTCACGTTTTTCATGAGCATTGGTGAGAAAATTCAACTGAGTTGTCTCAGCAAGCCACATCTCAAATCACATGTCTGGACTGACTCAGGTCCATAACGCCCAGAGATTAATCAGAGTAGTAGGCCTAACAGTTAAAAGAGTCAGATTTAGCACAGCCACAGGGTCCAAAGTCCCAGAACCCCCCTAGATATTCAAAGGAGATATTCAGACAGTTTATCAAAACTCTGACAATACTTGCAGCATTGCATTCATATCACCTTGAAGTGAAATGATATACTGTATACGCCATATATTTCGCGAGTCTAAATTTTCGCGAATCGGGAATTCCCGACGATTTCGCGAGTGGTTAAATTTGCGATTGTGGAGTCCTGTACTGAACAGAGAAATGATGTACACGCATAGGTCGTATTCACGTAGGGATCAGAGTCAATATTTTCGCGTGTCTTTAATTTTGCGAATAGCACCTGACTCGCGAAATTCGCGAAAATAAAAGCCTCGCGAAATATTCGGCGTATACAGTACTTGTTGGTGGGTGAAAGTTGTTTCCTATAAATTTAATAAATATCTGAAAATCGTGCTTATTGCAAGGCTTTAATATAATAAGAAATTGATTTGGTCCATTGCATTGTCATAAAAAAGAATGTTTTCCTCTTTTCAGATGGACATTTTTGTAGTTGATAATCAAATAAATAAACATAGGGCATTTTGCCTCTTATTTTTGATTTTGCAAAATTGATATCTCTTGTAGATATTGCCTCCCAACTCCAATGCATGGTACAGTAGGTATATAACCTCGAAACTCTTAACTTTTCTCGTCAAAGAGGATTACACCTTTTCTTTATTGTCACTGTCGTATTCCATCACATATCCAGCAACTCACGAAATTGTCTTACCTCAGTTCAGTAATATTGTATTTGTAAAAAAAAGTATGGGGTATACAGTTCACTAGTCATAGATGCATTAATCTACTGCGTCTTCATCTCACATTATTTGCAGCCTGTTGCAGTGGGTAAACACTTCCTCCACCTGCCCCCAGTGTAGACAGCGTACCACACAGAGAAGCATCGTCCGACTCTTCTTTGAGGTACAGGATGAGGAGGATGGGCAGCTTGATCCAACAAGACTCAAGGTAAGATGGCGGACAGTTTACAGTCACCACCACTTAATCCAGGACGAGAAACCATTTTTCTGAGGTTATCTCAGTGAATTTAAGCTAAAGTAACATTCCTGTTTGTACTAATGACCTTTTCCTGCTCATGCGCAAAGTGGATTTACGAAATGGTCTATTCGGATTGTTTGTGAAATTACTATGAATGTCGACTGAATATCAGAGGAATATCTGAAGAGAAATGTGTCATATTTGTCCACATCAAAATCAAAAGTTGATAACTGATTATCAGTAGCATGATTTATAGGGAGATTAGGCAAACATCAAAGGGGGAAAAAAAAATCAGGGTCCCATATCATTTTCGTGATTCTCATCATAATTTTTTTCAGATTTGCAAGTGAGAATTCATACTAAAGTCCAACCTCTCCAATCGGGCCTCCCTTTATCTGGATCTCTCTATTATTCGGATGCGATCTCGGTGTGACTTTTTTTTTTCAATCTAATAATACAGGGGAAAGAGGGATTTCAAACTCAAACAAAATTCCTTCACAAACACACTGCAGATGAATTACATATTATTCTTAACATAATTAGCGTACATTCAGATCTAATTTTTCATCCAAAGAACATGCATTCAGACATTCACTACCCCCAAATCACTGCAAGAACACACAGAAAACTTTTCATTTAATCAAGGCACAGTACAGGCAATCGTTCTTCGGCAGCTGTGTGTATTAAACTTTGAGTCTCCAATATCCGGCCAGATTAGCCCCAATCCTGACAATTCCGGATAGAAAAGGTAGGACTGTATAACCCTAATCATCCATCATTGCTTGTCCCTCCCAGAACCAGCTGGGCGAGCTCCAGGCACAGCTCAGCAAGAAGCAGAAGGAGAAGTCGGACCTCCTGGAGGAGAATGACCACCTCAGCGATCGGACCAAGACCCTGGACAAGAACATCAAGAAGCTGACCAAGAGGCTGACGGACGAGCAGTCCACCAACGAAGCCCTCAAGGTAAACCTCTCTTCATCTTCTTAGTTACCTCTTCAAGAGTGACATGTATCAGGAAAAGTGAAGGGAAAGTTATGGAAAGTCATCACTTTGTCTCAGCTGTCAATCATCGTTACATATGTGCATGTAATATTATTCAAATTGACTTTTGGTCTTCAAAGTCAGCAACCAATATAAGATTTTAAGGGGGAACATGGAAGTCAGTGTGAGGCCATTCCATCGAAATCTGTTACAAAACTTAATGAAGCATACAAATTTTACGATTTGCAATTATTATTATTTTTTTTTTTGGGGGGGGGGGAGGTGGTGACCGTTAGGTTAGTGCAAGACCTGTTTTGTGTGTGTTTTCAGGACATTTCTACAGTAGGATTGTCACACATGTAAACAAGATCTGTCTCCTCTTAGAAAGAGATTTATATACATTGTATCAGGGAATTACCTCTGTACACTGTTAATGCTATTTGCAGTTGCCATAAGTTGTGATGAGATGAATATTGCCCAGCTACATCCATGGAAAAAGCAACACCATAAGTTGTCATCTGCTTCACTAAATGAGATTTACTCCTAGAACATTTCAGGGGGAAATGCAGTGAAAACAAAATGCGAGAGACAGAAAAGGAAGTGATTTGAACGTTCATATAATGATATGTTGTTTTTTACTTGCTATATTCTCTCTTTTTCCACTTGTTACTTTTTGTGTGTTCTTGTTTCTCTGTTGCTTTCTCGAATGCAGAAGCAACTATCTGTCATGAGTTACCGCATGGATGAAGCTAAGGAGGCCAAGAGGGAGGCAAAAAAACTCAGGGAAAAGCTGCAATTGTTTGAAAGGTCAGTGGGGGAACAAAGTGTCTGGCTGTGTTTCACTGGTTTTATGCAAGTGTTTTCATAATCTGTGACAATCTTCACTCTCGATTTGAAAGATGGTATGCCTGGAAATGATGGCTTTTGGCAAAAATTGTGCATTTTTCTGTTGCACAGCCGATCATCACTGATTGAGAAGCGGACAGATGATGATGGAGGCACAGAGTCAGCTTCATTCTGTTTCTCTATCCACTGACTCTATGTTTTGTTATCCTCAGTCATGGAGAAGAAGATGCTAATGCCGGCAACATTTATAGACATTGTCCCACTGGATTTTAGGACATCACATTCTGACAGTGGCATCATGCATTAATCTTACAGTTTTACAAGAGTGTGGATATAAAATAGAGAAGAAATGTGAAATATATACTGATTATGTGACATTAGTTTCATGAAGTTTGTTTACGCTGTAGTTGAGAATGGGTGATATTAAAATGACTTGAAAACAAGACCCAGAAAAATGTTTTGTGAGTACTATGCACCCACAAATTTCTTGAATGGCTTCATTGCATTATTGAAGAAGTGTGTAGATCTCTGTACGAATGTATTACAAACCAGGTTTATTTTGTCTGAATGAAAACTGAGACATGGAGTTCTTCTGCTTTGATCTTCAGTTGCTCAAGTTAGAGTCAGAAAAAAACAATAGAGAATTCACTTATGTAATCCACCAGGTTTAATTTATGTCAATGATCTTATATCCCTGTATGAGACTGCAGAAGCAATGTGATACTATGAGGTTTTGTGGTGATGCTTTTTAATGTGCGTAGGCACTTTACTTAATTTGCCAAGCCTTCTAATCATCATTCAGTAATCCCTCCGAACTTGACCCACTCAAAAAGTCATCAAGCCCTCTCAGTTGAAGCGATATAATCCCACAGGAAGGGCATGGTAATACAATATCATTAGGGGATTAGGTAATCGCTTTTTGTAGATAGTTAGTTTCCGTACTTATGTGCCAGTCTCTGAACAAGTGCCAATTAGCAAACAAAGCAGAGAAAGAATTAAATGTGTCTAGGGTTTTTTTTTTTTCGTTGTCTCCATGTGACAGGTATGAAGTTGTGATGTCACAGAATGCAGACAGAGTGGAGGACATGCTAAGAGACGTTGGTGATGGACCACGAGCAGTGAAAGAACTGGCAACCTACTGCACCTCCCTGAAGAGGTATTTGAATCATTTCGCTGTTCACTTTTCCTGTACTCCTCGCTCCCCTTCTATCTCTCCTCCCCCCCCCCCCCCATATCGCAGCCCATATCTCTTGTTCTCTGCCCTTTCTGTCTGTATCAAATGTTTCTACATCTGTCAAAACAGAAGAATGTATGATGCATCATCATAGATGGACTTTGTTGCAAGTGTGATAGATTAGTGTGAATTAGTTTGTTTATGTTTTATGCATGATATAGGTGTGTAACAATGAAGATAATGCAACACACTTTAGTTGCACCTCATATGTAGGAAAAAAAAAAAACCTATACTGAGGTGTAATGTGAAAGTAAGCAGAAAGAAAAAAGAATGCATCAAAGCCTACAGTCATTGGCACGTTTATGTAAGTGCAAGTGCTGTACTGTAAAAAGATGTGTAGATATTGTTATTTTGTTGATGCAATTATTTGTTATTCAGGGAATTCGAGAACATCAAAGACTCAAGGAAACAGCTGAAAGATGAACTCGGGCAGCTGAAGAAAAACATGCAGCAACAAAGCAGATTGGTGAGTATCAGGCCATTTTAGGTAACCTTGTCTGATCTATACCCCCATCAAAATTTGCAAAAGTAGTCTCAGCATACAATATCATCTGTGGAATTTGGAGATGTTAGCTCATCTTAGCTTAGTAAAATGCAAGCAATGTCTATGAAATGTTCATTATTACAAATCCCTCTGAAGTACATGAGCTGTGCAGCATATGATTAATGCTAGCATAATGTTTTCATGTTACGTACCAATTAGAACTACATTCTAGCTTATGGAATCAAATCATGCTACTGCTTTTCATTTGAAGCCTATACTGTCAAATACAAAAACAAAAATTAAAAAACAAGAGATCGAAAACTGGTAGTTTTGAAAAATGGGAAGTTGCATTGCTTCTATACAAATATAACCAGTTGTCAAAGCATTTTCTTTTTCTAGAGTTCATAACAGGAGCTTTGCATTTCAACCTCAATGTAACCACTTCTCTCCTGTACACCATCCCCAAGCTAAGTCAACGGACCAAGGACACTGAGGCACTACAGCACTCAGTGGTGTCGCTCCAGGATGACGTCCAGAGCTTGGAGGCGGAGCGGGCGGAGCTGAAAGAGAGGATAGAGGTCATGAGCGGCCTCCTGGATGCCCATGGTGGTGGGAAAGCCACGCCCCTTCAGCAAGCCTTGTGCATCACGTTAGTCTTGTGCTATGTGTCAGAAGAAATGGCATTGTGTTTGTGTATGTCGATGTGTGTGTGTGTATGGGTTTGTGTGTGTAACCACCTCTTGAAATTTTTTAGCTCACATGCAACATTGCAACTTCTCTTCAAAAACCCCATGAAGGAATCTTTAAAAACCTCCATTAGAACCAGAAGTGATAGAGCTGAATTAGTGCTATGAGTAAGAACATTGATAACTGTAGTTTCAAGTTTGTTCTTGGCAACCTTACTGTAGTTTCAAGTTTGTTCTTGGCAGACCCAGGGTACCCTCCTAATTTGTACAAATGGACACCATGCCCCACTTTGGGGCCCTCCAGGGGTCCCAGAACCCCCAACTTAGATAATCTTTAAAAAGGCTTCTTTAAAATCAGAAATGATACATAGAGTTACAGTGCTATAAGTAAGAGTGTTTGTGAGTGCAGTTTCAGGTTTATGTCTGTCAGATCTAGGGTTGCCTCCATTTGAGCTCAGTACCAGGGGGCAAAGTGGGGGCTAATTTCTCATTTTCATCTTGTAAAATTGATCAAAGTGGGCTTAAAAACCAAAGTCTCCCCCTCTGAAATCATATTGTCATTTTATTTTTCCGGCAGACCCATTAACATGAGCAAGAAGCCACGGCTGAGTCTTCCCGAAGAGGGGGATGACATTGTGCTTGACCCAGGTGACCCCAGCACCCCCGACCTTGTCCTGCCCTCACCCAGCGTTGAGACCAAAAACACCTGCAGAGAGCTGGGCATTCCTTTCGTCAAGACCACCTCCCTGGCCAACAAAAAGAAGAAGGTGTGGAGCGGAATATTTTACTTAAGCTCGCAGTGTGCTCTAGATATCAGACACACTGCTTTTTGTCTATGTTATGACAAGACCTTGCATCTCAAAATCATGAATTTTCAAGAGAGGAAAAAAACTTTCTCAGTTTTTGGAAACATTTTCGCAAAATAATATCAGTCTTGATGTCAAATGGTGTGTGAACATTGTTTTGAAGTGTATTAATAATTGCTCTGTTTTAAAACTCTTTTCAGTATTTTTCATATTCAAAATGGAGTTTGGAGGGTCCTTAGATACATTCCAATTGAGATGTGAGGTCTTTTCATCGCAGGGACATTTAATTCTTTCATTACAGGGCAAAATTTGCCTTGAAGATACAGAGAGATGTATTGAAAAAAAAAATCCTTTTAGTCACAGTATCTGCAAACAAGACAAAAAGGAAACAAACAAAAAGAAGAAATGTGTGTCGACAAGACTACTAGGTAGTGACAATTTGACAGGATCTACTGTGATAACGAAATTTCTTGTCCCTTTAAGACCATGCAGTGTTGTTCTCTTGAAACGTGCATCATCAGCCGAGTAGGAAAAGGCTGTTAGCTTTGTCAGATTTCCAGTGTCACTGCTTGTCTTGTTCCCTATCAGCAATTGTCTCGTCCACTATGAGTATAGAGTGCCAAGGTGTGATGTCTTAGCCAATCATCGCCATGGAAACTGGTTCTAAACAACCTCACCTGCATGGCCCGAGTGTTTATGCTCGAACCTGGTTCCAACCCAAGCTGTAACAAAAGACTGAGACAACATCACTTTGTTACTCGTGCAATACTGTCTTGTCACATGACCTTTCCATGATCTACCATTTTGCCTCGCCCCACCCCCTTCTCTTGTTCTTTTTTTTTCTGCCGCTCACCATTCCTTGTGTTCTCATTGTCGTGTTACCATCCGCTGTAGACGGAGAGTGATGCGGCCGAGGCGTCGGCATGGAGAAGCACCCTGGCCTCCTCCAGTCTGTTCAACCAGAGGAGACCGCTGCAGGCCGTAAAGAACCAGTGTAGCATCAGAAAGGGCTACGACGGCTTGGGTGGACACGAGACCTTCATCCAACATGTATCCCTTGAATTCTATCATAATTCAATTCAATTACTTCTAACATAGTGAAATGTGGAATCTTTCATTGTATAGGGAAGTTTTGCCCACACCCCAAAAGATATGAGGCTGATACGCAAAGGGGATATGGCAATTCTTTGTTTGCACAAGAACCCCTTCAAACTATTTCAGATGTCATGAATGTAGAATATTTTGTGATACAGTATTTTCTTCACATTTTGCAGCATGATGAGACAGCAGCATAAGAATTAAATCATATACTGTATACGCCGAATATTTCGCGGGGTTTCTATTTTCGCCAATTTCGTGAGTCAGGTGCTACTCGTGAAATTAAAGACACGCGAAAATATTGACTCTGATCCCAATGTGGATGTGACATACACGTGTACATTTCTCTGTTCAGTACAAGACTCAACGATCGCAAATTTAACCACTCGCGAAAACTCACATTCCCGATTCACGAAAATTTAGACTCGCGAAATATATGGCATATACAGTAACTGTTTTGTTTACTATATTTTGTTGGCATGAACATATGCTATTTCTAATAGCACATCTACAGCCACCATTAACTACATGTACAGTATAAACACAAAAAAATCCTCTTAATGCAGTGAGTGGCAAGGATTTTTTTAAGTGTGTAAAATTTTCACCTTTGTGGTACAGAGTGCAAACTTTCTGTAAAAACTCAATGCCTCACCACCCCAAATTTTTGTATGATATTGGAGCACTGTAGTGTAGTAAATAGGGCTCTGAACTCATACAGAGGAGTTCCTAACTTCCAAGTCTTGCCTCGCTGTAAATGTTCTCAGACAAAACGTTTTGCCCACTCTGTTTCTCTTGACACAGGTGTTCAAATGGGTACCTCGCGATATGCTTGGGAAATAAAACTGGCAGGGCCCTCAGTTTTAGCACTTACAATCTACCCAGGATAAATGATGTCAATCATCATACTATTGTCATACATTTCATAAGAAACTAAAGGAAAAAAATTAACTTTAAGGATTTGTGTATGTACTGTCATCCGGTAAAACAGATCAATAAATATGGTAGTAATGCATTCATTGAAAAGCAAAACTGTATGTCATCAGCAAATAAAGTAAAAGAGGAAATTCATGCAATTGAAATGATCATCTTCTTTTTTTATGCTAGGTCAATCTCTGTGGACTTTGCCCATTATAATTTTGTGGCAACTTTTACGTAAGTTTCTGTGTGGGTCCAAACTTGGTGAACTTTGCCTGTGCAAGATTTTGTATTTGAAAACTTATGGAGTATTCCAAACTTTTTCATGTTGCATCATTTTCATGAAAGGCCTGGCGAGCATGTAATTTTAATCAGTGGAGCTTCGTTGATTTCCTTAACTTCCCCTTCCTCTCACCTCTGTTTGTTTTCCTCCTTCCTGTGGTCCCTTTTCGCTCCCTCAGCCCACAATCATCAGACCGAATCTCAAGAAGGTTCCTCGAGGAGTGAAGCGGAAACCCTCAGGCAAGCCCTGCCAGCATCCCCTGCCCACTCTGGACAAGTTCATGACGTCATGACAAGACTGACTGAGGATGCTCATCCATCTCGTGAGGTCAGGAGGAGCTTGCCATGGCAACCAATGGTGGTGCAACGGCCAAAGTTGTAGCATCTCGTGACGAGGATGTAGCATGTCTCATTTGGTTTTTGAACAGTTTGAACACATAATCTGGAAATCTGCTCGACACCTGAAGATGAGAACATCATAACAGATTCTTTTCTTGTCTGTGGAGATGGTTCCATCACATCTTAAAGGGAAGGTCCTCGAAAATCTCAGAATGAAGTAAACCCAACCTTTGTTTGCCGGGGGACATGAGGCCAATGCTTCTCAGGTGTAGGACTTCAAGACGAGGTCATCACGAATGTGAGAGAGAACGAAGCCATCGGTGGGTACCATGCAAACTGTTGAAGTGATCTTGACATACCTCATCATTTTTTTTTTCATTGTTTGAAAATGTCTTTGGAAGTCTGCCTTGACAACTGAAGAAGAGAACATCGTGGCAACATCAAAAGATTCTTGTCTTGTCTGTGGAGATGGTTCCGTCACCTCTTCGAGGGATGGTCCTTGAGAATCACAGAATGAAGTTAACCCAACTTTTGTTTGCATTGCTGGGAGACACGAGAGTGCTTCTCAGGTGTTGGACTTCAAGACGAAATCATCTTAAATGTGACTGAAAATGAGGCCATAAATGACGCACAGGTCTGAGTGCGTCAGTCCGAATTGTGTGCATAAGTTAACTATGGAACGCTTAACAGTTTAGGCTAAATTCCATAGTTACCGCATGCACACTATATTCTGACTGACGCATGAAAAGACATGTGCGTCATCTGTGTTATAGAATGGGGACAGTTTTCCTGCCAAAAATCCATTTTTCGATCATGTTACCCGATGGCAAATTTACTGGATGCATTTCCTTTTGGCTTGCCATAGATGAAAGCCCGAACCTCATGCATCCAGTAATTACTAGATGCATGGCAAAAGTACTGGATGCATGATTTTTCAGCCAATAGGCATCTAACATGAAGTGCGCGAACCTTTGTTACAAGTGCGCATACTCTTGCTATAAGTGCACGATAGCATGTTTACCACTGTGAGAGAGCGTGTGGCCAGTAGAAAATCCACACACAGTTCTCGACCAATGAGATTGCAGGATTCTTGCAACCAATTCTATAATGGGTACTATGGAAGCTATTCATATGATCTTGATATACACCTGCAGCTGGTAATTTTCTTAGTATCTTTTTTTCTTTTTCTTTTTTGCTTATTACAGGACTGTCTCATACTCTGATCAGAATGTCACATGTAAAGGTCAGATCTTGAGAAGGCCTCCATTCAGAAGTAAAATTTGCTTCTGTGTGCTTTTTTTTTCCCCCTATATCCTAATTTTTGATAATCTTAATCCTCCAACTAATGTTGTCAAGTATGTATGTGTATCATATGCAGCAATCTTCATGGATGAGAGACAATAACCAATCAACCAAAGTGAAGACAAATTTTACCTCGGATGGGTATAATAAACATGTGTTAATTCTATCGTGTAAGTTGCAGTTCACACCTGTCAAAGGATTTTTCAGTGTTCCATTGGATTTGACTTTGGCGAGGTTTAATTACTCTAATCTCATTGCAACAAAGTACATTTTTGTGCTCCAAAGTCAACATGTTTTTCGTATGGTATGAATTTCTTTGTTTTTTTTAGAACGTGATGTTGCAAAATTAAGAAATTGATTTCACTGGTCTCAAGGTGTTACGTTACAAAAAGATTCAGCTACATCCAACAGTGTGTAAGAACAAGAATGGGAGTCTGGTGTAAAGCATCTTCATATAGATTCTCAGAAGATTTTTAGCTCTCTTTATTTTTATTTTCTTTGTTTAAACAGTTTGTTTGTTTGTTTGTTTGTTTTTTGGAGGGGGTTTCGCTAGTGCTTTTTTTTTGGGGGGGGGGGGGAATGGTATTTTTGTGAAAGTTTGGAGCCCACAAACTTTGTTTGAAAAATTATGGTTAGCACGTTACTCTGGATGGTACGATGCCTGCCAGTTGTAAATGAATAATGTATTGTAAATGACCTGATGACTGTACTGGACATCATTATTGTGTATCATGTAATTTATTCATATTGCTGTAAATGTGTTAATAAAATATATGAAAAATCTTTTTTTGAAGAAGGAAACTACTGTATTACTCTGTATTCTCATTCCTTTCAAAACAAGTTTTTGTCATGTGCATTTCAGTTCAGTCAGGATATGACTAAACACCATGGCTATACATGTATTCTGGCAGAAGTTTACACATAATTTTGTAATTTTTTGTAGATTTGAAAGTTAGAAGGTACCAATGATTCTTTTCATCCCTTTTCTGACAAATTCGATGGAAGATAAGCAGATTGTTCTGTATTTCACAACTTTTCACAACAGACTACACTGTATATCATTTACCCAATGACTTTAAAAAGCAGCCATCTGATTGATGTAAAATTAGATGTGCACCAAAGGATGACTGCATAGGACAATATGACACAATGATAAAAATGAACATTTTCCAGATTCAGCTCTGTCTAAAGTGTTGCTGTTAAAGGGATTGTACAGTACTGGTTGAGGTGGGGATTCATATTTTTAACATTCCTAAGTGAGATAATGAAAAGCCTCTTATGAAATATGAAAAAGCATGTAATTTTAAGAAGGATTCAACGTTTATTTGATGAAAATTGGTTTTCAAATGGCTGACATATGCAAAAAAGTGCTAATAATAAAAGGCGACATGCCACAACTTTATTAGGATCTCTTTGTTTCACCTTGTTTTTGGCTATCTCAACCATTTCAAAGCCGATTTTCATCAAATAAACTTTTGATACCCCTTAGAACTGCATGCTCTTTGACATCTCATAGAGTGGTTTCTGAATATCTCGCAAAACGTTAAAAGCTAAATCCTCACCTCGACCAGAACTGTACACACCCTTTAAAGATGCCCCTTCCCTTTTGCATTCCTTCCCAAATAGCACAGAACATGATACATTCCACCAGAATGACAAGACTATTGTAAATCTAGAACATTTCTGTAATATTTGAAGGTTGTTAGCAATTAAAATTCAAATAATGCACCAAACGCTCACTGTAACGTATTCTGTGTACTAGGCACAGCTGCATACATTAATCCTCCTGTGGTTGTAATATGATACTTGTACTTCGAACAACAGATATGCATGTTAAAGCTGTCAGAAAAGAAGAATACACTAGCTTCTCTTACTTTGTTATCAATGGCAAATAACAACACACCACTTACATGAACTACATGTACAACTAAGTGCATCACACAGGTCTGTAAAACTAGACTAGTATTTAGATTTGTAATTTTTGCGAAGTTCGCAAAAATTATTCAAATCTTAACGGTCAATTTAACTAAACAAATGAAGACCCTCTTGAGTTCAAAATTTACAGGTTTCCAAATGGTGTTCTCTTCAATACCCAAGTGTTCTCACCAATTTTTCAAAAATTTGCATGCAAAAGGGATTGGCTGTCTTTAAAACATTTTTTCAGATTTATGTCATCATACAGATGTATTCATATTGTAAACTATCCTATGTACATGTATTTGTCTATCCGTCTGCACATTAATGTCTCATTTTACACACACAAACACACACACTCACGCACACACACATCTTATCATAATGAGATACAGTCTACCTTGCTTACGTCGACCTCGCATGAATTGAATAACCATGTAAGTCAAAGGTCTTTTTAAGTCCTCTTCTCTTTATATTCTATTGATTTTAATCCTTATCCTATAAGTCAAAGTCGAAGCTATTTCTTCAGTCCAAATAGATTCGATTTGGGCAAGGTTGACTGTATGTACATTTCACCTGGTGCGGTGATGAAGTACAAATATAGAAAGAATAACAATGATAACACTAATAATAAACTGCATTATCATGCAAATATATGCCAAAATCAGTTGAAATAACCATTCGAAACACATGTTTCTCTTACCAAACATGATATTTAATGTTCTGTGAATGTCAACATAAACTATTCACCATAATCATATGCATAAAATGCACCAGTTCCTGGTACAAAGCGCTTTGACAATAATACAGTCTGGAATTCAGAAAGACAAAACAAAACAAGACGGTACAAAGAATTACAAAATATTTAGCTGTCACCAAATGATTTCATGTTTCGTTGGGTCATCTGCTAAATCTCTGTGCCTACCAACAAAATGCATAATACAGTGTAAATTTATTGCAACATTTTTTCCAATCACAGAATTTGATACACAATTTTCATTTTCTCCCTACTTCTTTCCACTGTCTAATCACATAAATAATACAAATAAATCAATAGCTACAATTCACAGACCTTTCATCAAGAACAAGAAAATCAACTTAAAGAATTAATTGGTGACTAATTAATCTGTGGTACATTACACTTGTGCGTCCGCATCAAATACTGTACTAGTACATCTGGAATGCGATTTCAAACATTTCTTTCGGCACTCAATACCAGAATAAGACACACCCTCTTAAATAATGCTGCAAGCACACTGTAAAAGTTGAGATTTTCGCCTGCATATCTTTTCAAGCTGGGCAAAATTTCAGTGAACTTACAATCATTTGCAATTATCTTCATGAGAGTACTTTTTGACATATTCTGATCCCTCTGGAAATATTCACTCATTATCTTTATGACAATTAAGTGGAGTTAAAATTTCGAAACCACAATATACATGTATTTTGGTTCCTTTTCTTTCTTTCTTTCTTTTTTTTTTCGGGGGGGGGGGGCGGTATTTTTCATAGAAATGCCCTCTGACCAAAGTTGATATACATGTACAAGTGATGATTTACTCTGGCCATAATTGCTGAACAGAGGTCTCATAGTATGGCAGTATGAATTTCACACATTTGTTTTAACAGGGAGCAACTAGGATGCTGAAACCTAAAAAGCTGACTTTGACAAACAGACTTACAGTCAAACAAACCACAGTAAGTTTCACTGATAAATGTTATGAAAAATTCAGTTCTTATGTTATATCTCTCACAGTTTTGCATATGAAATGACGATGTCTCCACCTCAAATCTTTCCCATCCAGTCTTTTCTGTCTATTTTGGGCATTCATGTAGCAACTGAGACTTCTCCTTTACAGAGAATTATCACTGCTGAACCAGTGCAACAAAAGAATAACCAAATGTTAGAAGACATTAACAATTTCTGTCAATTAGATTTCTTTCTCCTTTTTTTTTTTTTAAGGAAAGATAGCAAAGATTTTGGTGCACATCAATGAGAGACTAAAGCTGGGATGAACTCACCCCTCTAGTTTGTGAATGTGCTTTACACACATAGTTTGTAACACTCCTTTTCTTTTTCAGAATTATATGTGAAGTCACATGTAACTTGAACCACGGCAATCAGCACTGACTTGAAGCATGACACAAAAGTCTGATGGCTCCTACCTCAGCATACAAGCCAAGAAAACTGTGACACTCCTATTATGGGGATCTAAAAACCATGACAATAACCTTGTTATCAGGAGTGCTATTTCTTTTTTTCTTTTTTTTTTTACTTTTTGCAGGATACAAATATAAAGAAATATATACATTTGGTACCTGTAAATCTCCTTGTTACACAATTTTGTTGCATCTAACCTCTCATATAACAAGGATCCACTGTATCTCATTTTGTTTTTTAATCGCAATTAACTTCATGACAACCGAGGTTAAATGAAGTCAGTACGAGCAAGATTAGTTGAAATATGTATGCATATAATGAACAAACCTTCATGTCATGATATCATATAGGAATTCTCAAATAATGATGTCATTTCAAAAGAATGTTTCAAGGCCTGTGCAGAATGTACACAGAATTGCACGGAACGTGCCCACGTTTTGGGGCTTAAAATTTGAACAAAAATGTTTCTTACAGTCATACACAATTCGGCTAAACTTCATCAAAGGTCTTCACGCTGTTAGCACTGACAGTTGGGAGCAAAAAGCATGGAAGCCACGCACATTACAGGTCTTTTGAGATCTGTTGTCATTATCATGTCTTTATTATGAATGAGCTAGTAGAAAGTCCTATGGAACAATTCACTTTGTCACTTCGACCAATGGAATTGCCTAACGCCATTGGCTGTTGGTGCGAAATGTATCATGCACAAGCTTCTTGAAAGAGAGCCCCACTAACTGGATGCCACTCGTTGCCAAACGCTGGTAGTGAAAATCGGTAATTCACAGGTGAAAATGTTTTTTAAATTCCAGTGATTCTCCAAGGGCCATCTTGCCTGGCTCGCTTCTCACTGGCGGCTTGACTTTGACTCTTGTGATGGCTCTTTCGCTTGCCAAGTAGCACAGCAAGAAAGCCTTGGACAGAGGCTACAACTTGGCTCATAATATCAGCCTGTAGTAAGGACTGAATAGCTCTTGTTTGGTGACAAAATATGTCAAGTAAACTTCAAAATACACCAAGTCCATCTCTTCACCTTTGGCTTCCAACATGTTGTCACACTGAGTTTAACCCCACCGTACATCCACAAATTCTAAATTTCTGAAAAATTCCACACATTTGGCAAGTCAAAATCACTTGTGATACGGTCATAGTCCACACATACAAATGAAAAGCCTATCATGATAACTTCATCCCTCAAGTGTTGATATATAATCCACTACAAACTAACTACCTTCTACATATATGGTGAAATAGAATACAAATATGGGCACTTTTGTTTGCAGACATTAATCCTACCCTGAACCCAACGGCATGACAGTTTAACATATGTCATTTATTTCAACAACTGTCATATCACTGGTTGTGAGAGATTTCACATTGATTGATGCCAGGACAAAGGATTTTCATAAAACAGCATCCATGAATTACTTTGAGTAAACTCTCACAGTCACTTTTTGCCTAGGTGGCATTTCACCCCAGAGTTTGAGTCCTGGTTGGACTCGTCCATCAAACACAGCCATACATCAAGTCTATATTCTTGAAGTTTGTCAAAAAAAAAAATGTTCTGACTTGAATTTCTGATGCATAATGAATGTAGCTATAAGAGTCATTCAAACTTTCTTGCCTAGTGTGGTTGGACAATTACCGAAATATCTTCCACCTCCAGAAATTCCCTGTCTGGCAGTTAGCCTTACGTTGTCAAAGCAGCATCATTTCACAAGATGCATCAAAGACTATCAATTCCTTTCATCCCAACATATTAATCTGACCCCTAATCTTGAATTTGGTGAAGATTCTATCCACAGCATACATTACTGTAAAACATGATATATTCGCGGCATGAAATTTTCGCCAATTGCCACTGGCATTCAATGCATATAGTGTAGACAAGAACTTTCACATGCATTTTAAATTTGCGAATCTTGGTGCTCGCGAAATTCACGAAATTAAAATGCATGCGAACATTCCTCATTTTAAAGTACTCCATTCTACCAGTCATACTTAGCACAGGAGCTTTCACATCAAAACTTAATCTCAAAAAGAAAAGGCTCAGGCAAAAGTATGAGTGAAGTTCTCCTGATAACAAGTGAGTCATCGAGTCCATAATCACATTGTTGTACACGCACAACTCACATTGCTATTAGATTTGCAGGACGGTAGTTTAAAGACAGGAGTCCAATAATAAGGATGAGACAAACTACCTTCAAGAGTCCACCTTTCAGGGTCTACCTTGGAGTACTCACTCAAAGTCCCGGTCACAACTCACTGTGCATTGCTCTGCAGTCTGCAGCTGGTTCACGGCCAAAAACCCATGTGACTCGCAAGTTTTGGGAGGCACGCAGGTGTACGCAAACAGCTGTAAGAGGCTACTGGATGTATCCAATCATGAATTTCTGAATTTCGCTCTGCTTTGAATGAACGAGGGTAACGTGTAGTCGTAGGGAGGAAATCGCATTATACACTCTGCTCCTTGCTGTGGTTTCACTTGAGTGGAGAGACACCTTTTGGCCACGTACCATGCTGTATAATGTCGAGTCAAGTTACAGTTGCATGTGGCACTTGCACTGGAGTTGTATGTACATTCATCTCGTCGGTTCTTGTTGGTAAGAGAAGGGAGGAATTTTCATGTGGCAACAAGAAGTCGCCTGCACGGGACACAACCACTGCAGGAGTGGATCCACGACCAAGACACAGCTGCAGACACGCATACGCAAGAACAAAAGAACAAACAAATACACAATCTGCGCAGAGAGTTGTGACCGGGACTCCGGACTTATCTACCTTACAGCGTTTAACCTACAGAAGGGATGTGGGGCTATCTCCAGGCCTGTCGCAAGGCTTTCAGCGAGGCTAACCTCCTGGTCGAGACGGCGGCCACGACCAGGGCTATGAGAACCATGACGATGAACATGTAGTCGAAATCCTCCTTCAGGACGTCAAACAGGTTTGATGGCATCACACGTGTGAAGTAAAAATCTGTAGCACAATTTTCCAGTGACAAAAATGAAGAGATAATGATATGATGTAATCATTGATGATGTATAGTAGTAGCTCAACAGTATAGGAAAAAGTAACAAGCCTAGAGACTTTGTTATTTTCACGGATGTCCTTATCCAATCTTTTCCATTAAAATTTTGGAGTACCGGTACCTTAGCACTCACATATGCATACATACACCCACACACACACATATCAATCACATTCATTCAATAATTAATCTATTCATTCAAATAACATTTTTTTATTATTATCATCTATGTCATCACAATCATACTTCAGACAGAAAGAGCCAAACATAATGCTTAGGCACAATTTACAACAGAACACTGATACATAATCACGAAACCATGTGTTCAAATGACAAGCTTTCGAGGCGCATTGGGTCGATTAAAAAATTAGTCTTCCAAACATTGTACAAACTAAGTATGAAACATGC
Source organism: Diadema setosum (assembly GCF_964275005.1). Lineage (NCBI taxonomy): Eukaryota > Metazoa > Echinodermata > Echinoidea > Diadematoida > Diadematidae > Diadema > Diadema setosum. Next base: position 32,286,193 of record NC_092699.1, on the reverse strand, counting down.
CAAAGACAAATATGGGAAAATAACCTCCTGAAAGGAGAATTTACCTCAAAGAAACATATAGACTCAGTGAATGCAGAAATATTAGTACACATGAATGAAGTTTGAAGAAAATGTGACAATCCATTCAGAAACAGGACACACATTTGAATGTGTAGTTCATTTTTTTTTTCTTCTCACATTTCACTGATGTCTGCTACTAATATTTCTGCATTCACTAAGTCCACACAAACATTTGGGGTAAATCCCCCTTCCTTGTCAAATACTTAACTAATACTGCGGTACATCTCATCTTTTTTACTTGGCATACATCAGTCACACAGTTTACATACTGAAACATTCTAGTTAACAATTTTGGAATACTTCATACACAAGTACATAATGAATGTGTACCTCGAGAAGTAAAACAAATAAGTGCAAATAGCACAAAACTATAATATTCATAAGGTCTGCACAATGATCTTTCGTAATACAGATACTGTTTTAAGTTTGATCATTTCTAATGAAATCTCCTTTGCATTGGTCAAGACTCACCTAATCCATACGTAAGAACAAGACATGTTGATTCCAGGCCCGCCGGGGCCGTTTGTATACCAGTTACGCCAAATATCTGCAACGGTCAATCCAGAAGCAAAGCACAGAACAAATAAAAAACCAAAAATGAGATGCGGTGTGTAACTAGTATTGTTATAGAATCATCATATTTATGTGTTTTGTATATCAAACAGGGTTCTTTGGAAAACCACCTCTATTCTAGCAACTGGTTTACCTTACATAAGTAGTGAATACAGAGATAGACAGAAGACAAAAGAAGACAAAAAAAAGATTAAAAAATGAAGAAAAAAAAAGCAAGCAAGCAAAAAAAAACACAAAACAAACAAACTCTCAGGATTCAGGGATTGCTGCAGATTCCTTGGGCAACACCCTCCTTACTTGGGGTACACTACCGTAACTGGCATTTGTACAAACTATGATCCCCCCCCCCCCCCAACTCATGACTCCACCCAGTTCGGTCACAACTCTAGCAAACAATTTCCAAGACAGAGATGAAAATGTGAACAAGTTTACGTACCTCATGATGGATGTTGGATAGTGAACGCTTGCAATAAGTCGCTTTGAGCTATTTGGCTCAGATGAGCTAAATATGTGTCCACCATGCAAACATGGTTAAACACTGTTGTCCATTTTCCAATTATCCAACAGCTTGCAATGAATGACGAAGACATGACATGCATTGCCTCCGTAGGAGAAAATTAGCATAGAGGTGGTGGACTGCCACGCCCTCCCACTTCCCCCACCACCACAACCCCCAATGGTACGTGGACTCACCGACTGGTTGTAGTTGACCATGGACTGGTGGGCGACTGGAAGCTCCGGTAGGTATGGGATCAGTCCCTCCTCCCTGTGCTCCGCCTTCAGCTCCAGAGGCCTCCTGGGATCAAGGAAGCGCTTGGGAAGCGAGAGGAGACCTCCGGTAGACAGGGCCACTGTGGGAGGGGGGGGGGGGTGGAATAACAGTAGCTTATTGAGCTTCTTCAGCTTGATTTCACGGAATGTCCTTCACGAGCAAAATATGATAATGGCAGTAACAGCGATTTCTAACTTGATCTGCATATACATTGTAAGAGGGAAATGCCTTCAAGATGCTTTCTACACTCGTGCTCAAGGATCTCAATGAAGCTTACCACTCTGTAACTTCACAAGGAAATTGCGATGAGGACCCTGAACTGTGAATTCCCAGTTTCCGAAGGACTAGAAGAATTCACCAGTAAAATTTGTGGAATTCCAAGGAATTAAGAACTGAGGAAAATTCCTAGAATTTAAAGGATACTATAGAATTGAGAATTCTTAGAATTCCAAAGAAACTAGAACTCAATCAGCAGATTTTCCAAAATTCCAAACAAACTAGAACTCACAGAAGAATTCCTAAGAAATGGGAACTCCTAAGAAATGGGAATTGAGTAGAAGTCATAGAATTCCAATAAAACTAGAACTCCCAAAGTAGAAATCATAGAATTCTAAAGAAACTAGAACTCACTGAGTAGATGCCTGGCAGTGATCCCCTTCTCAGTGTAGGTAGCAGACATTGCCTGAAGGGACACAGGAAGGACGTACGACTGTCTCTCAACCAGCGGAATGTTTGGTGGATCCAGGGAGGAAAATAGCGTGCTGTGAAAGATGAAAGAACAGAACATTAACAAATAGAGTTTAATCACACTGACAGAATAGTAGAAGCTTTGTGAAAATCAGACGTTTTGTAAGAAAGTGCTGAAATGTTTGTACACCATTTCCTGAAATAGTCACATTATTTTCAACGATATAAGATGATTGGACGAGGCAATAATATCACTGCCTCATAAAGCCTCCAAGTAGTGTGTAAATGTAGAATACAGTGTAAAGATGTGTTGAGCTGACACTAGCAACCATAGCTCCTTCTCCCTCCAAATCATTGCTGAGTTTTCATAACCTTACAATCATTTGCAGTACATGACATAGTTCATAATATCTTAGGTTAATGTCAACATAATGATATGTAGTGATATGTCACGTTAAGATTCTCTTCCCGACACCATGTTAAAAATATCGCTTGAGAAAACAGCATAATGAATTTGGATGATGTACAGGAAGAGCATTGAAGTAAGACTACAGGCATGCCGACTCACCTATTTTTCTGCTTTTTGCCTTCAAAGAGTTCCAACACGGTGATCTCATTTCTCCTGAACCGACTGTTCCAATACTGGTACTGCAGGAGACAAACCACAATTATGTGCCACACATTATACGGTCACAAATAACGAAATATCCATATACAAGATAGGTGCACTGTAATTCAGGAATAAACTCCTATGACGAAAAGACAAAAACAACACAAGCAAACAGTTAAAGACATGATATAATAGATAAGATCTAGGTTGCATTTCATAAAAAGCTGCTTGGATAATAACTCTTGCAGCAATGGCAAGTGTCACGGCAATGACAACAATCTAGCTTCCTGATTGGCTGTTGCAATACGAGAAGTTGCCATTCCAGCAAGAATTGCCATCATGATGCCTTTCAAGAAGTGAGATTCTGGTATCTTGATAACTGCATACATTCAGCGATCCTGTATACCATTATAATGTGGCTCACAACCATTCTTAAACTCATTGAGACTAGTTGACCAAAATGTGTACATTATCATGCCATTCACTCTGTTAAAAGACAAAGCATTCTGTCCACGGAACAGGAAATAAAGTGGAAATCATGTGTGATAGATAGTTACAAATCCTGCACACAAAAGACTCTACTAAAAGCAGGTTGCAAATCCCTTGATGTGTGTCATTCCCACACTTAACAGGGTTCGAAATTGGCGATGGTCCGCTGGCCATTGGCCACCCAAAATCACGTCGGACTAGCTAAAAATCATAAAATTCTGAAGTTACTAGTCTGTCTGGCTAGCCAAAACATTGCTTCAGTGTCAAAATTGATTCTAAGTAGTCCGCCTGGCTAGTTAAAAAAAAAGTTAAGTGCGACCCCTGTTTAACCCGTTGAGGACGGACTGATATTGCTACAACGCACATTTCCCATAGACACCTGCCCGAGTATACTTGGGACTCGTCCTCAACGGGTTAAGAACAGGTGAATGATACCGCCCCCCTCATGATTCATCCAGGGTTACTTCTACTGGTCAGCAAATGATGAACAACTAGAGAAGTACTCTGAAAGCGCAGACCTGCGCCAAGCAGCTCATTTTCACCACTGATGTTGTTCTTTCAAAGAGATCAGTGATTTCAACCCATACGTATGTGTGCTAGAAGTCGCCCGATTTCCCGCCTTGTTGCGGTGTCCCAGAAAGTTCCATTTATAAGGTGCATTCCCAACTTTTGATATTCAACATACAAACAAACACTAGGGCAATATACATGGAACTTGGTCATTAATGGAGGAGTATATTATGATAAAAACTTACCACTACCCAGTTCTCTGTGTGTACAATGTGAACGGGTCCCTGCACACGTTTGTGGTCAGCACTGAAGACAATTGCTCCCGTCACCACATCTATCAGGTACACGCTTATGTGGGCTGTGGATGGGAGGAAGACATTTTACAAAGGGGATGTAGGATCACCAAGGTGTATACGAACCTCTGGCAAGTTGGTCATTTTCAGGCAATTGTACGGCAATTATGAGGCAATTTAAATCAACTACTGGAAAATTCTGGCTATTGGCAGAAGCACACACAGCTTCTCCACTGTATTATATAGATTAGTGGGATAATTCTTCTGGTGCGTGTAGATTTATTCCAATATGATAATTCTGTAATATAATGCAGTATCATCTACAGTGTATTTCAGAAATGCACTGTGATTTGCAAGTTGATACAATTGGCGTCTACCAAGTAATCTGTTCATCTAAATCATAACAATTCATATGCCATTACAATAAAAATTAGAGTCAAGGTTTCTGATTTCTAATATTGTTTCCAAACCTAAAATATGAACATATGTGGTTTTTAATTCTCTGCAGAAACCAAATGGCTATGAAATAGCTACATTCACAACAAAGAGGGAACATATGGCCTGCTGTTTGCATTTTTTTTCTGAAGATGGCCCTAAAAAAGGTAAAAATTTAATGCATCTCCATATTTTTTGTTGTTATTTTGATGAGAGTTCTTGAAATGGCAAATATGATAAATGAAATGAGGTTCTTATTTACTTTGACTAACGGTTACAACCTTGATGTACTTGGCGTTAAAATAAAGAGATTTCATCTCATTTTACCTTTACCTGTAATCAAATAGATGCTCATTGGTGATGAATTTTCTGAATAGATATGACCTTAATTCACTTACGTTTACTGCCAATTTCCTCTCCTTCCGTAACCACGGCGACAAGATTTGGATTCAGGTATTTGTACAGGACAGAACGGTCCCCAAGCACACGTCCCTGGGAGTGTACATGTTCTATGTACGAAAGGTTGACAAAACAGATTCAAAGTGACTTTGTAGCATATTTTTCCAAAACAACAAGCTCCTCTTACATAATATTCAGACTATGACCACCAAACTCTGTAATTGCCTTTCCTATCGTATTGCCCTGTAGTAAAGAAATAAGACATAGGAGTGACAGCCATTGTCTTAATCTTCACCCACATTGCAGAGAAAGAATGGGTAACATGCACATCTATTAGACTGTTTTTCATAAAAGAACAGATGAAGAAAGAGCAAGATAGAATGTAAAAGAAATATTGACTGAATCTTTACTCCATATCAACGGAGAAATAGTAAACAATGCATCAATACATCTCAAATATTAAAGAAAGAAAGACAAGATACAAGAATGCATTCATTGGTCCTTGATTAGAACACAAGAAGAATGCTTGATGTGAATCAGCATGATGTATGATTTGATGTCGAAAGCACTTACCAGTATTTCTCTTTCCAACCACATGGGTGATTTTCTGGAGGGACGTCGGCAGCTGGACGTCCCAGACTGGCCGAGCTTGCAGGCCGGACGAGGTGGCCGCATTGTGGGCCAGCCGATAGCCGGTCAGTTGGCCGGACTCTACGTCTGCCGTGAAGAGGTAGATACTCGCGGAGTTCTCCCTCACGATTTCTTCGGCGGAGGATGGAACCACATGGACCTTTTTAGAATTTGAGGGATCGGAGCAAAAAGTTTGTTGAATGTTACAAAGTGCAAGATGGTATCGTGTTGGGAGTCATCCTTTACTACAATACAGGATAAATTTTAATAGCACAAGATGAACTTTTATGAGGTGTCTGCTGCTATGCCAAAATTGATTCTTCTACAGACTACTGTATAATATGCAAAGAATAGGTGCACACACATTATTTATTTATATATATATATATATATATTTTTTTTTTTTTGCATAAGAGGATATCTAAACTTTACCTGTACAACTGCGTAGAAGCACCTTAATTGGAATCTACAGAATTTGGGCCCTCAATGGCCCTGCCCCCGAGGCCTCCAAGGGAACAACATGTACCTTCTGTACAGCTGTGCATTCCCTAGCACTGACGATAATTCCTACCAAAAACCATCAGAACGTATTTCAAAGAAAACGCCAACAGAGTTAATATTTATGTGGAGGCATGTGTCCATAAATAGACCTATAAACTCCGGTTAATAGGAGCTGTATGGGGCGTGTCGGTTTAGGTACGTAACAGTAATTTGTCATCTTGAGCTACCCACCAGAAAAGATTTCCTTTATCTAGTTGTTCTCTTACGTTATTTTCCGTGTCCAGGAAGATGGTAATCTTGAGGAAGTTCTCAGTCATCAGGTTGAGCATGACCACTTGCTTGGCTCGGAAGGGGAGGGTGTTGTCCTGCCAACCGCCCTCCTGGGTCGGTTTGCCCGTGATGGGGTTAAAGGTGAAGGAGATAACATTCCCACTGGCCTGTACACATTGGTATTGTGAGAGAGAGAGAATATACGTAGATTGATAATGCACTCGAAAGGAGGAATGATTGGGGCTTGATCATCAAGCCCTGAGATTTTTTTTTTTTTTTTTTTTACTGCTAAAATCATTACCTTTTCATCACCAAATTGGCACCTATGAATTTCAGTGCATATCTTTATTTTTTTGATGTTGTTGTTGAAAGATAGCAGGGAACTGTAACTCCAGTCTCTATTTTCTGCCACAATGAATCCTATTAACTCTCTCAAGCAATTCAGCTTAACTTGCCACATAGTTTGCTTTACTTTAGTTTGATATTGTTTTTTCCATTTTTTACAAGGTATACAGGCAAACAGTCATAGTGGACTGTACCAAAGAATCTCACATCCCCTTGGTTGCCCTTACCTTGCTCTGACCAATCAGATTACACTGCGGTGGGATCTGGAAGTGCGCTGTCGTCCTCTGGACAAAGAGGGGCAGGGAGGGACGGCCAGAGGAGTGGAACGGCTCCAGGTCCGGGAGGTAGTGGTCCCACACGATGGTGCCATCCTGGGAATCTAGACCGAATATCTGGCGGAGGAGAGAGAGGAAGCCAGGGAATATAGTTAGAGTTATGGCTTTGGGTGTGTATTCAGTTGCAGTTGCTAAATTACTCACAAAAAAAAGTGACCTTGGAGGTGTTTCTAATAGCTGTTCGTAAAGTTACAAACGACTTACGAGCGACTGGTGATCAGTTCTTGTGCTGAATTATTGAAATTCTGAGAAGTGCAGCACATCAGAACCGATCACCAGTAGCTCGTAAGTTGTTCGTAACTTTACGAACAGCTTTATGAAACACAATTTTGTGTATAATCTTTTTATACAATCCACTCACAGCATTCCTGGTATCTGTTACACATCTAGCAAGTCTAATTTTCTTGCATTGAGATTTTGGGACAATTTCATGTGTGGTTAAATTTCATGATCATGGAGTACTTACCCGCGTGTATGGAGAATTGTATGCGTGCATATCGCATTCATGGCAGGATCAGAGTTGATATTTTTGCATGTTGTTAACCCTAAAAAGACTGGGGGGAGGGGGGCCTAAAAGGCCCCCCCCCCTCGACATTTCACGCGATAACTCTGCAACGCGCAATGCTCTCGCCACGATGCTCCATGACTTTTTTCTTTCGAGTTTCCCGCACATTTTGACACCAAATTTGTGACGCCCGGGGGTACGGTTCTGAAGTTACATAACTTTTTGTACATGCACGTGAGGCCGAAAATGGCTCAAAAACGTGATTTTGTGTACAAAGTCAATGCAAATTGAGTTTTTTCACATGGTTCATATAAATATGCTTATTTTTACTCTCAATGGCTAAAATTAATTTGTTTTAGGAGTATTATGCTTCAAAAAGTGTCTGCCACAAATTTTGTTAAAAAAAACAACAAAAACAAAAGGTCGAAAAAACAAAGAAATACATAAGAAATTCATAAAACAATAAAATAAATAAGAAATTGATTTTGATACCGAATTTTTTTTCAAGTACATTTGCTAAGAATGCCACAAAGAATAATTAGACCAAAAAATGAGCACTTTTGGAGCTTTATTTACTGATTTAGATCAAAGAGTCTGATTTCTAGCATAAATTAGCATAATTAATCAAAATAAAATAAAAGAAGACTATTTTGTATTATTTAAATATACGATCTTGTAGATTACATGGCACACTACCATTGTGCAAATTTCCGCGGTGATCGCGCGATTCACGGCCGAGATCTTAAGGGGGGGCCCTTTAGGCCCCCCCCAGTCTTTCGAGCTACCAAAATAGCCCAGTCTTTTTAGGGTTAAATTTGAAAATAGCATCCGACAATTAAAATGTGCAAATTAAGTAGAAACACCTCAATAAATATGGTGTCTGCAGTATTCCAACAATTAAAATTTGCAAATTAAGTAGAAACACTGTGATATATATATACATATATGGTGTATGCAGTATACAGTTAGGTCGTTAATAATCTAATCTAATTTGCATATGGGGTCATGACATACGTCACTGTTTTAAAAAATACAGCATTCATCGCATAATCGGGACAGGTTGGGAGTAGTAAACACGCCCACTTTAAGCGGGGTGCCCGATTTCGCGATGAGCACTCACCATACACTAACGGCATACGACATGCACTATGTAGTGTGCACACACACACACACACACACACACACACACACACATACTGACGTACTGTACATGTACATGAATACACAACCACGCTACCCCTTGGCGATACCCTCTAGCTCATTCACAACTGTGGAAGATTGTGACGTACACACAGATCAGTGTATTGAAAGTTGAAACACTCAAAAACGAGGAATTTGGACTTTGCCCTCAAAGTGTATGACTGAGATTAAACAACGTACACAGCCTGAGCTGTGTGAGCAAGGCATGTTTTTTATTGGATGTGAGTAGGAATTGCAAGCGAGCACATGGCTTTGCTTATGTAGGGGAGAAGAATGTTCGCGAAAGCATGTGTTTCGCAATGGCATGGATACTTATACACGGCGCTTTCGTGGCTATGCATGTACGTGTACTGGATGGACGGAGGTCAAAACACACCAGTCCGAAGCTTGCTTTGTAAGTTCGATGTAAACGACAACTGATAGGGAATCTTTGAAATATTGTTGTGGTATTTTGGTAGATTTTTTGTGCAAAATATCGACAAAATCAAAGATCGCTTGAAGAAAAATTGTCCCGTTTATCAGAGGTCCCCGCCCAATTATCCAGTGAAAATAACATGCATTGAAAATGTTTCTGGGAAGCATATGTCATTTAAGCGAAGTTCCCGATTATCAGATGCCCGATTATGCGATGAATACTGTAATGTGAAACACCTTAACCCTAACTGAATTTCTATCATTTTATTTGGGTTTATTATCTGTTTATTTGGGTTCACTCTAATTATTAAGGTCAATGATCATCAGATGAAGTTTCGTCTTCATCCTTTCTATCATCTTCCTCTCACCTTCCCAGCTTTGGTTGCCACGACGATGATCTTGTGGAGGTTGAAGTCATCCCTGGTGAGGTAGTCGTCGTCGTCGCTGTCCTCTTCGTCCCTGAGGAGCAGCCGCTGTCCAGCGTGGGTGATGCCCGCTCTGCGGTGGTCGGCGGAGTGCGACTCATGTCGGCTCTCAATCTTCTTCTTCAGGTGGGCCATGTAAAACTGTCGGAAGAAATACAAGGAAAAGTAGAAATTACGCGGTGCGTAATATATGTCCCATAGCATTTTGTAGCAAAATGTACAATATAGGTCAAAAATCAAGGTCAAAGGTCAAAGAAGTCAAAGGTCAAAATTCTGTGTAAAAGTTTTGAAGCCCTCACCTAGTGCCATCACATAAAGCAAACAGAATCGAAATCGGGTTAGAAATGGCAAAGGAGTAGCATTTTGTAGCCAATGTACAATATAGGTCAAAAATCAAGGTCAAAGGTCAAAGAAGTCAAAGGTCAAAATTCTGTGTAGCAGTTATGAAGCCCTCACCTAGTGCCATCCCATAAAGCAATCGGAATCAAAATCAGGTTAGAAATGGCGAAGGAGTAGCATTTTGTAGCAAAATGTACAATATAGGTCAAAGGTCAAGGTCAAAGGTCACAACTGAAATTCTGTGTTGAAGTTTCAAAGCTCCCATATAGTGCTATCATATAAAGCAAACAGAATCAAAATTGGTTCATAAATGACAGAGAAGTAGCAAATTGAACATTTTGATCACACACGGACGCACGCACACACACACATACACACACGGACACACACACGTACAGAGCCCGTTTCATAGTCCCCTGCTCGAACTCGTTTGGCGGGGACAAAAATACGGATAAAATAAAACATACACAAGAATACCCTGTGTCTGGATGTCTTTTTGCTAAATTGTATGTTTTCAATTAATGCGCACTTTGGGAATATGGAAGATACATGGTACTGACATAGAAAATGAACATCCCCCCCCCCCTAGAAAATATTCTCATCAGTTCCTACATGTATGTATGATCTTCTCTAGAGCAATGTGATTAAAAATGAGAATGTGAGAATGAGATAACACATACACACACACACACAACTCACATACATATGCACAAACACACACACATAAACACATACACACAAAGAAGACTTCCGAGTATTGAGTCGTAATCAAAACACGGCAAGTGCCAAATTGTGTCTCGCCCATTCGCGTAGAAGAAATTAATGTTTTTCTAACTCCCAGAAGTTCATTGACCCACCTATGACCTTTGACCTTTTGGTGACCTTCAACTCCCCACGGGACATTTACCATCCAAGTTTGTACACAAACGGACAAAGGGATCAAAAGTTATGAGCCATAATCGAAACGCGGTGTTAAAAACTAACATTGGGCCCTAAAAGTTCGTTGACCCCTGTCTGTGACCTTTGACCTTGTAATGACCTTCAAACCCCCCCCCCCCCCCCCCCCCCCCCCCCCCCAAGGGATATCTACCATCCAAGTTTGGTCACAAACGGACAAATACATCAAAAGTTATGAGCCATAATCGAAACGCGCCATAAAAAAACTTAAAAGGACTGGTTGAAGTGGGGATTCATGTTTTGAACATTCCTAAGTGAGATAATGAAAAGCCTCTTATGAAATATGAAAGAGCATGCAAGTAATTATTCAACGTCTATTTGATGAAAATTGGTTTTCAAATGGCTGAGATATCCAAAAAAGTGCTAATAATAAAAGGCAACATGCCACAACTTTATCAGGATCTCTTTGTTTCACCTTGTTTTTGGATATCTCAGCCAAACTTTTGATACCCCTTAGAACTGCACGCTCTTTGACATCTCATAGAGTAGTTTCTGAGTATCTCGCAAAACGTTAAAAGCTAAATCCTCACCTCGACCAGAACTGTACACACCCTTTAACATTGGGCCCTTAAGTTCACTGACCTCTGCCTGTGACCTTTGACCTCGAGGTGACCTTCATGTTTGATAATATGCGTAACTTTGTATAACCCCTCTGCCCTCCGAGTTTGATTGAAATTGAAGTCCTCAGTAGAGAGTTATTCAAGTTTTTGTAGCGTTACGGACAGACGACGGACGGACAGACCCCACAGGTGATCCCTTAGTCTCCCCACACCTCTCCGGTGGGCTCGACAACTAGAGAACTTGAAAAGGATGAAACAGCAGCTTACCTGGAACTGGGCAAGTTGTGTGCTGAGTCTCTTGGTGAACTTATTGAAGATGTTTTCTGAAATAATGAGTTTGAGAAATATAATATCTAGGAACAAGTAGGCACCTAATCCTAAAGGACAAGTTCACCTTCATAGACATGTGGATTGATTGAATGCAGCAATATTAATAGAACACATCAGCGAGAGTTTGAGGAAAATCGGACAATCCGTTTAAAAGTTATGAATTTTTGAAGTTTCTGCTTAGTCAGTGCTGGATGAGAAGACTACTACAGCTTGTGATGTCACATGTGTACAACTATGTAAAGAAATATAAAGAAAATTGCAAGATATTCTTACTTTTCTCGCATAATAAAGGAACATTTGACTTCCCTCTTACAGGACGCAGGGGAAATAATATTACCCTTAAAATACGTCAGTGACGAGTCGAGGAAATGCGCACTTTTTTCAAAAAGTAAAATTTTGTGAAATTCTCTTTATATTTTCCTTATATCATTGTACGCATATGACATCATACACTCTAGTAGTCTTCTCATCCAGCAGTAACTGTGCAGATACTTTAAAAATTCATAACTTTTGAACGGATTGACCGATTTTCCCCAAACTTTCACTAATGTGTTCTCCTAATGTTGCTGCATTCACTCAATCCACATGTATATGAAGGTGGACTTGTCCTTTAACTGACATCTCTTAACATCTTCATTTTCTCAGTGGAAGACAGGCTAGCACCGACATTACAAATATCCTGCAATTCCCATACAGCAGTTCATGGAAAGCAAGTCAGACATTTTGTTTCCTTTGTTATCAAGAAGTCACATCATATGTGACCCTGCACCTCAAAACAAACAAAAAGTCGCCAGACATGAATTTTTAGTTAAGACCATATTCTGAAAGAGCAGACTTTAAGCTTTAAAATGATGTATAACTCAAATCAAATGGACTCTCCTAACCTATCTAAATATTGGAAAGAAAGCACAAACTCAGGAAAAGTGTGAACTGAGAAAAGAGGCTCTGAAGTACAGTGTCTATTCAAGCGCTTCATCTTTACCAAACTGTGCTGGCTGTGCGATGAATGGGACAAAAAAACAAGAAGTAAACCACCAGAGTAACAACAATGAAGGGATTATTAGATTAAACTGAAATTAAGCATGCCTCATTAACACATTCTGTCCATAATTAATGCCAACTTTCAAAGCAGTAGCACTATCCTTTCAAAAGTTATTAGGGTTGAAAGTGAAGAGTGTGGACAAGGTTTTTTCAGAAATGAAAAAGGGATTCTAAAGACACACCTAATCACACTATTCTACCAAAAATGTTCAAGATAAACTGCTAAAAAAACACACTTTCCTGCCCGTTTTATGATACCAAATTTTAGCATAATGTAAAAGAAGACCCGCTCTTTCAGAAAATATGAAAAAGTCAAGTTCGGCTAGGTTGACCCATTTCACTTATTTTTAGTCCTGCACAGAATATTAGTGTGTGCGACTTTATGTTCGTTTTGAGGTGCACTGTCACATATAGATGATGACTGGCGGGGGAGGGAACATACCGAATGTTCCACCCGAAGGGTTTGAAATGCTATTTAGGGAGGTTATAAGTCCTGAGACTAAGTCGAGGGACTTATAGCCTCCCGAAATAGCATTTCAAACCCCGAGGGTGAAACGTTTGGTACATGTTCCCGACAACAAAAGTCATCATCTGTTATCTTATACGGGCTAGTCAAATACATCAAATACGTACGTCAACGTCAACCAAACCACCAGCACAACGCACTCGATCGCTCGGTCGCGCAGCGCAGAGCCAAATTCACTGTGCGCACACGGTCCTGGGCCTTGTGTTATTTGTTACATGAAAATGTTTTCCCATGGGAGAACATTACAAAAATGTTCTGCCCATGGGCGAACATAACGAATGTACCTCCATCACGTGACTGTCTTTAGCCAATCACTAACCGGTATTTGACTAACCCATTTAATATAAGTGATTACAAATTGTAAGAGGGAGGGGAAACCATATTTTCATGATCATTTGAATATGGATGTAGTGTTTGACATGATTCTCTCTAGGAAAAAAGTAACTATCACAAAGATATAATCAAGAAAATATCTATTGTCTACTTCCGTCACAATATGACAAAGTCCATTATGACCTCAACACTTTTAATATTGTGTCTCTTGTACTTGTAAACATCCATAACTTTTGTAAATATTAACTCTGCATTGCTCTTTAACTCCACTGATATGATACTGCTTTATTTGATTCCAGACGTTGGTTGTTTTTACCTCCACTCTTGCCTCCAAATTCGTCCTCGAATCTTGCCTCGGTGACAGAGACGGGGAGATCCACCAGCTCCACCGACACGGTGTCCGCTAGTGACTCGTCCCTCACCCACATTACTTCCTCCTCGGCTGACGAAAAGAAGAAAAATTTCAATATTATCTTCCAGGCTGACAAAAAGATGCATTCTTATTTTTTGTCACACTTCGTCTGTTGAGAATGATAAGGGCGTTAAGTTGCCACTAAACCCATAGTGTTCAAGACAACTTAATGCCCTTCTCAATCTCAACAGATGACTTATGTTTTTTTTTTCTATTGTTCCATATTCCACATTTCATACAATTTTACATTCCACTTGATTTCCAGAGAGAAGTAAAACACAAAATAGCCAGTTTGAGATGGAAGTGAACAAATATTCAAGCAAATATCAATAACGTGTAATATGAGGAACCTAATAAAAAGCAGAAGCTTGCAGAATGTAGGCTCCATAGTAATGATATAAGTGTTTAGTAAAACGTATTAAAGATAATAAAAAGTTTTGGTACCTCAAAAATTTCCTTGTCTTAGTTTGTGTTTCAGGTTAAAGTACCTTTCATATAACTAACACTGTGAGACTTACTCGCCCCAAAGTGCTCTCATGTCTTAGTAATCATGCAATTAACTGCGACCAGCAGCCCCATACGCATAGCGACCAGCAGTCCCATACGCATAGCGTAATCGGGCTTCACATTGTAGCATTCAGGATCATGACAGATTTAGTATTGCGGGATAAATGTTAACTTAAAATCCCAAAAATTCTTCAATTTGAAGACTTACCAATTAAGGTGAAGTATTGAAAACAGGCTTCGGGCAATGTTTGGTTCTGCCTGTAGTCCCTTTCTGTTCGAATTGATGACTGAATGTGACTCGGCCGAGAGGACCTTGGGAGAGCTACATACACCATGTACACTGAATACTACAGCCAGTGCATGCGAACACATCACATGCGCACAAATTTCAAATCCCATATCAACGGATAAGATGTTTGTGTGCGCATGCGCTGGCCGTAGTAGTCAGTGTATGCATCGGTCCATGGTGTATGTAGCTCTCCCAAGGTCCTCTCGACCGAGTCACATTCAGTCATCAATTCGAAAAGAAAGGGACTATTGGCAGAACCAAACGTTGTTCGAAGCCTGTTTTCAATACTTCAACTTAATTGGTAAGTCTTCAAATCGAAGAAATTTTGGGATTTTAAATTGACATTTACCCGCGATACTAATTCTGTCATGATCCTGAATGTTACAATGCGAAGCCCCATTACGTTATGCGTATGGGGCTGCTGGTCGCAGTTAGCTATGCGTACAATGGGCTGCACGCTGCTGGTCGCAGTCAGTGGTTTCGTACAATATTTATCGACGCTGTACGGCGACGGCTCTGGTACGAAACCATTATTGCATGATTACTAAGACATGAGAGCACTTTGGGGCGAGTAATTCTCACAGACAACGTACTTTAACGTGAAACACAAACCAAGACAAGGAAATTCAGGGAAACTTTTGAGGTACCAAAACTTTTTATTATCTTTAATGAAGAGAAATTACAAAGCATAATCTATGAGACCTCAAAAATTTATGTAATGCACAAAAAATATATATATAGTGTTTGCTGGTGTTGTCACACCAGCTTCAATTTGAAGTGGGGGCACTGGATGACAAATACAATATCTAAACACATCAAAATACATGGCAGGAACTTTTGATGGCAATGGATACAGAGCAAAACCTCTTACAGGAAGTTGGTGCATTTTCAGTGCACATTGTTTAGAGGGGCAACAATAGGCTATTAGCAAGAGGTTTAATGCACTAGAGGATTTCTGTTTTTTCACTAATTGCAGAATAACACTTAAGCTCAAGGAGGGAAGAAGGAGGAATGGAAGAGAAGGGAAAGATATAGAGAATGGGGCAGAATTGGAGAAAAATGGTTATGGGGCATTGGATGTCACACCTCAAAATTACCCTACCTCATTAAAGGTGCCACGCTATGGTCCACCATATGGTTATTTTGTTTTGACCGGGCTAAGTCTGTCAGTAAATCTAAATTGTCTCTCAAAACCATACACACTGGTCTTTCTACAGTCTCTATTACATATTAATTAAAGAGAGCTTGTATTGTTTTTTAAATTGTCATGCACATAGCAGATTATTGCTAACGCACTTCCCTGCGCATGGCAGACTGTCACTATGCTGTGGGAATGTGCAAGGGTTAACAACATCCTGCCATGGGCATGACAATTATGTTTTGTTTTTTTTTTTGTTTGGTAGATGTGACTTACAGCCCACGATGAAGGAGATGGCATCATCTTGAGTCCTGATCAAAACACGCCCATTGATGGTCTTGTCTCTCATCTCATGGAGGTCCACATCAAGCTGTGATCAATGTAACAAAAGGTTTAAAAGATACAGTCAAACCTGTCTATTGAGGCCATCCAAGAGGAGATGAAAAAAGTCGCTGTTATAGACAGGTGGCCGCTATAGACAGTTATCTAAAATGCTTTTTCTCTTAGAGGGAATTGAATTTAGTGGTCGTATACGGCCGGCAAGTGGCTACTATAGACAGGTGGTCACAAAGAAAGGTTTGACTGTATTATAACGACGAGAACCTCTCATTCAAGTTACCCCATTGAGGGCGAGCTGATTTAATGCACATTTCCCATAGACATCTTATTGCTACAGCTACAATCATACAGTCTCCACAAAATTATGGGGCTATTCCATACAGACACTATTTTTTAAGGCACCACAACAACTTATTATGTTATTGTTTTGTTTCGTTTTTGATTTAATTTCTTTATTTCTTTAATGAAGATGATAATGGATTGAAATTAATTTGATTTTATTATAATCTAATTTGATAATATACTGTAAAAGTGGATATTTTCGTGCGACTAATTTTCGTGCTCAGCAGGATAAGAAGAGTTTCGCACGTTTTTAATTCCGCGGTATCAAGACATCAACTACAGGAACATATGAGGAACATAATTGGCAAGCAAAAGTATTGGCATGCTTTTATTTTCACGCTAGTTTCTGATTGCGCGAAATGCACGAAAATTTCCACACCGCGAAAATTTCCACTTTTACAGTAAGCTGTTTTCAAGACTCTTACACCTAAAAAACCAAGTGCATGTAAAATTTACTCGTGTTTGAGGATTTCAAGGTGCATGCTGGTGAACTGAAAATTGTCTAAAAAGTTTAAATACCTGAATTGCTGATCCGTGGCTTCCAGGCAAGGTAACGTCGTTGCTATAAAGAATGTCACTTCCATCCAAATATTCTGACCGTAGTTCTATGATCTGTAATACAAAAACAGGGCAAAATGATTGATTCACATAGTCAAGCTACAGGTGCGTTCAAGCGCTCTGTTGAAAAAGGGTACCCCAAGAGCTATTTCTAATCATCAAAATGAATAGTCTTATCATTTGCCAGACATTTGCCGTGTTCAAGTCGTGACTTCCGAAATCTCCTCACCCGATGCCTAAAGGTCAGGGGACTGTTTTATGAAAGTTGTCAGCCCAGGTGACAACTTGACAATTTCAACTCCCTAGAACTTGCCTCTCAAATAGTGGCTTGACTTGTCCAGTATGAGACACTCTACTTGCTTCTTTTGCAATCACGACAGCAAAGAAGGCCTTGGACAAAGGCTAAGCCCCTTTCCAGCATGGTGTAAATATTCACAATTGAATGACAAGCACCTTAAAAATCAAAATAACAACAACAACACCTAGCCAAGGGCAAGCTAATATTCACATTGCCAATCTTGCTTTTGAAATTACTTTTTTTTTTGTGCATCAAAATTAGAATAATAACAGACACAAAACATCATTAATCTCACCTTTTCCTTGCTCGCAGCTGTTGATATCACAAATCTCTCCCCCAGAGTAGTGCCACTGACAGCAGTTGTCTGGAGTAAATATAGAAGGAATAGACAGATATATAATTTTTGTTTTTAAAATTGGGATATCCCAGGCCTTTTTAACACTGTAAAGTCAAGATTAGACATACAACATACATCCACATAATTTTTCTTTTTTCTTCTTTTTCTTTTCTACGGAGGAGTGTGCATTGCTGTTATCCTTGTCACCTAGAAGCCAGGTTACACACTGCTTTTTTAATCCATTTGAAAATATCTACTCTAACAGTGGAATTTTTCAGAGTGGAAAATTTTGCACACTTTGGGCAACATGAAACTAGTGCAAAAATACAAGCACAGAATTGTTTTTCTTGTTATATGCAATACTATTCTACATATCTGACTTCTGCAGAATCTAAAGCTTAATTCAGTCTTACCTGGCTTAGCACACACACACAAAATACTCATGCAAAAAAATTCTGCTTTCACAGCATATCGCTCAGTCTAAAAAGTTCTCTTTTTTTTTTCCAAATCGAGAAAGCGAAGCATCAAACAGAATCTTTTGCAAACTTTCTGAGGTATGTGACTACAAGTCGTGACACAAAACTTTGTAAAACCACTGTAACTCACCTTTGGGAGGTCCCTGAGGAGAGACAAGCTCTGACCTTCGACCTCCAGCAGTGCATGATGGTCCGCAGCCAGTTGGAGGGCGAATACGGATGGACCGGAGACGGAAGAGTACAGCCCTCTGATGAGGAAAGGGGAGTTGGACTGCTGGGCCAGGCCCAATCCCTGGAGATTGGGGGAAGAAAATAGCAAAACATAACAAAATGATTCAAACAGGCAAAAGAAATCAAATCTCAGTCTCAGCTAGCCGGATAAGATTGGGTACAGATGAAAGCAACAGGAAAGAATTTGTGCATATGCAAGGAGGAGGCAGGCTTGAAATCAGACAAATAAATGAAAACAACCTGGAAAAAAAAGAAGAAAAGAGTTATGCCGTTCCTTTTCTTGAGACATTTACATAAAACAACAATCCTTAAAAACAAAAATAAATTAAGAAAAATGGATCTATGATGGTGAAAGGCATACACTCAAAACCTGACTGGCTTTATAAAGGTTGTGTCATTTTTCCAGCTTTCCAGCCCATATGAAGTAGGCTGAACTTAAGTACAAAAAAATTCACAACAGTCGTGTACCTAGTCTAATGCTATTACTTCAAACACAGTACATCTATCATTTGCGAGGTGTCAGAATCTGACCTTCGCCTGTGACCTTTGCTGATTTTAACTCAATTTCTGCTGTCATTTCCCTTGTCATATTCTGTCTTTACCCAAGGTTTATTAGAAATCACAATGGGAACTTCTTCATTCAGAATGAAAGAGACAACAAAAGATACAACATACTCTAGCGTTCTCGATGCGCAGACACTGCGATAACATGACGACAAAAACCAATGCAAAGCACTTGAATACAAACAGGAGAATGTCCACAAAAACAGGACGAGAATATCAACCACTCACCGCTGGTGAATTTGCCAGGAAGCTGTTCTGTTCCCCGATGGAGAGGTACTGCAGGGTGCCCGAGGCCGACTCCACGCACACAAAGTAGCCACCGGAGACCACGATGCAGTTTGGCGACTTGCCCACCCACACGGCCGAGACTGGAGTCTGGAGACGAAGGGGGGATTGGCCAAGCAAAGAATATCGTCAGACCTCACTCGCAAAGTATAGCAGTTGTTTGTCAACCCTTTAATCTTTTTTCAAAATAATCTTCTCTAAATGAAAGTTGCATGTTGTAAGAAAATCAATTCAACCCAGCAGTAGCACTTTGTATAATGAGATCCTTCAAACTGACAAATTATGATCATAAAATCGGGTATTACAGGTATACTGTATGAGTTTGCAACAACAACAAAACTCGAAGGAATATGTTCTAGATAGACTTATGAAAATGATTTACTGAATCCTGTAATTTGCTATATCACTTATCACAGGAAAACAGAATTTGCTCCATCTGGGCAATGAGAAAACTGTTTGTTACATCAGTTATTTTGTTATATCAAATCTCTCTTTTGTCTCTTAGTATTTTGGATCATCAAAGACCGAGGAGGTAGCACAGACTTTGTCAACTTGACATGCATCAACTTTCATAGTCTGCACAAACTAATGAATAACAAGCTCTTTTGTTCACTCTTCCAACAACATGTGTCACTATAATACCTGTGAGATGGGGTCACCATTCTGAGCGTCGAGCGCGGCGATAACAAAGTGTGAATTCTCCACCACTCCGATGGCATACAATGGAGATTCTGGCTGGTTGTCATAGTACAGCCACTGGAAATCAATGGAGTCACTGGAGAAGAAGGTAGAAGATCACAACAGTAATTTGTCAGTTCATATTCTCTGAGGCCTTCCATTGTAAATAATCCATTTGATGTGCAATGCACAAATATAAATTTGTGACATGTGTTGAGTACATAAGAAATTCTGTAAATTCACAAGACAAGCTGACTATAAAATCAATGACGTACTTTAATTGCTTTGAAACAAAAATAATTTTTCTTTATCCAATGATGGCACAGTATTGGAAATTATATGATTCATGGGGCTAATGAATCCAGGAAACGCTTCCACAAAATCAGGTATATTCTGTAGAGAGAAAGCACAACTGGACATAATTTCATAAGAGGTGAAAGAAAATGAATATGGCTTGAATGTAAAATATCTGGCAGCTGACTTTATTGTACAATTTTGTTATTGAAGTTACCAAAGAGGCAAAAGAAAAAAAGAGTAATTATACAAGTCCAGATCGAAGTTGTCACCGATATATTTCTGTGCACCTGATTGCATACGTACACTATACAGTCTCCATCACATCTATTTCTACTCTGATAAGCATAATGACAGAAAACACACTCTGATGTCAACGTGCTATACCATTGCAAACAAACTTTCATCTATCACCGCCTAAGGGACACAAGGGGTTGGGTGACACTTCATGTGACATTTGTGGTTGGTACGAAGCACTGTCATATTTTTAATGTGACATGTTTGCACACTGGAACGCAGAGCTGTAATCTCACCTCTCTTGGTGAGCATACATCCAGGCCCTCTTTCCGGTCTTAAAGGAGTAGCTGAAGACATGATTTTTCACTGCCATCATGATGTTCTTTGAGTCAGCTACCGCAAGCATAGCAGTTGCTCCATCACTGTAAAAAGGACAGTAGAAGAAAACAGTTGTAGTGTATGCATTTTAAATGTTCTGTCTGTACTCTCCCTTCAGCCCTTGTATTAATATCTGCTACTTGTACTATGATTTGTTTTTGATACATGGCAGCTAAAGAAGCAATGAGTGCTTATAAGCATGCCACTAAGGGACCAATGACTCTAAGTCCTCTTCAAAGAACTACTGTAAAATCTTTTATTTTCGCATACAGATATATTCATGAATGAAGTTGTACACATTTTGGCGAGATGATGTTTGCAAGATTTGACACCAAGGCTATTGTAGGTGCATTAATGGCTGTCCGTTTGCAAAGTTTTTTGTGTGTTGTAAAATCTGCAGTCTAACAGTGATTCTCAAAATTCATTATGCCCTCATGAGAGAGGACATAATCGCAGGATGCAACTACCGAGGGACTGGAATTGTAATTGGGAATGAATGAATGATGACATCACAACAGTCAGTTCACAGCTGTGGTGTGATGTGTGCATCTCAGGTAACCATGGTTGAAAATATAATGTTTAATGCCTCAGAGATGCACTACTGTACAGAGATGCAAAAGATTTATCATTGCTGATGAAACCTAAAAACGCAGTGAAGGGATTGTCTTTATCTAAAATGTGTGAATTGCAGGTAAATGTCATTGAACAAGTGGTCACAAGAATACCCCTCTCTTGAAATCCTAATCATATTTAGAGGGCCATCTTGATTAATTATTTTCTTATTTTTTTGAGAGAGAGTCATTTGCCATGGATCCCATCCGAGTTTTACCTGAGGAGTGATGAGCTTCCCGGTGAGACAGGGGTTTCCCACTTCAGGTATCCCGTCGTCGAATTCCACACTCGAAGGAGACGACCTCGACCAGACAGCGTCACGATACCAGCTGGGGGGCGGGAGAGACACCAGCACATGCAGGATAAATGAATGGACTTCTACAGCATAATGTTGCCATTTGCCTTTTCTGTTTGTGCTGGATCTCCGTGACATTTCAAGACTTTGTGATTTGAAATTGTAAAACCTAACACAATCACCTGTGTTGTTCATATTTCAGGAAATCTAAAATGCATTTGTTGGCACGTTACAATCTGGTGGCTTTGAGCTGGATTGTAACTCAGACCTGCCCTAACGTGATAAGACACTATATTAAAAGAAAAAAAAAATGTCTCTTTTGTTATTTTTCCTTATTGCTTAATATATGTATTATACAGTGCACTCATGCTATATCTAGCACAGTAATAACAAAATTTCATTACAACAAAGCGTGAATGCTGGTCCCCAAGTTATTATTACTATTTACATACTTTATTTGTTCAGCTGCAACAAAATTTTGAAATAACAAAAGAAAACTACTGGTCCCGAGGACTTTGTTGCAACGGGCCTTGCCTGTATGCATAACACATCTTAAGGATGTCTATTAAAAGACACCATTTAACAATATGGTGGCTAAATTTCAGAAATCATTAAAATTTGCTGGCTGAGCTTAAGATGATGTCCAAAGGCATGAAAAAGACATAAAGTCAAGCGTACAGAAGATTTGAGAAACATGCTGTCATTATCAAGATAACTACAACTACGATGCTCACTGTTTACTGAATGGTTTACTCAAACACATATATCCCATTTTGAAAATATCGTTTATTTAACAGTGCTGTTACCATATCATGTTGTTATACTGAGTATCTTCTTATCTCTTGGTGACCAAAATCTATTGCTAGTTGGCTCATTTGTTAATTATTATGTTGCAGTGTAGAGAGCATTTAAAAAAAAAGTTGCTGAAGTCAAAAGTAAAATAAAACACATAATCTCCTTACCATCTGCAGGGGAGTAAATCATGGTGCTGATGACCCCATCCTGACCTCTGCGCAAAATGTGCCGCCAGTTCAGCTGACCTGCAAGGTTGATGCTGGCGAGGACGTTGGATTCTGTGGCGACGAAGATCTGACGCTTGTGCTTGCTCTGTTCAAAGGCAGAGAACTTCACACTTCCAACATACTGGTGCCTCCTGTATGTGTGACAGATAATGTGCAAGATGTGAAAGGGACAGTTCACTATTGCATGAGAGCATGGACAGAACAGCATGACGTGTGATGTGGGTCCTTTGTTGTCTGCACAAGGGGGAAAATGTTTGCCCAGTTGAATCAGTCTTTGTTCGCAGCCCACTGGGATATGCTCAAAAACCATGACTAGTGCAGGCCTACAAGAATTGAGTTGCTCATCAGCAAATAAATATTGATTGCTCTGTTCAATGTTGGCTAGATTTAGAGACATGGTCTTACATATGTACTGTGTAGGGACTGTAACCTCAAATTAGCTGAGCAGAGAGTCTAGATCTTGAGGATATGAAAATAAAACTAAAAAGCTGACATTTTCAAGTTCAATCATAGTTTCATTCAGCAATTCAGGGAGCATGAGTTAGCAGAATTCAGAACTGACTTGTCCAAGGCATGGACCATCTCTGGGCCCTAGATTTCTATGGCCATGGTTGAATGCATAGAAATCATGGTGTACCAGCTAGTGCAGCAGCCCTGTGCAGGACTCAGCTAAGCAGGAGTAGGACAGTGATGACAGCGATCGCCGTTAAATCCCTAGATCCCTGGTCATACTCGTGATACCATTCCACTGCGTGTATGTACTAATACTACGGCGGCTTGCCTGTTTATACTAATAAATTCAGCCCCATCAAGTAGAGTTGGGGCACCAGTTAGCTGCAGGGGTCCAGTTTGTGGCACCCCTAGGAATATCTAACCATATCTTCAAAAGTAGAAGGGTATTTTTTTTTTCCTAAATTGTTTTATTTGAAGAGCAACTGAAGAGCTTTCTTTTGATACCAGAATCATGAAATAATTTGGATGGTGGCCTTCATAATTCTAATTTAAACCATCTGTGTCACACTGTTTTTAAAAAAGTATGACTTTCTTAACAAAACGTTAAGATTTTGTTCTGTTGCTAGGCAACCACCATCATCCCTTGTTTGTATCTTTATACAAAATCTTACTATGAAAAGAGGCCTGGCATGGTAAGGATTCCTTGTGTAACTGTGTTAAATATTCTAAAATTAATTTCCTTTGTCAGTTTTGAGGATTGCAACAGTGACCAAAATGTCGGGGATGGGTCCGGTTTGCGGCACCCCTATGGGATTTACACACATAGTGCTATTTTACGTCAAAATGGGTGGAAATTGATGAAATACATGCGATCTTGAAAAACTATGAAATCGTGAAGGATCGAGATAATGAATCCAAATAAAGTTCTAACAAGCTGAAAACTAGTTGGACCATCAGAAAATATTTGGTTTTTGCAAAATTTTAATGTTTGAAGAAACCAGGGGACATTTTTGTGTGGGGTGCTGCAAACTGGACCCCCCCCCCCCCTGCCGCAAACCGGGTCCTCTTGGTGGTTGCAAATTTTCTACACAAAATTGATTATTATGACTAGGGTAATTGTCCACCATACAAAATTGTGATGCAGTGTCAAAGGCCTTTGGTACTTCTTCCAATAAAAGAACAAATTATTTAATTTCTGTTGCCTGTTTTACCAGAATACTACGATACCCTTGAAAAGACCTTAACCTGCCGCAAACTGGGTCCGCTACTCTAGCGTTCAACGGTAGACAAGCACAGCGGAGGGACTTTCTTTCACAGCACAATACTCATGAATGCAGCCCCACCAAACGGCATCTAGACTAGGGTATCTAGAAAAGTCTGTGCACAATTGATACAGCGGTGGGGCCGATTTCCACAGCACAGCATGCATAATTCGACCTTCCTTTCTCCCTTTTTTTCCTTTATTCTTTCTTTTCTTTCTCCCTATCATTCTCGGAAAGACTTCCTAATGACAAAGTCCCTCGACTAATTCAACCATAAATAAAGCAAGTGGTCCATGATTCGGCAGGGTTCCATGAATCAACCACTCTTACAAATAAAAATTCACTGAAATTCATGAATAAAAAATGGCGCATATCAAGTGCGAAATTCAAACTATGCAACTATCTCCACACGTGTTCCGAAGAGCACAACAGTGGGCCACGTCGCCGGACCCCCGAAATCGTTGTTGAACCCTCCCGGGTCAACTCGCACAAGCAGTTCAACGGGTAAGTAACAGGTAAGTAAAGTTGCATAGCAACACATATAGACTCGTTTCATTCCAAGTTTTAAAGTTACTAGTCCGTTTATCTGCATTGAATCTATACAACAAGTACACTTACAGCCATGATTGCAACCGTTTCTGAGATAACTTGAGCGTTTACGCGATATTTATATTTTGCATGCCACCCGTGCCAGAATTTCCTGCATCACCAAGGTTCGGACGCAACGTGTCGTGAATGCATTGAATCTCTCGCACAGCTGCAGCGTGCGAGTATAAGGATAGTACCGCGCTCTCGTAGTGCGATGTACTACAGTATGTATACGGTTTCGCCCCCGCGTAGCCCGCGCGCTGATACATTCACATAGGCAGGGCGAGCGCACAGCGCGGTACGTCGCGCATGTTGATGCACGGACATATGGGGCCGAACAATGAGTACAGGGGGCCGAACCATGGTTGCAGCGCAAGCGTTCGGATTATGCACGCTATTATGCTTCCGCTGCTTATGATGACGAACATTGGGCCACTTGCTTTACAACCCTAGTATTAGTAATTTACTAGATCCATTCTAATTTATAACCCTAATCTAAACCTATATTATACCTAGGGTAAGGGCACCAGTATTCGGTCAGGCACCGGTATTCGGTCACTTATCACTAGTCACCAGCTAGTAAGTTCAACTGTCACAACACACGCAAATCACACTAATTCACATACTTACACACTCATTCACAACAGGAAACTCCCTTAGCCTCCTCCAAAAATCCATCCAAAATCCCAAATTTTACCGTCAAAAGTGCAGAATCGGCGCTACTTTCCAAAAGCGCGCGTGGATGAGGCCCAGTTTTAAGAGTACGGTCGCCGAAAAAGCGCTAAAAATCGAGAAATATGCCGTTCTCTCGCGGGATTTTTCGCTTATCGCAAGCTTGGAGTGTAATGGTATCCTCAAAAACGCAAAAGAAAAATAAAATGTCCGTACGTGCCGATACAGTGTCCCAATGTACAAGGGTTGAATGCAAGTGCCGAGGCCCCAGTATTCGGTCACCAACGGTCGCCGCAACTTCCCCGATGCAATTTTGCGCCAACAAGGTAGCGCGCGCGCGCGTTTTTCAGCTGCCTTGAACACGCATTGACTTTGAACGCGCACATCGCGTGACCGAATACTGGAGCCGATGACCGTATACTGGGGAATTTTCAAGGTGAAATATTTCGCGATTTTGTGCAATTCTGTGAGATATTTAACGAAATGAAAGTTGAGATTAAAGAAATTTGATATATTTCACATACATTGCTGTAGATATGATGTATGTATGTATTATTTTAGTTTGAAAAATATTGCAAAAAAGCTTAAGTGACCGAATACTGGGGATGTTACCCTACATTTGTAACATAAAACCTTGCTTGCTAACGCATGGATGCACGCGCACGCACTGCGGCCGCTAGGCAGCGAGTGGTGGGGCCCATTTCACAATTTTGCCTGATTCCTGTTTTTACCACAGCAGATTTTGGCTCTACGCACAGCTACACAGGTTGCTTGTTACCAAACACTGCTTCACCATGTTCACTACTACTACTAGCTAGGACAGTATCGGATATAGCATGGCCATGGCCATGGGGACGGACCGTGACCGCGACCGCCGGCTGACTGCGAACACAGACACAGCATGCACACACAGGCTCGCTCGCAGTGCAGTGCAGTGCCCGGTAGAACAGCAAGTGCAGACACATGCATGGCCACTAGTATTAGAGTATTGAGGCGAGCTAAGCGAGCTAACTTAGAAGTGACGGCAAAATCGTGAAATAGGCCCCACCGCAGTGCGCGTGCACCCGTGCGATGCTATGCTGTGGAAATCGGCCCCACCGCCGTATGTATCTCGCGTAAACCCCGTTTGGTGGGGCCGCATTCACGAGTATCATACTGTGGAAGAAAGCCCCACCGCCGTGCTTATCTACCGATGAACGCCACACGGTGGGGCTGAATTCACGAGTATAAACAGGCGAGCCGCCGTAGTATTTGTACGGATACGCAGTGGTGGGGCCTATTTCACGAGTATGCCGAAGTGACTGCCGAGAAGATAGGCCATGCGCATTTGCTAATCAGCATTCCTATCCGCACAGTTCATTACAATGTACAAATTAGTACACGTTTCTAGTCACTCACCAATCAAACTTTCCTGTCTGATCCTCATAAAGGGCACAAGCAGCTCCGAAAATGACTGCTACCACGATGAATTGAAAGAACGAGGAGCCCCTGCAAGTCGCCATCTTGATTATGCCGGAGTGTATGGCGCCATCTACGCCGAACGCTCAATCAGGCTGCAATCATGCGGTGCTATTATGTACAATCAAGGAGGTATGAGAGAACCATACCTCCTTGGTTCAACGAAGAATCCCTAACGATGCACGTGCACAATCTCAGGGGTAAAAAAAAAAAAATCATAATGTTATGCGTTTGATGAATTGTATATTCTTGTTGACAGAAAAAAAAATCCGTCTGTCCGGAGGAGTATTTCATTTTTGACGTTGGAGCAGGGAGACCTCTCTTCCACCTCCGTGGTTGGAGGCCCCGTTCTGTAGCCAGTCCAATAAACTGAGTACGCAGTCTCCGCGGAACCTAATACATAATGTACATTGTATTATACCGGTATTTATCCCACAGAACTCTTAGTTCTGTGATTTATCCCCGACAGCCAGATTACAGACCGATCTTTTGGTCAAATATTCTTACAGCCCGGTTGCAGTCTGCTCTCTCCAAAATATACCTTCCCCCTTTTTTAAAGGTATTGTTTTGGTTGAGATTGGGATTCAGGTTTAAAATTTGTGCAAGAAACTACTTATATGAAATATTAGAGGACATAATTATACAAGTAAGAGAAATTTGATAAAAATCGGTATTGAAAAGGCTTTAAGATATCCCCAAACAAAACAAACCAAAGTGGTACCTAATCCAACCTTTTATTAAGACATTTAAGTGTGCGTCAAAGTTTTATCAATCGTGTACATTTTACTCCCATGAATTTAGAATTTGTTTTCTTTTCAAATGTCATATGATCAATCTTACTGTTTATCGGCGTATATGTATACAAATTACAAGCATTTAAAGAAAGTTTATAGGACTTAAACCAACGTGATACTTTACCAATTTCAAAATACCGTTCAAAGTACCGTTTAAAGAGAATGCCCAATGAGACTATAGTCGGCAAATAAAACAAAAGAAAGAAGCCCTTGTAAAAAAGTACCATTAAGTACCATGGTATTACTATGGTATTACCATGGTATTACCATAGTAACCATGGTAAATTCATTTGTACCATAGTACTACCATAGTACTACCACAGAAGTACCGTACGGAATAGGAAAGTACTATTTGAAAATATAGAAGTACCATAATGTACCATAGTACTACCATGAATGTACCATAGATGTTACGGTATTACAATGAAATTACAATATTTATTATATGGTTGATGTTATACTGAACAGAGTGCCATCCTCACACGTGATACTTTCCTGGTTCTCCATAGTACTTTCATGGTTCTCTGTGATACTTTCATAGTACTCCATGGTACTCTTGGACATTTTCATTGCACTTTGTGGTACTTTCACAGTTCTCTATGGTACTTTCATGGTACCTTATGGTACTTGTTTGACTGGCATATGGTACTGCTACCATAATCTTGCAAAGTTGACTGTACAATTGCCCCAAGAAAGTCAAAAACATTGAAAATGATAATTTCCTCTTTAATAATCTAATCACTTAAGCTTGGCCTTTCATAGCATTGGAATATTGTTATACAAGTGATTCTGTAGTTTGCAAAAACTATGAATTAGGCATTGAACAGCCTAAAGATTTCCACATTTTTCCTCATTTTTTTATTACATTTTACTTGCCTATGGGTAAGTGAATTTCTTCATTTTAATTTGTTCACTTGCCCGATATAAGATTTTACTAGCCCCGGGAAAGTGTGCAAGTGATTGTGTCAGGCCCTGTTTTACTTCAAATAGTTGAAATGCGCGCAACTCGAAGGATTTCTTCAAGTCCCTTTCGATTTGACTTAGGCAAGGTTTACTGTACTTTATCAACTGGGTTGGATGCGTGAAATCAAGTTTTCCCCTTTGAGTGAAATGTATGAGTACAAGACCCACTAGAGTCTTGTTATTTGTTGCTTAGATACAGTTGCATAATTGAAATGCACTTTTCTTAATATGTATGTGTGTGTGTAATTTTAAGGCCAGGATTACGGGAATTACCATGAGTATTGTAACTTTGTGTGCTAAATGAAACACCAGTATTATGTGCCAACTGCCAAGTGCCACCAAAGTATTCACTGTGTTCTATTTGTCATGAAATCATTCAAAATATCAAATCTTGTTTTTCTGCAGTTGTATTACAACGTTAAAGTAAGTCTTTATTAAAAACAGAAAATTACTTTTTTTTTTGGGGTTTGTGGATTATTTTGCAGATTCCTAAGGACTGTTGCTGTCTGTGTTGATTTTGAAACGGCTCATGGTGTGATGTTGGTGAAACCATCATATCTTATCGTACAGTGCTTTCATCCACCTCATCGCCAATCTCCTTTGTGCAATTTACATTAAGAAAAGAATTATTAAGTTCGAAATGCCAGTTTTCCTCAAAGAATCCTAATGAGTGGACCTGCATGAGGTTGATGAATGCATGAGTTAAGGTTGTAGTAGCTCAACATTTGTCTACTAGTATCTATTATGATAATACATGAAGAGGATATGCATACAGTGCATATTTTTTGTTGTAGTTGTAATATACAGTGTGATATGCAGTGTGCATATGTATATACACTGCTGTAGGTTTTTTCTAACACACACATACACAGTTACAAGTGTACATAGCTTTTCAACATCTACTGTAGATGGATGCTTATTTGTGTGTATACATTGTACAGGCATTGCAGGCTAGACGTACCCTGGATGCCCAGGTCACTTCCTGTCTGCAATGTCATGTGATGTCTGGTTTTTATGCAAATGAGGTAATAATGAATAATTATCTTTATGACAGCCAATCATTTTAAGTTACGTAATATATTCAGTATTCTTTAGCCAATCAACATAGTTTTGCCTTTGTGGCCATTGAGAGCTGCGCTTGCGCTTGCAGGGTACATGCAGGCCCCAAAATTTAGTCAGTCCTGCTGCAACTTTCATAGAGTGATGACCAGTGCGTCTCTATTCTGCTTTAATAGATCTGGCACGTGCTTGTGACTCGGGCACACGATACTGTCAGTGATGATTTTTTTAATGACTTTGAGATTAGCTACTTCACTGTAGGTCATTTACTCGATCGGTCTACGTAGACCTCAGTTGTGTTCTGCACAGTTGCCTATAGGCCTACACTGGTGGATTCATATTTTGGACTGAGCATTATTTTTGGATCATTCCAACCCCGGAATAGCAGGCACTCCTGTGACGCTAGATTACTGCTAGAATCTACCAAGGTTTTTTATCAGTCGTACATCGCCCTAGCCTACGCACTGCGTAGACTTCTGATTGGACATTGACAGTAGTATGCAGTACTAGTATCACATCAGGCTAGGCTATCTCCGTGGCGTAGGGAGCTAACCTCGCATTGGTCCCTACACTGACGTCTGAACCTGCCATCATTGCAGTACTCGTGCACAGCAGGGTCCCTTCTTGGTTTCAAGCTGTTTCTTTCGACGACGCGGGCGCCCAGCACGGCAGTGAACATCAGTGAACAGTGAATACCACCCTCCTAGTTTCATCGTCAGCGGCCAGAGTTTTCTTCCAAGATTTTACGGATGATTTCTAGCTCCTGTGGCTGTGTTACTGTCAGATCTAACTGTCGACGGGACTGCTACCGACATATCGACTACCGCGCTAGTGCTGGACTATCCTAGCAGGTAGCTTTTATTATTAGGTCTTAGATTTATAGATCCTACTTGGTACAACCATGTACTACAATCCATGTTTGTAAACAGCGGCGGCCTCCCGCTTATATATAAACAGTGCCTGTAGTTAAGCTGTACTACTATACCAAGTAACAGTCCCTGCTGGTTAACGTGCGTACTGTAGTGTAGGGCCTACAGTCTGTATCCTGGTATAGATAGGCTATCTAACGTTAGTCTATACTGTTTTAGTCTCAGTTTTGTCGGCCATTGTGATTAGAACATATGTACGTTAATGTTACAGTTTAAGCGGCGGCCTTCCGCTATATAAACAGTGCCACAGCTGTATACTTGTCAACCAGTTTTAAGGTTAAGCGGCGGCCTTCCGCTATATAAACAGAGCCACAGCTTACTTGTCAACCACAATTTAAGAACTCTGTAGACACGCTGTGTTTTCTCTGGATTTATTTTTGATGGCTGATGCCTCATAAATAAAAATGGTTTAAGCCAGATATCTTGAACAGTATACCGACCAGTACCAAAGCCTTCGTTTGCGTGGTGTAACATTTAGTGTAAAGCCTAGAAATCTACCTGTGAATCCCGTGATCAAAAGTGTGGGGTGAATGGGCATGTGGAGTCCTTGGATTTTAGTTGTTTTTTTTTTTTTTACTTTGAGCTGCACTGAGAAAACATGTGAATGGTGTGTGTGTGTGTGAATTTATTGAAGTCAGTGATCAATACTTTTGGTTACGTTTCATCTGACATCACACACTCATTTAATACTTGCTAGGTATCTCATAGTACATCGAAATACAACAGCACCAAACCCACTAAATCATATTACTTCATAATGATCTCCACAAGGTCATGCAGACGTGCAATGGCATAGATTATTGCTTATAATGAGCATTTCATTCAAGCTACCACAATTAGCCATGCAAAGCATATATGATAAGATATGAGGTGAGTGGGTTGAACTTAAAGTATTATTTTGTGCTAGTACAGTTATATACTAGTGTAGTTCTGTGGATGATGTGATACTATGTGATACTTGAAGTACTGTGCATGGAAGGACCGTGGTACCACCATGGAAGAACCGTGGTACTACCGTCTGGATGTACCGTGGTACTACCGTGGTAGTACCGTGGAAGTACTGCGGTAGTACCATAGATGTACCGTGGTACTACCGTGGTACTACCATGGATGTACCGTGGTAGTACCGTGGTACTACCGTGGTACTACCGTGGAAGTGCTACCATGAAAGAATGGTACTCATGGCATGGAAGTACCATGGTAATGAATGGTACTACCGTGGTACAACCATGGTAATACTATGGTATTACCATGGTATTTTTACCATGGTAAATCCATGGTAAATGTACTGCCTTCATCTGTCAATTTACCATCCTATGGTAATACTATGGTATTACCATTGTAAAAGTACTATGGTAAAACCATGGTAATACATGGTAATACTATGGTATTACCATGGTATTTTTACCATGGTAAATCCATGGTAAATGTACTGCCTTCATCTGTCAATTTACCATCCTATGGTAATACTATGGTATTACCATTGTAAAAGTACTATGGTAAAACCATGGTAATATATGGTAATACTATGGTATTACCATGGTATTTTTACCATGGTAAATCCATGGTAAATGTACTGCCTTCATCTGTCAATTTACCATCCTATAGTAATACTATGGTATTACCATTGTAAAAGTACTATGGTAAAACCATGGTACTTTTTTATAAGGGAGGGCAAAACTGTGTCTCCTAATTAGGCCTGGAACATTCATGTTCCGGTTGCACAGCCATTAACATGTAACTTGCAGTGCTCCATTCAGGGGAACCTTTGCCTCAACAGAACGGTGCGGTTTCAAATACACTTTAGTGCGTGTACTTCCGATTCATAAGATTGGCAGTCCGCCTATTATTAGTCAGAGTGTACCTTCCTGTTATATCATTCTTCTGTAGTACACTTTTTATGTATACCTATGAATTCGTGGAGCTTGTGACGTGGAAGTTTCGTGATTGTTAAATGATTCAAGTCATTTTTTTTTCAAGGACAGTTTAATGGGTTTTGCAACTTACGAACCAGACCTGAGGCTACCATTTTGTTTGTTTCCATCTTTTGTAATACACGGGAGGGAGGGGGGGGGGGGTCAAAATCGGTAATAGCAGACCTTTCTATGATAACCACCGAAATAATGATGATGATGATGATGATGATGATGATGATGATGATAATGATAATAATAATAGCAATAAAAATAACAATAACAATGTTAAAACATAATTATAAATGCATCATTAGTATACAAGAATACAGAATATAAGTATGCATGATTGTAAGTATGTATCAATATCCTTTCCTAGACCGTACAGCGATTTTGGGGCATTAAAGATGTAAAATCATTTTATTTCATTTTTTGTTTCGGGAGGGGGGTGGGGGGAGTTGACGTGTGTATTAGCCATAAAGTGAAGTTTACATCTTCCGGGGCCTATCATATTGTATTGCACATGATGAAGAACTACTGAGTATTTGCTATGTTCGGCATCATCCTTGATGGATTTATGCTGCTGAAAAAACAAACAAACAAACAAACAAACAAAAACAAACAAACATCAATACTTCTTTCAGCAGTAACGGGTTTGAGCACTTCCTGGTAAAGAACGCGAAAGATTATAATAATTATCATGCTATGATATCATAGAAACGGTATAGCCATGCAATGTCAGTGGCAGAGGGCCCTGTCCTTTCTATACTCAGAAAATGTTTCATGGGGTGCAACTCATGTTCGTTGTTTTGTTCTTTGTTTTGTTTTGTTTTGTTGTTGTTGGTTTTTTTTTCTTGGGGGGGGGGGGGGGCTGTACATTCAAACTATAAGGGGGAGAGTGATGTATAGGAGGGATTATTCAACTCCAATTCTACTCGAGCTTATGCATTTTGTATAACTGAATGGAACATATTCTCATGCTCCTGCAGACTTTTGGTGTATATTATTTGGGAAATGTTTATTTAACTCGGAGGATTAGTTACAAATAAGGACCAGTAATAATTATTGCAAGGGGTACCTCCAACAACCTCCCCCAGCTCACCGCATACGTGATGATATTTATTCTAATGTATAGCTACTTACAATTTTAACGAAAACCCAAACCCAAAGAGAAATGTGGATTGAGTATAAGCACAAAATAATTTGAAGAGTTTGTTCGCAAAAACCGATAAGTCCATATTTGCCAAATGGAGAGATTTGCGATTAACGGTCAAGAAAAATAAAGAGAATAATAAGAAAATTTTTGCTTCTTTTGACCATAACTTCAAAAATGTACCTTTTTATATGTAGTGACCAATATATCATTTAAAAGGTATTATTTTGTACTTTATGACAAAGACCGTACTTCAAAATCTTCAAAAATGGACTTATCGGGTTTTGCGAACAAACTCTTCATTGTAGAACACAATCATTATAGTGAAAGTTTGAGGAAAAGCGGACAATTGATGCAAAAAGTTATGAATTTTCAAAGTTCTGGTACCCTTAACATATTATGTCAGTATCATATTGGTGGCATGTGTAACTTTCATGAAAATTAAGTGTGAATTCCATTTATATTTTCTTTATATTGTTGTCCACGCAATGACGTCATAACCCCTATAGTATCCTCCTCATCCAGCGGTTCCAATACCAAAACTTTAAAAATTCATTATAACTTTTGCATAGATTGTCCGCTTTTCAAACTCAAACTTTCACTATGTGTTCTACCAATGTTGATAAATACTGTCATTCAATCCACGTAAATTTAACTTTGGGTCCATTTAACCTGTTCCATCCTGAATTCTGAAATCCGCATATCTAGACTTAATACACAGATTACGAGGTTCCCGTATGGAACAGGTTAATTTCCTTTGATACAGCAACAAAACTTCACCAACAATGTGCACCGACTGACATTTTCTGGTCTGAAAATGCAACATTGTCGTCGTCAGTGAGAGAGGAAATCACCTCTCACACTCTTCCCGCATATTTCCCTGAATATTTTCTTACTTTCTTGATAGAAACAAAATTCGAATATGTTATATAGGAGATTGAGTTGTAGACTAATCATACAAGGTCTGAAGACACAGACTATATGATAGTACAGTATACTGACATACATGTATCCATATGTTTTGTATACACAATGGGACTGCAACTGAACTAATAAAGGAGTACAGACATACTCTTGTGATTGGCTTCAAATCATGACTTTGAACTGTCTTTATTTCGGCTCAAGTGAACTCACAAACATAACAAATTTGGCGACGAGGATGGGATTTCTTCAGAGAATTGCCTGGAACAACTCAATTTTGTGGATGACCAAGAGAAAAGGTGGATTTGAATGGATTTAGATTGGATCGTGCAACGGGAAATTTGTGATCCAGTCAGTGGTGGCCTATGAACAGTCCCAGCTATACGAGATTGTGTCATGAACGCTTTGCAGCATTTGATACAAAGGCTACACAGTATCCATTCATAATCATATATAGACACCACAGCGGTTTAGGCTATGGACGCTTTGCAGTAGGTTTCTATGTTAAAAGGCTAGACCCTAATTAAGCTAGATCTAACAGAATCCAGTAAGCTACATGCATGCCTAGCTAGGAATGTTGGAGTGTCTAGACTTGTTTGATAGAACTTGTGTAGTTCAGAGACGCTTTGCAGATGGAAGTCTAACTCCAACGGTAGTTTGTTCGATCTAATCTGAGGTCCAGCCCAAGCCCAAGTCCACAGAGGTCCAAAGCAGTTCCAGGCCCAGCATAGTTGGGAAGGCCAAGAGTAAGACCCAGCTATAAAGCCGAGCCGAAGACAGCCCAGCTGAAGCCAGCCCAGCCGAAGCCAGCCCAGCCCAGCCTAGGACCAGCCGAGCCTAGTGCAGTGAAGACCCAGCAAGGTCCAGCCCAGCCGAAGCCCAGCCCAGCCTAGGACCAGCCGAGCCTAGTGCAACGGAGACCCAGCAAGGTCCAGCCCAGCCGGAGCCCAGCCCAGCCTAGGACCAGCCGAGCCTAGTGCAACGAGGACCCAGCTGTTAAGCCCAGCCCAGCCTAGGACCAGCCGAGCCTAGTACCGTACAACGGGTCCAGCCAGCCCAGCCAAGTCATGCAACATACACATAGTGACATAGACTCTAATGTTAACTGTTACAGCATGCAGTTCTATCTGATGAACTAAGCAATGGACTCAGTTGAACATAGTTTTGTAACAAGTTGTATTGCTTGATGTTTATTGTTGCATGGATGCAAAGTTGTAAACTTTTGTTACAGGTACCGGTACAGACATAATGTATGCAACACCAGCCTAGTGCAACAAGGTGGTAAGTTTGTTGAACAATATACGACGATTTTGGTTCAGCAATTTAAAGTTTAGTTGCTAAGTCTTGAGTTTAGGCTTGATAAGCCAAAGTAGGACCAAAGATACAAGTAATTGGTCCATCATTTTCAAGACTAAGTGGTAAGCCCGTAAAGGACGATTTAGTCCTAGTCCAGTGGTAAAGATTAAGCCCACATGATAAAGGACCGCAAAGTTCTAGCCCTAGTCATATAGGACCATGCAAGTCCTATAGCTCGAGTGAATTAAGTGGACAAGAGTTAGTCCAAGCCCTATCAAAGTAGGACCAAATTGATTACACTAGACCAAAGTTCAGCCTAATTAGTCCTGAAGGTGTTCTAGTTTAAGTACAAGCCCGTGAATGGTCTAAACCAAATAGCCTACCAGCTCAAATTGGTCCAAGCCTAGCCTTGTAATTGGACCAGACAAATACTGTGTGTATTTTCATTCATAATGTACTATACCAATGATAGTGCATAGGCCCAACGGTTACGGGTTGTAAGTTGATACGTGGTACGTGTACACTACAAGTCTATGAGCTGATTGGTAGGCCCTATAGTCGGTCTATAGTTGCAGTTTGTAAGCACTGTGAACTAAATGGTTTTGTACAATTGGCAGTGGTTCAGTGAAATTACTGATTGTTAATATATGTGTATAGATACGGTACCAACTACACATTCGTTTTATGTGGGCAAAGCAAACGAAGTAGCACAAGCAGAATAGTCTTGTTCACGTACGCACTGTGAATTAACGATGGCAACCCCGCAGACTATGATCGGTAACGTGCCCCAGTTAGAAGAGGGATATACCTATGATGAGTGGATTGAGCTCTTGGAGGCTTGGTTTTCTGCCAATACTGTGTCTGATAGTGAAAAGAAAAGGGCAATTTTCTTGACGAATGTTGGTTGTAAGAACTATCACACACTTAGAGCACTGCTACAACCGAACAAGCCAACGGAGCAGACATATGAAGTGTGCAAAGAGACACTGCAATCGCATTTTTCGCCTAAACCAACCGAGATAGTCCAGAGGTACAAGTTCTATACAACTGTCCAGAACCCAGGCGAAACAATTCCACAGTTTGTTGCAAACTTGAGACAGCAAAGCGAAGGCTGCAACTTCAAAGAACTCGATAACATGATCCGAGATCGGCTAGTGGTGGGATGCCGAGATGTTGGTATCCAGCGCAAGTTGCTGAGCGAACCATCGCTAACGTTGAAGAAAGCACTTCAAACAGCTACAGCAATGGAAGTGGCTAACCAAGATGTGGAGAGATTGAAAGTGCTAAGTAAAACGCCTGAGTCCACGGTTGGAAAGATCCAAGACAAGAAGTCACGTCAGCCCAAGCAAGTGAAAAAGACACTTAAAAAGCCAAGCAACCCAAGTGGAAGCTCCACTACAACTAGATGTTGGAGATGCGGTGGTTACCATACCCCATGGACATGCCGTTTCAAGGACGAAACATGCTTCAAGTGTGCCAAGACTGGGCACACAAAGAGTCAATGCGACAAAGTACGGAAGTACAAGCAAACAAAAGCAGCTCATCACATGAACAATGATGATAGTAACAGTGATTCTCCCGAGGAACTGGAACAATCAGAGAACGAGATGAGTCATATCCAAGATGCTACAGTAAACAGGATAGGATATCGCGAGCCTTACCAGGCCAAGGTAAAGCTCAACGGATATCAGACGAAAATGGAAGTAGACACTGGTAGCCCATGGACGATGATATCCAGTGGAGTGTATCGCAAAGTGGGAAGTCCAGGAGAACTGACTCGATCTCGTCTGTCTCTGAAGACATACACCGGCAGCAGTGTTCCAATCGTTGGAGAAGTCAAAGTGGATGTTGAGTTTGACAACAGCCAAGCATCAAAGAAACTCTCACTCCTTGTAGTAGAGAAGGGTGTTAACCTGTTAGGTAGAGATTGGATACAGGAAGCCCCTGAAGTGTTGCAGTCGTGTATTGAACTGCACAGCCAAGTCCCAGTCCGTGATGGAACTGTCCACAATGTACAGAGCAGCCTACAGGACATCCTTGACAAACACAAAGAGACATTTGACTGTACAAAGCTTGGAAAGCTGCAAGGATACCAAGCGAAAGTTCACCCACAGGAAGGTGGAGAGAAAGGAAGTTTCTACAAAGCAGCCCCTGTTTCCTATGCTGCCAAGAAGCAGATAGATGCCGCAATCGATGAATTGTTGGAGGAAGGCATCATCACGCCTGTGAAGACTGCAGATGTCGCCTGCCCAATCATCGCAGTACCCAAGCCAGATGGGAGTATGAGAATTTGCGGTAATTTCAAGTTGACAGCAAACAAGATGTTGAAGGTAGAACAGTATCCCCTGCCAACACTGGAAGATCTTCTACAGGAACTTGAAGGTGGAGAAAAGTTCTCTAAGCTAGATCTAAGCCACGCCTATCATCAGATAGAGTTAGACCCTGAGGCTCGCAAGTATACGACAATCAACACTCATAGAGGTCTATTTGAGTACACAAGACTGCCTTTCGGGATAGCAAGTGCTCCAGCCTTGTTCCAGAGGACAATGGAAAGCCTCTTAGCAGATATCCCAATGTGCAAGCCCTACTTGGATGACATAATCATTAGCGGAAAGACTGATGAAGACCACCTGAAACATCTGGAAGCAGTTCTGTCCAGGCTACAGAGCAATGGATTGCGCTTGAAGAAGGAAAAGTGTGCACTGATGAAAGATTCAGTAGAGTATCTAGGTCATTACCTGGACAAGAACGGCCTTCGACCCCTACAAGACAAGGTAGATGCCATACGCCAAGCAGAACAGCCAGTGAACCAGAGTCAACTTCAGGCCTATCTGGGATTGCTCGGTTATTACAGAAAGTTTATCCCCAATCTGTCCCAGGAGATCGCGCCGTTGACTGAGCTGCTGAAGGCTGACTACAGGTCAAACGCCAATGGAAAACGAAGCAGCAAGCCCGACCCGAAGTTCAAGTGGGGGAAAAAGGAAGAAGCTGCCTTCCAAAGATCCAAGCATCTATTGGAGAGAAACTGTGTCTTAACACACTACGACACGTCAAAGCCGCTGTTGCTACAGACGGACGCTAGCCCGTATGGGCTCGGTGCGGTAATAAGCCAAGTGGATGCAGATGGTGAGGAACGCCCAGTTGCCTTTGCATCTCGTACACTGAAGCCAAGTGAGATGAACTATGCTCAATATGAGAAAGAAGGCCTGTCTATCATTTTCGGGTTGAAAAGGTTCCACAAACAGCTGCATGGCCGACACTTTACAATTGTCACAGACCATAAGCCCTTGATAGGACTTTTTGGGGAGCACAAGCCTGCAAGTCCGATGGCGTCCGCACGAGTGGCAAGATGGCATATGATCCTGTCGGCATACAGCTACGACATTGTTCATCGTGAGGGAAAACATCACCAAAACGCTGATGCGTTGTCACGCCTGCCTATCCCAGAAGATGGAAGTTCATGGGATCATCCAGATCTGGCGGAGCTGGATGAAACTCGAAGGGCACGCATCAACCTGTTAACTGACATCGAAACGAGCCCAGTTAATGCTCAAGAAGTGAAGAGTGCCACCAGGAAAGACAAAGTTCTTACGCAGGTGAAGAGATATATCCAGGAAGGGTGGCCAAACACAAGGAATCTACCTGAAGAAATCAAGGCATACTCCTACAAGAAGGATGAGTTGACGGTAGAAGACGACGTCATCCTGTGGGGACCACGAGTGGTCATACCCAACAATCCTGACATGAGAGAAAGGATTCTCAAAGAGCTACATAGCACCCATCCAGGCATCGTAAAGATGAAAGCTCTTGCTAGGTCCTATGTATGGTGGCCAGGAATAGACAGCCAACTGGAACAGCAAGTGAAGAGTTGTCCAAGTTGCCAGCAGAGTCAACACAGCCCTGCTGCATCGCCTATCCACCCATGGGAATTTCCAGACAAGCCATGGAGTCGTATTCACTGTGATTATGCCACCATCGGAGATGAGAATGTCCTGATCATAGTCGATGCCCACAGCAAGTGGATCGAAGCTGTTCGGGTAAAACGAGCAACAACTACAGCCACAGTGACGGCCTTGAGAAGAGTTTTTGCCACACATGGCATTCCGGAGACGTTGGTTACCGACAACGGTACACAATTTGTGTCGGAAGACTTTGCCACATTCATGACAAACAATGGTATTTGCCACATCCAAACGCCCCCGAAACACCCATCCAGCAATGGATTAGCTGAAAGAGCTGTGCAGACTGTCAAAGCAGGAATGAGGAAAGGAACAGATCCTGACCTGGAGAAGAAGCTGCAAAAGTTCTTGCTGAGATATCGTGTTACACCCCAGGAAACCACGGGGAAGTCGCCCAGTGAGCTGATGTTCAAGAGGAAAGTCCGCACGAGACTTGACAATATGCGGCCAGATCTCAACAAGTCGGTGAGGCGGAAGCAAGCGTTGATGAAGCAGACACGGGATCGAGGGAGGAAGGAGAGAATCTTCCGTATTGGTGACCACGTGATGGTAAAGAATTTCTATGCAGGCCCCACATGGCTGTATGGAAAGGTCGCGGAAATCATCAATCCTGTCATGTGTAACGTTGAGCTTGATGATGGGAGAGTGGTCCGACGCCACATCGACCAGATCAGGAAATACACCACAGAGGAACGTGCGATCCCACAGCCTGCAGAGGCATTTCAACCACCTGAGGAACCGCCAGTCGGGTTGCCGATAGAAGCGCCAGGCATGACTGGAGAGCTGCTCGACGAAGCTCCAGCAGGTGAAGCTCCAACAAGTGCAGCACCCTCAGACAGGAACGTGGAGGAAATACCCTCACCCACAGATACAGACATGCCAGGCATGACACACACACCCCAAACAGAGAGACGCACTTCCAACAGAAACACAAAAACACCCAAACGATTTGATGAATATGTTATGTACAAGTAAAAACACTAAGTGTTATTGTGAAAAGAGTTGTACAAAGAGTTGTGTAACGTTTTGATGTGTTACATTGAGTATAAGTTGAAAGGAAGTGAAGGATTAATGGTTATGAGGTTAAAGAAGATACAAAGTTATTGTTGTATTCAATTATTTGCACTGGTGAGAAGTAAGTCTCAGTTTGCCAGGAAATGTGAAAGTTATGTTTTTTGTCAGTGATTTCAGGTACTAATGGTATGATGAAAAAAGAAAATATAATGTGATTGTATATCAGGATACACATACATTATGAGGAGTATGCTACCTCAAGCTTCACAAGTTAAAAAACAAACAAAAACAAAACAAAACAAAACAAAACAAATCCCCGGGTATAATTATCTAAAGGGGGAGGAATGTTATATAGGAGATTGAGTTGTAGACTAATCATACAAGGTCTGAAGACACAGACTATATGATAGTACAGTATACTGACATACATGTATCCATATGTTTTGTATACACAATGGGACTGCAACTGAACTAATAAAGGAGTACAGACATACTCTTGTGATTGGCTTCAAATCATGACTTTGAACTGTCTTTATTTCGGCTCAAGTGAACTCACAAACATAACAGAATATTTCACCAATAAAGTATCATATTAGATCTCTGAATTTCAAGTCTGAGAATGGAAAACCCCCCTCGTGTGTGTAAGTATGTGTGTGTGTGTGTGCGTGTAAGTATATGTGTGTGTGTGTGGGGGGGGGGGGATAATCCCTGCGCCCATGCACACCCTCCCCTCGCACATTTCCCTGAGTTACATAAAAATTTTAATGTTCTTACTCTTATACTAAAAAACATAAATAGAATATTTCATCAAAAGGGTGCGCAAGATCTCAGAATTTTTAAGTCTAAAAATCCGAGTTCTCCAGAAATCTGAATTTGAAGCACGAAAATGCACAAATCTCCCACACAGGTGTGGGAGGGAGTTCCCCTCCCACGCACCCCCACACTATCTTGAATAGGCCTATCTAAGCCCTATTTTCCTTTTTTGTTTGTGTTTTTTTTTTCAATAACAAATCCAATATTTCACCATAAGGGTGAATCAGATCTTCGAATCTTAATTTGAGTCTGAAAATGCATAATCTCTCTCGTGTGGGAAGATGTATTTATCCCCTCCTCCCACACATTCCCCCGCACATTATTTTTCCCCTAAAGGTCCTTATACCTTTATAAGCCTACTTGAAACAAAATCAAATTCACAAAAGAGTGCACGAAATATCTGAATTTTAAGTCTGAAAATGCAAAAACCTTCCCTGCACATTTCCATGAATACCGGTATGCCTATATTTCACTTTTTGACGCAGACAAGTAGGCCTATATCGAACACTCTTAAAACATCCGGGTCAGAACTGACCCGCGACCCGGAACTATGGGTCCGTTTGGGGTCACACACCGTTCCGGGTCAGAAATGACAAGAAATGGGGTCAGATATGACCCATTCAGAGTCATGAATTGGGTCAGGGTGACCCCAGTCGGGTTCTTCATGACCAAATTCCAAGTCATTTTTGACCCGGAACAGTGTGTGACCCCAACGGACCAGGTTCCGGGTCAGTTCTGACTCGGATTTTTTTTTATAAGAGTGAAGACTTCACCTACAAAGGCTATAAAAGGTTGCGCAGACGGGGCGCAGAATCACTGTTGCCAGACGGTGATTTCGGTAACCAAAAGGGTGAAATTTGGTAATTTTTCAAGTTGTTTGGAGACAAAATTTTAGCCTGGTAACCAAATCCAAATTTGGCGATATTTAGTAATTTTTTGGTGATTTTGAGACCAATGAAAAATAATCACACTAACTGAAAAAGAAATGGATTTTGCCCAAAGTTTTCCCCTTATTTCCTGTAGAAACATTACATGTGCCCCTTTTTTGTCACTCAACACACACAAACACTCTTTTCTTGTATTATCCCACTAGACAATCTAATGAGTTTTATTTACCCCTCATGAGAACTTTATTGGCTCAGAATACATTTATATACACCGGTCCTAGATTTTGGAACTCACTAAGCTGTGAAATAAAAAAAAAATTCCCCATCTTTGTATTCTTTTAAGCGCAAGTTGAATTTTATTTTCTGTTAAATCCTCTCTGATGTGTTTTTTTTTTCATTAGCTATAGGTTACGTCAACCTCAAGGTTCATCATCTATCCACCAATCATTCAATCACTGAATTCATTATTACGTAATGAAGTAGCTAGCCATCACAATCCTTGCACATCTGCATGCAGCACCAACTCTATGAAGCACATTCTCAATCATCCCCTGTTCCATTTCCCTTGTTCAGCGTGTAGGCATTCTCTCATTCTCTCTTTTTCTTTCTTTCCTTCCATTCTTTTCATCCATTCTGGCAAGTTGTGTCATAGTGTTGTTGTCACGAAATAGTATTTCTCCTGTTTTGTCCCATCCTGTCGTATATCATATTTGTGACAAGTGTTTGTAAATAAGTAATTCATAAGTTTTATGAGTGGTTCACAATATACAAGCTTTGCTTTTTAGTGGACCTCTCAATTTTTTTTTTCAACTGAAGCATGACTTTGTATTATTATTATCATTTTTTGCCAGTATGCGCTCTTATGTTTATCGGTATTATTTATCTATTGCAAAGGCAAATATGTAATTTTGTGTTTATGATGTAATTCCTGATTTATCTTGTGTTA
The DNA here is from genome assembly GCF_964275005.1 of Diadema setosum. NCBI lineage: Eukaryota > Metazoa > Echinodermata > Echinoidea > Diadematoida > Diadematidae > Diadema > Diadema setosum. Next base: position 32,242,282 of record NC_092699.1, on the reverse strand, counting down.
TGTTTTGTTGGAAAAAGAAGAATGAAAAATAAAACATCGTACACTTTTTGCATTTTTTCGCGCCGTAAATTGCACCGAGACTTGCGCAGAGTATTTGATAACTTAGGTTTTTTGACATATCATTTTTGTCTTGAAATAAGAAGCCTTACCTACGCTTTTCTAAATTTGGTGATTTTTTATGGCTTTTGGTGATTTTTCACATGCCTTTTGGTGATTTTGCTCTGTTGGGACCTGGCAACACGGGCGCAGATCTCTTGAGCTTCTAGTCTGAAAACTGATGTAATTCTCCGTCCGGCACTCGTGTGGGCCGGGGGGGGGGGGGGGGGGATTCCAGCGCAATTACCCGAATACTCAATGGAACCGAATGGTCAATCCATGTACAGCATACTTTTGTGCCAATGTTACAGGTCTTCTTCTTCTTCTTCTTCTGATTAAGTCTGCCTCCTTCACAAGGCTGTATGAAGATTCTTGCAGACTGTGCTATTTACATTATAATACAGTTTATTTACAAGCACATAACAGTTTTATGGCGGTCCTACTAATTGACGCAAACTAATGCAAACTAATGCAAACTAATACAAACTAATGCAAACTAACGCAAACTAATACAAACTCAATGCAAACTCAATGCAAACTCAATGCAAACTACTAATCAATGCAAACTAATGCAAAATACTAATTAATGCAAACTAATACAAACCATTAGCGGTGAAAATTAGGGTGAATTACAGTACCTGGACCTGGCTTTTCCGAGGCCACTCTCACGTTAGTCCTCTCGAAACAAAAACTAGTATCGATCAAGTAATTCCATTCTATTGAAGAATGACTAACGCAACTGCTCAACAGTCAACACTAACTTGAAAAAAAAAAAACATTTTATGAAAATATCATTAAATTCATATTTCTTGACCAAATAGATATCGTTTTGAATATATTTCGCTTTCAAAATTCAGAAAATGTAAAGCAGAATGATGCCCAGAAATACGGATATTAATGATCGATCATAAATGCCGAAATACTAATTGATGCAAACTCGACGCAAACTCCAAAACACAACGTTATCCTATGCGAAAACAACCTATATCGATTACAAATATCGGGAAATAAAACCCCGAAATACTAATTAATGCAAACTCAACGCAATCTCCAAGACACAACGCTATCCTATGCGAAAACAACCTATTATCGATTACAAATATCGGGAAATGACACCCCGAAATACTAATTAATGCAAACTCAACGCAAACTCAAAAACACAACGCTATCCTATGTGAAAACCACCTATATCGATTACAAATATCGGAAAATGACACCCCGAATGCGCAAACTCCAAGTCACATTATAACGTTTTCCAATGTGAAAACAATGTAAATTGATCATGATGATGATGATGATGATGATTATTATTATTATTATTATTATTATTACTATTATTTATAGTGCGCTTTTCCCACAAGGCCTAAAGCGCTTACAATCAATTCAAAACATGTACGACAGTATGTGTTATTCGATAAATGTTACAGCTATGAACTACGAATATCGGAAATTGACACATCGAAACACTATAGTAATGCAAACTCCAAAACAAAAATTTTTCCTACGTGAAAACTACCTAAATTGATTACAAATATCGGAAAATAACATCTCGACATTAAAAAGAAAAAAAAAATGGTCTCACAGTATTCTATCACAGTCCTGTATCAAATTTCACTCTTGCAGAAGCGCAAATCTATTTAACACCAGATTGAATTGCAGTTTCAAGTTAAGATTGTTTCAAATGCTGTTAGACTGCCGTGGGAATATTTAGAATGCCGTAGGAATATTTATGATGCAATTTTATTTATTTGTTTATTTATTTATTCATTTATTTATTGCAATTCTTTATCCAGAGTAGCCTGATCAGCATGAAATATATAAACAGTATAAAATATTACATTTCAAAACAGTATAAAGTAATCACACACATCAAGTATTTAAATAAAATAATATCATACAATCACACAGATTTAAAATAGACTAACTGCCGGTCTTCCTCAGGGCTCTGTTTTCATAAAAATCCATGAAACATGAACAACATCAACAACGGTAACAACACCAACAATAAGAAAACAATTTGTTTAAAAATAGATATTACAAATTGTAGCTGATCAGCAACGGGACACGTAATACAGTCAAATATAAAAATGAAGTGAACGCACATGTACAAACATCTGGAAATACGATAAAACAAACTGAACATCTAGAAAGAGGAGAGGAGAGGAAATGATATTTCCTATTAAGCGGCTGCAATCAGAGTGCAATCAGAGTCCAATTAGAATACTCTTCGAATGCAGATCAATACTTTCCATTTCGAATGCTTCTCGAATGTTTTAGGCATTATGGGTAAAACATTCGAGCTGGCCTCAAGAATGGGCCCGAACACACTCAGAATGTCGTCAAAATTTTTAGAATGCACTTCGAATATGCAGGAATGCAGGAAGAATTTTCATTCCAACGACATTCCGGCTCATTCCGCCTCTGGTTGGACGGGGTATCAGAAAGAATTTTAAAATCCACATTAATTTCATCAAAGAAATGGGCCGATAAACATTTTTTTTTTTCTGCAACACATCTTTACCTTCTTTGGCTATCAAAATAATCATCGCTTGTTTTTGAGAAGCGAATAATTCCCATATTGATACGCTTCACTTTAGGCTACTAAATATCCTACAACCGGTCAAAATGTATGTAATATATATGGGTCAGAATTTTGAACGATGTACAATTGAGCCAAAACAACGCAAAGTTTAAAAAGTAGGAAATCCTCAAAATAATTTATTTTATCTGATAGAGTATAATTCAAACATTAATATGAACCCAATTATACTAGGAATTTCCCAGAGGAACAAGTTTTTTATTCACCGCGGAAGTTTACCATGTCCAGAGCAGCGAACGTCCGTGAGGAATAGCACTGCACATACATTTTGAATACCATTTAACATATGCTTGCAACAATCTGATTCAGGTCAAAATCGTAACCAAATATCTTATGGGACATATGTATGTGTTGACAGAATATTAAGCTTGTACTCTTAACCTGTACGTTATGGTAGACAACTGATTATTTAACCAAATACGTCATTTCTGTTGAAATATTACTCTTCCGCTATTCACAAAATACTTTCTCCAATTTACGCGCATTTTACAGAAACTCAATATTTCGACCTCTTATTTCACTATCCCATACTTTAAACCTTACTCAAAAATGATAAGATACTTTTTAAAGATGTATCTGATCTGGGCAGTCTCTATAACTCAACAAATATAACATAGTTTTCATCACGGAGGTTCGCATATAGCTCACGGACGGTCGGAGCAAACAAGATATTGAACAATGCAGTTCTTTTGAGTTGGAAAAGCATTCTACTCACAACAAACAGCGATTTCATGTCGAGAACAAACTCCTCTGCAAAGTCCTAAATAATTACTACCGATTCTCAATTATAAAAGTTTGTTTATCTTTCCATGCTGAGGAATGAAAGAAAACACTTTTTCCATCTCTCGTACATGAACGTACAAACGTATGTGTAATCTCAGTGATGTATCTGTGCATCCTTAAGAACGAATATAATTTATCAAAATTTTGTAATCATGAAGTAAAGATTTAGCTCCTAAATTTGTTATCTAAAGTCTACAATGCAAAATTTGCTTATAAAGAACATGGTCACAGCAAAATATGACAATTAAGAATTGACATAGAAAAACAAAATAAATGTGCTCCGTTATCGAATACGATGTTTAGCTCGGGAGGGCAAACGAATACCTTTCAATGTGTATAGGAAGAAATCCCTCTGCGTTTGCTCCTTGTGTTACACACTGTTACCAAGGAGAATTTGTGTTATTTATTCAGAAATGATATACGGTCCGATACTCCGAAGTTTCGTCATAACAAGACACAGTAAGTCCATATAACTTGGATGGATGTTTGCGACTTCGATATTATACAATATTGTTCGTTACAACAAACATTTTGTATAAGCGCGTCATTTCGGAGGATCGCTATTCATACGGTTTGTCAATCCGAAAATTGGTTAAGGTTCGTATAATTATGAAGCTATATTATTCGGTAAATGATAGGAATCTCCGAAGGTTAATCGAAAGGATTGTTAATTGGAACATGAAAAATCTGGTTCGTTTATCCAAATGTGGAGAATCAAACTAACAACCAAATCCCCCAGATTTCAAAACCTCATAATAATCGCTTTCACCTAAACTAAAATAAGGCCCATTCCACTTTTAGAAGAATGCAGACCTAAAGGATAGTAAATCTTAATAATTCATTTTCGGATTAACAAACTTTCGGAATAAGAACATTTTTGATAAGAAAAATCCTGAAATAACTACGAACCTTTTTTTTTTTTTTTCATTTTCGGAATAACAAACCTTTGGACATTCGGAGTAACGAGTCTTTGGAAGAGCGAACGCATCAAAGTGCGACCTTACGCTCTTAAAAAGAAAAGGGTAAATCAGCGTTTTAAAAGGGGCGAGGAGTGACAGCGTTTAAAAAATGTTGTATTCACCCCTTTTCTTGCTGTATCTAGCACATCTAACTGTTGGATTCAGCTGGATAAAAGGGTGAATACAACATTTTAAAAACGCTGTCACCCCTCGCCCCTTTTAGATGTTGATTAACCCTTTTCCTTTTAAGAGTGTAATCCTGTTATTAAATCATCACTTTTTTAAAATGTGTTTTCAAAGTAAGCACAAAAACACAAACAACTTGAAGATCTCTCTGTCTCTTTAAGGTAAAATAAAAAAAAAACAACAATTCGGACAGAACTGCAAAGTAACATCGCTTTTCATTGATGAGTATAAAAAACACCATGTCATGATAAACGGAAGATTTGCGTGTTTTCATCAGACAATAAATCGTATAATGCATTATTTTTGTTCGCTTATGACGACATTTCGACGAATAGAAAATAAACAAACAAACAAACAAACAAACAAAAAAGCTTCTCCAGAGGAATTTGGTATAACGGGACTGCACTGGCAATTCTTTTCTCTGTGTGTTGGAGCTCGATCCCTTCTCTGTTTCTTCTCATTTTCATTCAACTGCTTCCACGTCCTTTTGAAACTTGTACGTTTCTTCTTGACACATGCCCATTACAGACTTCTTCCTTCATTTCATCCTTTTTGTTTCAATATATTCTGAATGTTACTGCGGAGCACTTTTCTGTTTGGTCGCAGCATGTTCAGGCTACTTAGGGAATGAGAGAAAAATCGTTGTGAGGAGAAAAATGAGAATGTATTCAAGGCATGAAATATTATGACAATCACAGCGAACGTCCGTGGTGGAGACCAAAACTGGATGGCAGCTGGAACCTTACTCAAAAGATATACACGAGGAGCATCTGTCACAAAAAAAAAAGTGGCACTGTTCTTCTATCTCCTACTATGTAATCCATGGACATATTCTACCAACGAACATCCGTGAGCAAAACGTTTTCCTTTTGTTATTACAGGTAAATCGAATGCTGAACGTTATTCACTTTTGGGTATGAGAAACTCAGTGATTTGGTAATATTTTCAAGTAACATTAACTTAATGTATACAGTGATATATTTGTAATTATCAGAAATTTCCTTTCTCCGACCGAACGTCCGTGAGCGAAATTTTCAGAACCTATAACAGTGCAAATTGTCTCCAAAACCTCATCAGAAAGAAATTCAAATGCACAGAAATTACAGATTACGCAAAATTCCATTTTCCTTGTTTTCAGTGTTTAGCTGTTTTTATGTAATCAGAGGAAAAACAAGCATAAATTTGTGAGTAAATTCTGAGCTGCCTGTTCATCACGATCAAATACCGCCTTTAAAATTCTGAAACTACTGCTCTAAGCTCATTGCTTACTTTGTAAAATTCTATTTGTCGCTATTGGAGCTAAAAGATTTAAAGAATATAAGGACACTTTCGAAACAAGTTATCCCTATCGGTCGGATTGCATACGTCACGAACGTTCGCTGATTATTGTCACGGACGTTCGTTCTGTTTACTACTACACAGGGTCATGTTCCAGGACGGGTAACTAATCGACGGAGAGTACGTAGCCTTCCTATCTCTTTCCAAAAATTGAAAAGGTATTGTCAATGCAAATTATAAGAAATTTGACACTCTTTCAGCATATATATTGCTCAGAGAGGGATTAGAGGGTGAATTTTCAGAGAAAATAGGTTTTCGGTGAATCGTTATGTTCCAAAAACTGCAGACGAGCCCCAGTCCGCTCTAAACATGACATGCAGCTCCTCGGCTAGAGAGCCAAAGGTAAAATGTATACCTTCGCCATCAAAGCAAGATGGTGCCCCACTCGATAACGTTTTAACCCTATAAAGCCCAAGGGGGGCACATTGTGCCCCCCTACCAGATTTTCGTTTACCACTCCTTCGCCCTTAATCCGATTTCAACCAAATTTGGTGACTTTTCCTAAAATCTTATTGCAAACATTTTGATACATAATTTAGCTATATTTGATGTTGCTGGTTGCCATGACATTCATAAGCTGACAACCATGGCAGTCAGATTTTGCATCTTTTTTCTGTTCCCATTTCATTTAACAGCATTACAGTGTATGAAATGAGTGTTTCTTGGCTGAAATTTGTTGAAGGAGCAAAATTTGAAGCAATTATGGTCCTGGAACGTTTTTCTTATTATTTCCTTTGTTTTTATGTGACAAAGGCATAAAACAATAGATATAATAGAGATATTTGAACAATAATATTTTCTGAAGATTGCCCTTATATTTTGAGTTATTTTGATTCCTTCACCCAAGTTATGCCTCTTACTGAGTATATCATTAGTTTATCATATTATCAATTTGCAATCTCAAAATTCCAGTATTATGCAAATATGAAATGCCATAACTATACATGTACCCATCCCAAACATTTCATCTCAGGTCTCATAATGTATCACTATGTTGATATGAATAGCGCCCCCATGTGGTGACCTTGAGAAATTTCAAACATAAAAATAACAAAATTCCACTTGCTTATCATTTGTGGCAAATATGAAAATGGTTGGTCTATGATAAGACATATCCAATGGGGATAAAGAAATTATTCAGAAAATCATGTTTTTAGCATATTTCCTATGTATTTCTTTATATTTCGGTAAATAGCGCCCTCCATGGGTGACCTTGTGAAAATTCAAATGTACGGTCATGTAGAGTATGAGTTACTCTACCAAGTGCCAAATATGACGATGATACATCAAATAATAAAAAAGTTATATAGGAGGGCACAATGTGCCCCCCCCCCCCCTTCGGCCTGCGAGGGGTCAAAATAGCTTGGGCTTAATAGGTTTAATCATCACGGATGTTCTGTTTTTTCAATTCAATTCAATTCAAAGTTTATTTCATTTTCCGACAAAACATAAGTTACACTTCTTTTGACAACAGAGAATGAGGTAAAAAGAACATTATGTATTGAAAAGAATGTACAACAATTGAGGACCTTATAGTAATTATACATTGTTGTAAAAAAGAAACAGAAGTGATCGAAATGAAGTATATGTATAACTTTGCTTAAAGTGTGAAAAATGGAGAGACCCACTAAAAAGACAGAGCTTGTAGAATGTGGGCCCCTCTGGAAAAATAACATCAATGGGAAGATTAATTGAAGCATCATAAATACAAAAGGGGAAAAAAAGAAAAAAGAAGAGGAAGAAGTCTGGAAGCCCACTGAGAATTAGATTCACAGATAAATTCATTTACCTTCGTAGACGCAAACAAACATAGAAAAAGACTAGACAACGAAACAACTACTGAAGAAAAGGCTGTGCGGGACAAAACTGAATGGACAAGACTAACAAACAGAAGACAAAATAGCAAACGAAAATGCACAACAGAGACAGCGATCTTCGACAGAAGCATGTCAAGAGAAACAGATGATAGTTGTGGAGAAAAAAAAAGTGATATTGTAACGCCTGAAAGGAGAAAAGCAAGGAAATGAAAGGACGTATGAACAGGAGCAAGACAGAAATTCAAGTCTTTGACGCTTTGGGCGATAGCGTAGATGGCAGCAGACATCCAAAAGAATACAAAAGAATACAAGTTATTCTTCAAAGAGGAGAAAAGGTGAGTAAGTCAGTATGTGAGAAAGAAGGCCAAATGGCTAGTTCAGTACTGTAGAGTCATACGATTCCAATAGAAAGGACTTCAGTCTCCTCTTGAAAGAATATATGGACGGGGCGTTTTTTATATCATGACTCAAAGAATTCCAATAATTTGGGCCTTTGTAAATAAGTGTATTTTTAGCAAGGATCGTGCGTAAAAGGGGTAAATGAAATTCATTGGAACGCCTAGTGGGATAGTCATGAAATGATTGGTTTTTGAGGAACATAGAATCAAAAATAGATGGAAGCAAATTGTTGCAATAATTGTACATAAATTGGCCTAAATTATACAAAAACAGATCTTTAATTTTTAAGAGCTTGTTAGAGGCAAACAACGTGTTTGTATGAGAACGTACATGGGAATGGCAGATAACGCGGAGGGCTTTCTTTTGCAAGAGGGACACTCTTTCAAGTAAATTCTGATGCGTATTGCCCCAAACTAAAACTCCATAATTCAAATGAGGCAATATTAACGACGAATATAACATAAGTAATATTTTTTGTGGAATATGAAATTTCATTCTATTTATAACACCTATATTACGCGATATTATGTTACAAATATTATCAACATGTGATTTCCAGGAAAGTTTATCGTCTACAGTGACCCCCAAGAATTTAATATTTGATACTCTTTGTAGATGAGAATCATCTAAAACTATATTTGTGTTTAAACTGTCAACAGTACTACTAAAAATCATATATTTCGTTTTTTGAGCATTGAGTGATAACTTATTAGCTCTGACCCAGTTTGTCACTTTATTCAATTCATTATTGATTTTGTCACCGAGAAAATTAATATCGTTATGGGCGAAAAATACATTTGTATCATCTGCGAAATGCATAAAAGAGAGATCATCAGATACGCGACAAAAATCATTTATATAAATAATGAACAATAACGGCCCTAAAAGACTTCCCTGTGGGACGCCACATTTAACTTCTCTGATAACTGAATCATTATTTTAAATTGTAACAAACTGTTTTCTATCAACTAAATTACTCTTGAACCACTCCAAGGCCTTCCCACGTACTCCATAATGCGATAATTTATAAAGTAAAATGTCATGATTGATGGTGTCGAAGGCCTTGGAGAAGTCCAAGAAAATACTAACTAAATGAGAATGATTATCAATGGCATGAACTACTCTATCAACGAAATATAAAAGAGCATGCGAAGTACTATGTTTCTCACGAAAACCAAACTGAGAGTTTGTAAAAACTTCATGTAGCTTCAAAAAATTGATCATTCTCTTATAAATAAGTTTTTCTAAAACCTTAGACAGTGAGGACAATAATGAAATTGGGCGATAATTGCTGATTACAAGTTTATCGCCTTTCTTAAATATTGGTATTACTTTAGCCAATTTCAGTTTATCGGGAAACACACCGTTAAGGATTGACAAATTAAATATGTGAACAAGTGGATCAGCAATCGAGGAAATAACACCCTTAAGTATAAAATTATCTATCTCATCATAACCAGAACTTCGTTTGTTCTCAAAAGAGGAAACTATATCAATAATTTCAAATCTATTAGTCGGTGTAAAAAATATGGAATCAGAATTGCGCTGGCCTAAAAATTCAGTAAAATGAGTTTCTGTTGCAGGAATAGTTTGAGCATAATTTTCACCTATTTTTGAAAAATAGGAATTAAAGATATTTGCAATATGAAGAGAATCATTAATCAATTCATCATTCATTTTAATTTTGTCAATGTCAGAGTTTTTACTCGGAACATTCATGGCCTGTTTTAGAACTTTCCAAGTATTTTTCATATCAAACCTATATCTCGTGAATTGCTTGAAGTAATATCTTTTCTTTTCAGAACGTAAAATCATTGTCAAAGTATTTTTGTATGATGTGTATCTATTCTTCGATCGCTCGGTTTTTCTCGGAGATTAGGCTAAAAATGTCATTTTGGTTCGCATTTGACAAGGGATGGACAGAAACTCAAAACATACATATTATCGTGTGGCTAGATCTTACTTGATTACGACTCGGAACAATATCGCCAATAACGTTTAATGTTCTGATACGATCTCTATTAGTAGGCATAAATAGCGGACGCACGTCCGTGACGAAAACTGAGTATAATCTTGCATAAAAGAATGTTACGTCCCATGTACAGTCAGTAGACGTACAATTTTTGCACTGAAACACCAAATTTTCGTATACAGTTGGGACAACAAAGTGGAATTTGCAGCAGCTATAGAAATAAAAGCATCACGGACGTTCCTCAATTTAGGGCTTTGATATTCAATTGTTCTCTGTAATTTCATACGTGCTCATAAAGTTCTTATAGTTTTGTGGTAAATACCCATGATATGTCAGATCCAGAACACGGTCAGATAGTGGGAGCGCTGTGCCATAGTGGATATGACTCCCGACTCCCGATCGGAGGACCCGAGTTCGAATCCCGCCCAGTGCTTACGTCCTTGGACAAGATGTTTTTACCCACTGTGTCCCTCTCGACCCAGGTGTATAAATGGGTACCTGGCAACGCTAGGGTAATAATAATGGCAGGGCCCTCTGGTAGAGCAGTGTCAACACTGAAGAGGCTACCCTGGGTAAATAAGACCTTATTATTATTATTATTATTATTATTATATTAGATTATTGTGAAAATAGCGTTTTTACCTTATTTTTAAGTTTTAAGTCCCTGTCAAATGCAAAATATCAGTCAAAAGTCACCCAACAGGCACCAAACTATACATTTCCTGAAAGGAAATTTACCAGGCTTTGAGATGACATGAAAGAATCTGGTTTCTTAGATCATCCTGGTGTGTTCTATTCTAAAGGGAAAGAATGTCATAAGGTGCGAAAATTGGCAATTGTACATCCTTATCTCTCTCTCTCTCTCTCTCTATATATATATATATATATATATAAGATATATATATATAATTTTCGCACCTTATGACATATCTATTGAAACAAGGAAGGGAAAACTGACCAGAAACAAATAGCAAAAAAAAAAAAAAAAAAAAAAAAAAAAAAAAGCTTCTGACCACACGAGCAAAGAGAATTAAGGGTTTGGGACGAACACCGAACTAAAGCTTTCAATAGCTCAGTCTGTAGAGCACCGGTCTAGTAATCCGGAGGTCTCGGGTTCGAATTTTCTTTGCTCAAAATTGTCATTACATATATATATATATATATATATATATAATATACATATATATATATATATATATTCATTTATATTTATATATAGACATTTGCCCTTATTTTACTGCCAGATCGTATATATTTTGTATTCCGCGAGGTGGTAGCCTACATCTTTAGATGATCATTTCCAAATGGTAAATTGTATAATTGTGTATAAGCATTTTATTAGCATTATTCGTAAGGTATAACATCTATTTGTTTATAATTTCATGAAATGAAGTTCTATCATAAATAATTAGATATTTTCATGAGATAATATCAGTATTATCATATTACCATAACACAGACAAACAGACACACACACACACTCACAATAGTTCACCGTAATAAAATTTGGGATTTTTTTTTAACGAAAATAAAAAGGAGCAAAAATAAAATGGCAATGGTATGTCTGCACGTATTGACTAACGTCAGTACAAAAATGAGAATGATTTCCTGAATCGTGGATGAGTGAGCACACATCAAAGGCAAATTTGGTTACTTTTTAAAAGTATATTACGGTCTTATTTTTTTTTCGGGGGGGGGGGGGCTGTCACGTATGCTGTTTGTTGTGTATTGTATATAATGATTAATCGCTGTTGCTGTTTCATCATCCATCACTTCGACCCCTTCACATCAACTGTGACGCTTTTCATGTTGTTTTTTTTTAGAGGAAAATAGCTGTGTCAACTCTCATTAAACTGCAAAATCCATTTAGTTTAGGATTGTTGTCAGATAATGCAGCCAAGATCTAGCAACCCATGTCGAGTTAGAATAAGAAAGAGTAGTTGTGTCTTCATTGAGTAAGCACGTACACTTTAAAGATGGAGTAAAAACTGCAAAACTATACTCTTGATATTGAATAAGGGAGTGGTGGTACAATGAATCATGAAATAACAACACCACTAAAACATTCACCGGAAGCAGAATGTTGTATACCCCACAAAAGTAACTTTTGTGACTTTTGAAAAGTGACCATTGTCACTCCTACATGACTATAAAGATCACTGTCATTATTTTCCACATAGAAGTTTGTCAATAAGTGTAGCAATATCCCTGCGAGTCGATTTTGCTTAAAACTTATTTTTTCGTTAAGTGAGATAATTTTAGGGGAGTGTGTATATCGGTTTTGTTAAATACTGTTGAATAAAACAATACATCAAGCCAAACCTACCAAACTTTCAATACCCCATGAGATAACGAAATTTTAAAATAAAAAGGCATAAGATACATACTATGCAGTTATGAATTCAAACATATAAGCAGTACTATCAGTTCGGCCAACTTTTTTATATTGAACGTATATCATGTTAGCATTCAAAAAGATTCCATCCTCTTTTTTTATCTCCCATTTCATCATATTTTCTTCATGTATTTCAAAGGAAGGCGAAAGCATTTGTCTTAATCTTTCTTTTTTTTTTCTGGGGAAGAGGGGGCGATGATCTGGGGCCCGTTCATAATACGTGTCATTAGTGACAAGTTGTCATAGATGTGACAAGCTGCTGAAATCCTTGCATCTGATTGGCTGAGAGCGAATTTGTCATAGAAATGTAGTAGTTGTTACTGATGACAAGTTTTATGAAACGGGCCCCTGATCTTCTGTATGCGTTTTTTTTTTTTTTTTTTTTTGTTTGTTTGGGGGGGGGGGGGGGTGGGGAAAGGGGAGGGGAAGGCCGAGCATGTCGATTCAATAATCTATTAATTTCTTTAGGTTGAATGAATGGAGGGCCAATCTGAAGTTGTGGCTGACCTAGGTGATACTTTCTCTCTGATGATAACGTAATCGTCATTCGCAATACTGCACAGGTCACGTTGTCATCATCCTATAAACCTGCCAACCCTTAGCTATCATCGATGGTTGTGGATAGTAGGCCTATAATCACTCTGCAGAAGTTAACGAAACAATAAAATCAATTGTCAGCTGAACTATAATATTCCCATTCGGGTCCAATCCCGATCCCGATTGTGAAAGATATTGTATCTTATCTCAACAGCCCGCATTGGTTCGCGGTATTCGTATTGAATTGAATACTTGAATTGAATAACTGAAACGGCACTGGTCTTACACTCGAGACACAGTGAACAGTTCCAGCACGTTTATTTTCATATTTCACTTGACATCAAGATACATCACAAAAAGAATACAAACAAGCGAGATACAAAATATGATATAAGTCGGGTCGTGAATAGAAACTGTGTCAGCATGTACATAAGACAATTGTCTATAACGTGTGAAATATGATGGAACCGCAAAAGCAAAGTTTGTAAGCGCAGGTTCCAGGAAAAAAATTACCAATGTAAATTTGCTATGCAATCAATGGAGATAGGACACACAGTAATAATGACGAAACTGTATGGAATCTAAAATATTTATATCAAGGTACAAAGGGAAGAAGAAATAAAAGAGGAGAAAAAGAAAAAGGAAAAACAAGAAACCACAGAATAAGAACTCAGTGAAAACATAGCATATAGATACACAAGTATACGAGCACATATCTAGAATCAAGTCCATAACGACTTCAAAATGTAAATACTGATGTAGGGATTATATAATGGGATAATAAACCAGAGGTAAATCGATCATACACTGCAGGTTAATGCGTCATACATTGAATGAGGATACTGCAGATAGCATATTAAAAAATTCTAATCAGGCAAGTTATATTCATTAAGTAACATTGATTTTAATGTTTGTTTAAATGTAAACATATTAGAACATTTGATTAAGTCTGCGGGAAGATCATTCCAGAATTTGGGTCCGGTAAAAACAATACAGTGTTTTTGACTAAGGAGTGTGCGAGTACGTGGAAGGTGGAATTAGTCTCTTTGTCTTGTGGGGTAAGCATAAACTGCATAGTTTTTTTGTTTTTCTGAAACACGTGGATTTATACCAACGACGTAAATCCGTACTGAGGAGTGGGGAGGATGGTCGGCGATAGTCATCATCACCACGAATACAATTGACAAGGCCATAACCGGACCGGCGCAGCCTTGTGGGGGATGGGGGGTGGGGGGGGGGGGGGAGAGAAGCTTGGTGGGGGCTGCATGCCCCCCCCCCCACACACACACACGCACACTTTAAAGGGAACAAATGTTTGCATCCCCCACTCTTTTGCATGAAATATAAAGTTGGAGGGAATTAAGTGGCAGCAAAAGTGTGACGACTTTTTGTTCATGCAGTATGTTTGCTTTTTTATTGCTTGTCAGCCGACTTTCGGCGGAAAATCAGACCTTAAAAGTAGTAAGACTATTTTGTTGCTGTTTCTATTTGTCTTTTGATTTTATTTCTTCTTGACTGACAGGCGATTTTGACACCCCCCCCCCCTTTTCAAAAACGTAGCTTCGCCCTGAATAATGCCCAAATAAAATCAATAGAATGGTAAGATGGATCTCCATTTCTTTGTATGTAATAATGCAGTAGATATTTTCACGTAGCTAATGTATTTTTCAATTTTCTTGATTTAAGTCATTAAAGCCATCATCTCCAGGGGCATCGTTCCATTTTAATGATGCTGGGTGAGGCAGCAGCTTGGAGTTTGAATATCTGTCCAAGGGAGCCGAGCAACGGAGCGGGGGAGTGTGTGGGAGGGGGATACCCCCCTCCGACACGAGGAAAATTGTGCATTTTCAGACTTGAAATTCGGCAATCTGGTGCAAACTTTTGGTGAAATTTTGGATTTTTCCTATCAAAAAACAAATACGATAAAGAAATATTCATAGATCATTGAATGACTTAACCGTGGTATCTCAACTCTTGCTCCGCCTGTGCGACATCACTGTGTAGGCCTACTAAATAGTTGGGCCTATAACCGGTGAAGCCAGGATTTGATCCTGGCGGGAGGGTGGGGGGTTAGATGCGAGGGAGCGAAGCGACCGAACCCGAGCGAGCGGAGCAAGCGAGGGGGGGGGGGGGGGGGGGGAAGGATGGTGCGGGAGGGGGGATTCCCCCTACCATGGCGCGAACCTTTCATTTTGATGTTGTACATGGTGCAATTTCATGCATGTTTTTGCACGTTTTGTCGAATTGAAACAGTCCCACTTGTTTAAGGTAGTAATACATTTTGATGTTGATTATTATTAAACAATTTGGCAATGAAATGGTATCATTTAAATGGACATCTTGTATTAATTATTACACCGAATATCATGAACGCGACCGAGCTCGAACAAGCGGAGCGAGCGGGAGGGGGGGGGGGGGGATTCCCCCTGCCATGGTGAGAGCATTGTGCAATAACATGATGCATGTTCTTGTGCGTCCCACGATTAGTGGGGGGCGCAAGGGATTTGTGGTTCAGATTTTTCCAAAAGCACCAAAATTCGGCACACATGTAGCCCAAACCATACTATTTCGATTTTTGATGGGCGCCAAGAAGGGCGCCCTCTAGGGCGGCCATATTGGCAAAATCCAATATGGCCGCCATATAGGTTTAAAGGTCACTTGCATTTAAAAACATAGAAGGGTTACAATCATTTGAAAAGTAAGGTTAAGAGGTTTTCTGGGTCAAGGAATTCGAATCTGAAGTTGTTTTCATGGTCTGAAGTAAATTTTTCCTTATAAGGTCACCTTAAGGTCATATAGGGGTCAAGCCATTGTATTCATAACAGTTTATTGAAAAAAATGGCTTGCCCGTGGTCAGTATTCCAGGAATGCCAGCCTTAGTAATAGAATTGCAGTTGTCGACGGCTGAAAAAAAAAAAAAAGAAGGCGTATTTCTTGTGAAAGGTGCCCTCCAGGGCGACATATTTGCAGAATCCAATATGGCTGCCACCTACGTTTAAAGGCCAGTATAACAATTAAAAACCTTTAAAGTGTTACAATAATTTGAAAAGTCAGCTTTAGAGGTTTTATGGGTCAAGGAATTCGATTCTGAATTTGTTTTTATGGTCTGATGTCAACTTTTCCTTATAAAGTCTCCCTAAGGGTCATTTGGGGTCAAACCATTATATTCACAATAGGTAATTTGGCTTGCCTATACTAGTAGTCAATATAGGAGGAATGCCAGCCCTGCTAATAGAATTGCAGTTGTTGAGGGCTGTGGGAGAGGGAGAGGTGGGCTTTCTCACGAGTAACATCAATATATCTGCTTTCGTGTTAAGATTTCAATCACTAGGTATACACTCACGAATTATAATAAGATCCCTTTCTGAGAGTAATTAGGTTTAAGGCATCTTACTCAGATCCTTATTTCACAATTAAATTTGAAGACTTTCATAGTAACTCTACAATTTCATTTTTAATGACTACTTACGGTGATTTTTTTCTGCATCATTTCAATTATGGCCTGTTATAATATGGCTACACAAGCTTTTTAGTGAGGGTCTGTCCAAAGCTATGAAATATCATAGTTCATGTCACAGTCATTCTATTAATCATTTTTGCATTACAGGCGCTAAGAAGAAATGTCCTCACCGACTGGTCATATTTGCGGAATTCATTTGCTTTAATGACAGCCAAAAGAGCTAGTTTGAATTATGGGTAATGCCCTTTCAAAAAGTTTTCAAGATTTGATTATTGGATTATTTTCATCTTCATCTGCAAGGAATGCAATGAAAATATACATATATAAGAAATAGGATCCTATTGCTACCTAATATATTAATAGTTTAGCAATAAGGGGGGGGGGGGCTGCTCTCTATATTACCAGCGTCCTTGACGTTGCCACTAAAAAGAGAAGTGTTTTTATTTCTCTGTTGTAGTTCAGGGATCCTCAGTCACAGTAGATATTCATAATTCAGATTTAAATTCAATGGAATAATAATTATGAAGATCACTCCTAATCTGGATGAAAAAAGAAAAAAATCTGAAGTGTTTAAGAAAGTTTTTATTCAATTAAATTCAATTCAATTCAATTTTATTTCCATTTCCATTGAATAAACAGAAATATATATATATATATATATATATATATACATATATATATATATATACAATACATTTACAGAACATGTTTGTAACAATTTCAAAGAAAACGTACAAGTGGTCACAAGTAACAACAGAATTTCCTTTCTAAGGTATATACATATACCTAATACAAAGATTGGAATGGAAATGGAGGGTCCCACTAAAAAGCAAAGCTTGTAGGGTATGGGACCCTCGAAAAATACGTACACAAAATCAAAGAAACCAATGTCAACTGACATGAAATTAACTTAGGAAGAAAAAAAAAGAAGAAAAAGGAAAGAGAAAGAAAGAAAAAGAACAAAAAGGGGGAAATGAGACTATGGTACAACACACGCCATCGTGGACACAAGCATACTGTACTTCATGATGGAAATGCAATAATAAAACAATAAAACGCTCCCTGGTTTGATATTGCGATTGATTGGGTGCATATGCCGGTATGAATGCATAGGATTGTATATAAAAAAAGAAAAAGAGAATAGACTCACTGTTGTCTGGTACAATAAAAGAAATATCTTAGGTAAACTTATGTCAGACAGATTGTTTTCCTTAAAAGATGATTTCTGTGTGATATCATAATACTTGTAAGAACATCAGGTTGGCATCAATTTGCTATTTTCGAACTTGTGTAAGAAAGTTCGACTCTAATGTCCATATAGGAAATGTGCCTCCACAGCTAAATATGCCGTTCAGAGAACATGACGTCCTGGTAACGCCATTTAGGGAACAAGCATATTTCACAGGTGCCACAGTGACACCATTAACAGGGTACAGATTAGATATGCTATAGTACAACTTTCATGACACCTTCTAGGGTCTATTAAGATTCTATCCAAAGTGCTTGGACGCAAATTGGTATGATATCACAAGACTTTATAAAATGGTATCTCGTTGGTCTGAAGACTATAGGTTGCAACTCTACTCTCCTCAACATCTCTATATACGACGCATCTGGAGACGAGCCCAATCTCCGGGATTCACAGGAGAATCGAACATTTTTTATTTTTGCAGAAACTATTTCCGTCTTTCAGCTCTCCGAGACGTCTATGTGAAGTCTCCATCACTGTGGCCATGTCGTGGGGACTAAATTTGTCTGCAACAGCTTCGAGATGTCCCCGCATCTTGTGGAGACCGTAATAACATAATGGCGACGAATGGGGGAAGTCGCTGAGAAAAGACGTCTCTGATAAGTCCCTGCGACTGTAAAAGCCGTGCCAACATTCCCGTGACTTCCAAGCAAATAAGTTGTCCCTTTGTTTGAAGACGTCTTGGACGTCGCCCTGGAAATAATTTCTTCGAGACGCTGGTATTGCGACAATGTCTCCTCCCGTCAGATAGGCCCTCAATCTCCTCCCCCACCCCCACTCTAAGTTTGCAGCAATATCAAACTACTGACCATGGCTCGTCTGACAACTGCTCTACATTGTGCATTTTCACCTTCGTTCATTCATTCATTCATTCATTCATTCATTCATTCATTCATTCATTCATTTCATTATCTTTTTTTTTCCATTTTCATGTTTTCCACCTCCCAATGCATACCTTGAAACAGTTGTGGTGCAGAAGAATGAAATTTGGTTCTGAAGCATTGCGGAGAGCGGCTGATAGTACTAGTGATTGCCATGTACCTGTGCCATCTTTCCTCCAGCTCCACTCCCTGAAGTCAGGGATCACATCATGACCCATGCTGTCATGATTCCAGTAGAAACTCACTTGCAGCAGCACTCATCTTCAAAATGTTGATACAGCGCCGCTTGAGCAGATAGGGTGGTTTCTGATGATCTGCTCCCACGTTATGACGAGATGATGCCTACCCTCGTTGACGCTGGCTGCCCCAAAAATCTTGTTGCTCATCAGTCCTTGCTGGACATGAGCACGATTATTAAAGTAGTTAATGTGTCAGTGAGCTCTGGTTTGCTGACCCATTATACTACTTAGGCATTTTGCATGCCTCATCAAAGCAAGTCTGAAGTAATGTCGCACCCTGTCAGTGCCTGATGTTGTGCTCTGGAAGAGAGGTATGCTGTACAGGAAAGAGCTGAAAAGGTCTCTATCTTTTCAATACCACGGACCATGACGACCCACCCGTAACTCAGATCAAAGGGATTTAAAAAAAAAAAAAAAAGCATACTACCGAAAATGTAATGTTATGCTCATCCGTGCGATTGTACACTGTTTTCAGAAAATGCTTTCAGAAAACATTATGTCATCCTTTGTGAGGATATCTTTGCGTAGATCGCATCTAAGTTGTTGGAAAGCTGAAGGGTTGTGAGATCACAATTCCTGTTGGATATTTCCGTCTCGAATCAGGTGATCAGGATGAGTTGTCCGTCCCATTTATTCTTGGATATTTGTGCGCTGATAAATGAGGGCAGTTCTTTATATTTCAATCTTAATTTTCAGGAAGACGCTACGCTCTTCCAATCATAACTTGAGATTTGAGTGGTGCCATCACCATCTCTTGTCAGAGGACTGGACAGTGTTGCTGCGCAAAAATGTAAAGATTATTCTTCAGGGTCAGTATCCCATACAACATCAATAGGTGTTCAGTTTCCCTAGTCTTTTGCGCTTTCAGTACAGAAACGGTTCCGTTTGATAAAAAGAGAATAAAAAGAGATGAGAAAAAAAACTTCAGCTGAATAATCTTCACCTACTCTGATGATATACTGCAATTAAAGGACTTTAATGATCGAATTTAGTTAACTGCCCCTAGAATATTGGTCTGACCTGGATTGAGGAGCTCGATTCCTTGGAAGCTTCGGCCATTGCTTCCTTCACTGAAGAAGCAGACGCTGTCTTGTCAAGGGAGAGCAGGCGTACACCAATTCAGCAGGAGGAGAATAATATCGCTTGCCAGCTGGAAAGTTATGTAATTGACCATGAAAGGTGACGAGGTGGCTCAGTCGGTAGCGTATGGCTTGCGGTCCAATTGTGTTACGGCGCGGGTTCGAATCCCACTTATCTCAAGTCTAGCTGAGCAATGGTGTGTGTGGTAGAGGCACAACACTTTGCACCTCATCACTTGGATATAAAAAGTGGAAGTCCCTTGTGTGAAAGAATCACAAACCCAGACACATGAAAAGATCCCGAATCGGCATTTCGTTATCGGAAAACTCAAGGTGCATAAATCGGTAAAGTGGTCCACCAAAGTACATACAACTGACCAGCTAGTTGTATACGGGCTATCCAGCTATCTCGTCAGACGGAAAAACGAAGACAAAATAAGATTAGGCGTGTTATTACCCTATTTACCATTGCACCCTGATTCGGCACCTTGGAATAGGGTGGCGGCCGTATTTAAGCATGTATACACATATATATATATATATATATGTATATATGTATATATATATATATATATATATATATATATATATATATATTATATATTGAAACAAAGGAAGGAAAAACTGACCAGAAACAATTGATAAATAGTGAAAACTTTGACCAAAGAAAATGAGAAAAGAAAACTAAACCAATGGAAGCCCGTGTTCTGTGCTCAAAGATTTCAACTTGAATATAAATATATATGTATCAAATATAATTTTTCATTTATTTTTCATAATCATAATTGATATGTAGGGGAATGGAACCGCTCTTGGCCCTAATTGACCATTGAAGGAGTATGGATGAGGTGACAGATGGGACAAAATAGGGGTACCAGTGAACTGCAGTTTAATGCTCACAGACACCATTTCGAAAAATGCACAAAATGCCTGATTTGACCCTTATTTGACCTTGAAAGTGACCTTGAGAGGTGAGAGTAACCTTGAATTGCAGACATGATATTTAGAATCACATTCTCTTACCCCGTAAAATCTCCCACATGGGATTCATAACATTAATCAACCTTTTCAATTTGTAATTGCAGTTGACCCTTAACCCGGATGGCGGCCATATTGGATTTCACCAATATGGCGGCCCCAAGGGTTATTAGTCTTGGCGCCCATCAAAAATTGAAAGAGTATGGTACAAGGGACCTATGAGCCAAATTTGGTGCTTTTGGAAGAATTTGAACCAAACAGCCCAACTAGATGAGAACTTTTTGCGTTTCGATATTATAAAGGGTGCTATTTGGTGCGTGTTTCGGCGTGTTTTATTGGGGTCATCCCAAGAGACCGACATCCACGAGTCATACGGTCCACGAGACCGACATCCAAAATAGGTCCATGAGTCATACAGCACATGAGTTATACGGCTCACGAGTCTTACAGCCCATGAGTTCGACACCACGCACAAAAGGCTCACGAGACCGACACTAAGCAAAGAAAGCCCACGAGACCGACACTACACAATAAAGGCTCACGAGACCGACAGTACGCACAAAAGGCTCAGGAGATCGACACAAGGCAAAGAAGGCTCACGAGACCGACACTAGGCAAAGAAAGCCCACGAGACCGACACTAAGCAAAGAAGGCTCACGAGACCGACCGGATGAACAGCGCCATCTACATGTCAATTACCTGTACAGTGTGTTCATGAAGGTGAAAATTACATACTGGCGGGTGCAATATCGTCATGCTATCGAGCGAGAGATTGTAACTACAACAGATCACCATCTACATATCAACGATATCAAATAACTATGCATTCTACACGTGTGGCTTTTAGAGGGCAGTTCTGTCACGCTACAGGGAGAGAAATTGTTACCAATTTATCTTTTTAAAAAAAAAATAAAATTGTCCTCTTCATGGGACCCCCCCCCCAAAAAAAAGTATGAAGAAATAATAGAGGACAAGAAAGATGTATGGTTTGATTTTAGATGCCATTGTGCTATTTTTGATAGGCCTTCCCAGTTTCCAGATAGACGGTGGACAGAATGTAAGTTTTTTTCGCCCTTTTCTTTCTTGCTTCTTTATTTAAGTATTCCTTACTATTACATACATTTACATTTACATTTACATTTCATTTATTTCCACATCCTGATAAAAAACATACAAGTAATACTAGAACAAACACATACACAGTAGAACATTGGAACAATACAGAAAAATGTTCAACTTATAACAATTTCACACCATACAAACACAACATAAAAGCAATTCGTTCAGTTTGTGGGGGGATCAACATAGACCGTTTGGTCTTTCTATGGCTGATCCCAAGTATTACAAATAAGATAGTTACATTGATGGAATACAAACAGGAAAACTATACTACCGAAAAAGCACATACATTTAAGAAGGCAAGAGTCTCCATAATGGCATGCTTATACACTGAATAAAACTTGAGACTTATAGCATATCTTTATGAACAAGAAAAAATTTATAACTTCTTTTAAATATTGACAGTCTATTAGACAACTTTATTACATTTGGCAAATCATTCCATAAGACAGGTCCCGTATATTTAAAAGTATATCTTGAAACACAGTATTTAACATTTGGGATATGCAATCTATTTATCTGTCTAGTATTGTAATAATTCTTATTTTGGATGAAGGAAGTATCAAGAAACTTTGGCATAATGTTGTTCATATATGTGTACATGAAAACAGCGAGAAAGAATTTGTGCATATCAAAAATCGTCAATAAGTTATGCTGTTTAAATAAAGGACCTGTGTGGCTAAGGAATGATCGATTACTAATCATACGAATTGCACGCTTTTGTAAAAATAAAAATGCGCTCTAAGAGATACTTTGCACAATTTCCCCATATTATGTTACAGTAAGATAAATGAGGCATAATCAAAGTATAATATAACTTTGTAAGAATTTCAGAGGGTACGATTGCACGTATGCTATTGATTGCACCTATTGCTCTGGAGACTTTGCAGCATACTTCGTTGACATGATATCTCCATGTTAAATGATCATCAATGATGACTCCAAGAAATTTGGATTAGATAACCTATCCTCCTACTTATATCCGCCTCCTTCATGTCCTTGGAGTTCAGTTTGTAATTGTTTTCTGTAACTATAATGTATGACATTTCAAAGGATGAAAACGTTTTATATCGCAGAGATTCACCTAGATTTGTGGCTTGTATTGAATCATTCTCCTCAAAACGGTGCATTTTTCATGAAATAGAATGGCTGATTTCATGGATTCATGTTCTTTTTTTTCCGAATCCTTAACGATTCCTTGATGTTATAGACGATTACGTATTATTTCTGCGAATTTATACTAAATCAACAGCTTTGCAGATGACTGTTCCCCTAACATATCATGCAAAGCAAGTGTGCACTGCAACAGTAGCCATTTTGTGAAACATTTTCTTGTAAACTTCAGTGTGGGAGGGGGGGGGGTGTCCCCCTCTCACGGTGAGAACTTTTCACATTTCGATGATGTAAAGGTGTAATTTGATGCATGTTTTTGCGTGTTTTATCTATTCTGCAGTCCCACTATTTTGAAGGTAGCGATATATTTTGATGTAGATTATTATAGAACAATTCGCCTTAAATGGTATCCTTTAAATAAACTTCTTGTATTAATTGTTACACTGAATGTGCATGAATGCGACCGAGCTCAAGTGCGTGGATCGAGCAGGGGGGGGGGGGTGTGGAAGGGGGGAGGTGTTCCCATACCACGATGAGAACTGTTTGCATTTTTGATGCATGTTGTAAATGGTGCAATTTTATGCCTGTTTGCGTGTTTTATTGACTTGAAACAGTCCCACTTGTTTAACAGTATATTTTGATGTAGATTAAATTGAACAATTGCCTATAAAATGTTATCATTTAAATAAACTAATTGTATTAATTCCTGCAATAATTATCATGAACGCTGTATATTAAACAATTCAAACAGAAAAGGCAAGCACACGACAGCGTAGACAAGGAACATTTCTCCTCCCACACGAAGGTGATTTTGCATTTTCAGACCTGAAATTCAGCAATCTGGTGCAACATTTTGGTGCAACACTTATTTTTCAGAGCCCCCCCCCAAAAAAAAAGGAAATAAATTGGGTTTTTTTCAGGGAAGTTTTAAAATCACGGAATTTAGCTCTTATTCCGAGTGTGCATCATGTGTGCGTGTATGTACAAAGTCTATAATAAGGTAGAGCTTAAAGAGAGGGTGTGGGAGGGGGATTCCCCCTCCCACTCGACGGAGCTTTTGTGTTATCAGAATTTAAATAAAGCGATCTGAAGCACACTTTTTGTGGAAAATTCACAAATTGTCATTCCCTCAAGTGTACTTAGTCTGTAGAGGGGACCAAGCAAAAGGAGGGTGGCAAGATACCTCTCCTATATTCGAGGGAGCTTTTATCAGTTTTCAAACTGAAATTTAACAATATGGTGCACACTTTTGTTGGAATATCTGGAAATTTGTCAATCAGAGCGCTTGAGAAAATAATGTATACATTATCCTACAAGACAGAATACTGTTCAGCTCTGTTACCTCTCTAAAGGCGGGCGTAAGAACGGGTGCACGTCACGAGACCGACGTCCACGAGTCATACAGCCCACAAATCATGCAGTTCACAAGAGTCATACAGCCCGCGAGTCATGCAGCCCACAAGTCACAGCCCATGAGTCCGACACTAAGCAAACAAGGCCCACGAGACCGACACATTACGCGCCATGTTGTATCTGTCGAACTCGTGGGCTGTTCCCTACGTAGTGTCGAACTCATGGGCTTTATTTGCCCAGTGTCGAACTCATGGGCTGTATGACTCATGGACCTGTTTTCAATGTCGAACTCGTGGGCTGTGTGATTGGGTGCACGTCACGAGACCGACACCCACGAGTCATACAGCCCACAAGTTATACAGCTCACAAGTCATACAGCCCACGAGTCATACAGCTCACAAGTCATACAGCCCACCAGTTATACAGCCCACGACTTCGACACTGAGTAAATAAAGCCCACGAGTTCGACATCAAGTAAAATAAGCCCAGGAGTTATACGGCTCACGAGACCGACACTACGCACAAAAGGCTCATGAGACCGACAGTAAGCAAACAAAGCCCACGAGACCGACACTACACTTAAAAGGTCCACGAGACCGACGCTACGCATACAAGGCTCCCGAGACCGACATTACGCAAAAGAGGTTCACGAGACCGACACTAAGCAAAGAAGGCCCACGAGACCGACAGGATGAACAGCGCCACCTACAGACCAATAAATTGTATAGGGTGTCCTGATAATAGCAGAGGAAGATATGAGAGATGGAAAAGAAGAGTTGCCATCTCCGGCAGGGTGTAACCCCATCAGTTGCCCCCCCCCCCCCCCCCATGAAATGATCAGGATCTTTAATTGTGTTTGCATGGGTGTTTGTTTGTGAAAAAAAAAGAACAAAGTACAGTAAAAGTGTGTAACAGATCTTTCCACAGTAAACCTGCGAGGGTGTTGAATTAGTATTAATTAAAAATAAAAATAACGTAATCGTCTATTAAGGTAGCGAAAGGGATTCGGAAAAAATTAGATGCATCCATGAAAACAGCTATTGTATTTCACGAAAAAATGTACTGTTTGCAGGAGAATAACACAAGCCACAAATTGAGGTGAATCCCTGCGATATAAAACGTTTTAATCAGTAGCATTACATTATAGTTACAGAGAAAAGTACAAATAGATCTCACTGCAAAACTTCCAAGCAGGACCGTAGAATATCTAACATAGAAAAAGGAACTAGTGAATCGGAAAAGAGAAGAGGTAAAAATCAAATCCTGTCCATCTTCTAGCTAAAAACTGGGAAAGCCTATTAAAATAGCACGATGGCATTATCAAAGCTCTAAAATTAATCCATACATCGTTCTTGCCCTCTTTTTAATTCATTTGTGGGTTGTTGTTGTTTTTTGTCGCTTTTTTTTGGGGAGGGGATGAAGAATACTAATTCTTCAATTTTTTTTTTTTTTTTTTGGGGGGGGGGGGGCATGAAGAACACAATTCTATTTTTCTACTTGGAAACAACGTCACTCCCTGACACACTTGCCCCCCCCCCCAGTATGTAGAAATACATGTTTGACGTCGTTCATAATTATGTAGAAGGTCACCATCTTTCAATTGATAGCATGACGAAATTACAACCGCCAGTATGTTATTTTTCCGTTCATGGAACACCCTGTACAGGTGATTGACATGTAGATGGCGCTGTTTATCCTGTCGGTCTCGTGGGCCTTCTTTGCCTACTGTCGGTCTCGTGGGCTTTCTTTGCTTAGTGTCGGTCTCGTGAGCCTTTTTAGCTTAGTGTCGGTCTCGTGGGCTTTCTTTGCTTAGTGTCGGTCTCATGAGCCTTTATTGCTTAGTGTCGGTCTCGTGGGCTATGTTTGCTTAGTGTCGGTCTCATGAGCCTTTTGTGTGTAGTGTCGAACTCATGGCCTGTATGACTCCTGAGCCGTATAACTCGTGGGCTCTATGACTCATGGACCTATTATTGATGTCGGTCTCGTGGACCGTATGACTCGTGGGTGTCGGTCTCGTGGGATGCCCCGTTTGCTCAATGATTCAGGAAATGGAGGGGGTCAGTTATGGCGGTATCATTTGTTGTTGTTCGTTTTTGTTTTTTTGTTTTTTTCCTACGTAATTTGCAGATGGTCCCACGTAGCGCGCGTCATAGCATGTATACCTGTAGGCAACGGCGTAAATCCGTACTGAGGAGTGGGGGGATGATCGGCGATAGTCACCATCACCACGATTACAAGCCCATAACTGGACCGGCGCAGCCTTGGGAGGGGTGGGGTGGAGAAGCTTGGTGCCCCCACCCCCCCCCCCCCCTCTACACGCACACACACACACACACAGACACACACACACAGTGGCGTACCATGGGTCAAGACATTGGGGGGCACCTCGTGGAAAAGTAATTTTGAGGGTGTGTATGCTTATGCGTGCTTGCGTGTGTATGTGTGTGTGCGCGTGTGTGCGTGCGCTGTCAGTCTGCAAACTTAATGGGGACTACAGTACATAACGATATGTCATACATTCCACAGCCAAGTCATTGAGCAACATTTGTAAGTTTTTTAGAATGACGGCGTGAAACAACAAATTATTTGGAACAACATCAGGAGATTGGCATAACGATTAAATGCGAGCGAGCGAAGCGAGCGAGCTTGAAAATTTTGACATTTTACAGTAAAAAAAAACTGCCGTTTGTAACTTTATTTTTTCACTTTGGATATTAAGGAGGGGAGGGAAGCATCGGGCGCAACTGCTGGCAATTATTGGCAGCAACATCAGAAGAATGGCATAACGATTAACTGCGAGCGAGGGGAGCGAGCGAGCTTGAAATTTTGACATTTTACAGTCCCAAAACTGCCGTTTGTAGCTCTATTTTTTTGCTTTGGAAATTAAGGGGGGCGCAACGAGCGTAACTGCTGCCAGTTACTGGCAGCAACATCAGGAGAATAGCATAACGATTAAATGCGAGCGAGCGAAGCGAACGAGCTTGAAATTTTGACATTCTAAAACCACAAAACTGCCGTTTGTAGCTATACTTATTCGCCTTGGAAATTAAGGGGGGGGGGGCGCACCGGACCCAACTACTGGCGATTACTGGCAGCAACATCGGGAGAATAGCATAGCGATTGAATGCGAGCGAGCGGAGCGAGCGAGCTTGAAATTTTGACATTTTACAGTCCAAAAACTGCCGTTTGTAGCTCTATTTTTTGCTTTGGAAATTAAGGGGGGCGCAACGAGCGTAACTGCTGCCAGTTACTGGCAGCAACATCAGGAGAATGGCATAACGATTAAATGCGAGCGAGCGAAGCGAACGAGCTTGAAATTTTGACATTCTAAAACCACAAAACTGCCGTTTGTAGCTATACTTATTCGCCTTGGAAATTAAGGGGGGGGGGGGGCGCACCGGACCCAACTACTGGCGATTACTGGCAGCAACATCGGGAGAATAGCATAGCGATTGAATGCGAGCGAGCGGAGCGAGCGAGCTTGAAATTTTGACATTTTACAGTCCAAAAACTGCCGTTTGTAGCTCTATTTTTTGCTTTGGAAATTAAGGGGGGCGCAACGAGCGTAACTGCTGCCAGTTACTGGCAGCAACATCAGGAGAATGGCATAACGATTAAATGCGAGCGAGCGAAGCGAACGAGCTTGAAATTTTGACATTCTAAAACCACAAAACTGCCGTTTGTAGCTATACTTATTCGCCTTGGAAATTAAGGGGGGGGGGGGGCGCACCGGACCCAACTACTGGCGATTACTGGCAGCAACATCGGGAGAATAGCATAGCGATTGAATGCGAGCGAGCGAGCGGAGCGAGCGAGCTTGAAATTTTGACATTTTACAGTCCAAAAACTGCCGTTTGTAGCTCTATATTTTGCTTTGGAAATTAAGGGGGGCGCAACGAGCGTGACTGCTGCCAGTTACTGGCAGCAACATCAGGAGAATAGCATAACGATTAAATGCGAGCGAGCGAAGCGAACGAGCTTGAAAATTTGGACATTCAAAAACCACAAAACTGCCGTTTGGTAAAGCTATACTTATTCGCTTTGGAAAGTAAAGGGGGGCGCACCGGTCCCAACTGCTGGCGATTACTGGCAGCAACATCAGGAGAATAGCATAATGAGAGCGAGCTTGAAAATTTTGACATTTTACAGTCCCAAAACTGCCGTTTGTATAGCTATATTTTTGATCGCTTTGGATATTAAGAGGGGGGGGGGGGCACCGGGCGCAACTGCTGGCAATTACTGGCATCAATATCAGGAGAACAGCATAACGATTAAATGCGAGCGAGCGAAGCGAGCGATCTTGAAAATTTTGACATTTTACAGTCGCAAAACTACTGTTTGTAGCTTTATTTTTTCGCCTTGGAAATTAAAGGGGGGACGCACCGGGCGTAACTGCTGGCAGTTACTGGCAGCAACATCAGGAGAATGGCATAACGATTAAATGCGAGCGAGCAAAGCGAGCGAGCTTGAAAATTTAGACAATTTAAAGTCCAAAAACTACCGATTGTAGCTATACATTTTCGCTTTGGAAATTAAGGGGGCGCACCGGGTGCAACTGTGGGCAAAAACTTTCAGCAACATCGGGAGAATAGCATTGCGATTAAATGCGAGCGAGCGAGCTTGGAAATTTTGACATTTTACGGTCC
Organism: Diadema setosum; assembly: GCF_964275005.1. Classification (NCBI taxonomy): domain Eukaryota; kingdom Metazoa; phylum Echinodermata; class Echinoidea; order Diadematoida; family Diadematidae; genus Diadema; species Diadema setosum. The sequence goes on along the minus strand of NC_092699.1, from coordinate 32,213,084 downwards.
AAAAACACCTTTTGTAGCTATTTTTTCGCTTTGGAAATTAAGAGGGGCGCAACGTGCGCAACTGCTGGCATTTACTGGCAGCGACATCAGGTGTTTTTTTTTTTTTTTTTTTTTTTGGGGGGGGGGGGAACCCTCCGTTGGTATCTATAGATATCTCCACCCACGGAACTTTTGCATTTTTTTCTAAACTGAAGTAACAGACCTGGTGCACACTTTAGATGAAACATTTTAAAATATGTTAATCTAAAGTGTATTAAGTAGAAAGGACTGAACAGGGAGGGTATAGGAGGCATGGGGTAGGCCTAACCCCTCTTACACGAGGGAGATTTTGTATTATTTTGTAGAATTGAAATTCAGCCATCTTTGGATGAAATATTTAGACAGTTTTCTATCAAAAAAACATTTCCACATCTCGGGAGTTACGAGGAGCAAAATAATATGTTTGTCCCCAATACTTTTATGGGGTACCATCCCCCCCCCCCCCCATCGACGCCTCTGCATATGAGGGAGCTTTTGTAAGTGAAAGATCTGCTGCACGCTCTTTGATAAAATACTAGGAAATACGTCAATCTCAAAAGTGTTCAAAATCTATCGAAAGGGATCCAGTAGCGGAGCTTTTGCATGCTTATGATTGCAATTCAACGAAATCTGGTGCATCGTTCTGGCGGTATTTGGACAATTTTCCACAAAGAAAGTTCGAGATTTGTCCTTATCTCGGGAATTGCTTGGGGGACAAATGACTTTTCTGCCCCAACACTTCCGCAGGGGTGGGGCAAATGCCTCTTTGCCTCCCCCCTCCCCGAGATAGATTCGACGCCCCTGATCATCCCTGGGTATGCCCATAGATGTATCAGAGTCGTCATCGTTTCAGGAATAATAGGGAGCTTTAGATTTTAGACGCGCGGACGTTCAGAGAGAAAAAACACGATCTGAGCGTGCGCAGTAGCACGGATCAAGTTACTGCGCACGCTCAGATCATGTTTTTTTCTCTTTGAACGTCCGCGCGTCTAAAATCTAAAGCTCCCTAATAATTCAGGAAATGGAGGGGGGTTCAATTATGGCGGTATGGTTTTAGTTATTGTTTGTTTGTTTTCGTACATAATTTGCAGATGGTCCCGAGTTGCTCGCGTCATAGCACGTTTACATGTAAGCCTGTGCTGTTTGACGTTGTCAACGTCTGGACCATAAAATGTCGATAATACTTTCTTCGCGAGCGAGCGAAGCGAGCGAGCGCTTGAGAAAATTATGTATAACATTATCCTACAAGATGGAATACTGTTCAGCTCTGTTACCTCTCTGAAGGCGGGCCTTTCAATAAAAATATGTCAATATTGATAAAAGCACATTTCTGCTTCCTCCATTTTTTCCTCAAATTTCAGGGGGGGGGGGATGATTGTACAGGCCATCCCCCCCTCCTCCATTTCAGGGGGGGATATATCCCCCCCATCCCCCCCCGGGATTTACGCCCATGCCTGTAGGGCTATGTCACTTGACGTTGTCAACGTTATATAGGCTATATTGATTAAAGAGTCGGTGGCCCTGGCTTATTTTCAGTGCCAAATACTGGAGGATAATGGTAGACATAATTCAAATACTTACACAATGCATTATTTCGAAATTTGACCAGACGTATACACTAGTCAAGAATTTAATGCAGTCTGCCAGTTCCAAATCGAACTATTAATCAAATTCAAAGCTTCGTTGACATTACTCACGGTAAGATGATAATGGGATATGCCAAATATTTCATACTGTATATCAAATGAAAGAACTAAGGGAACATAAAAAAAAAGACATGAGATCGATATGAAAGCGAATCGCATGCCTCGTAAACTGTGACGTAGAAAGACTATAGTGATATACAGAATAGTAACATAAGATTATAAAGGGTAGCATGAAGAGTGTATTAAGGAATTTTATTTCATAATAAAACATTTATCTTCCTGGAAACTTGAGTTGTTTCTTTAACACAGATTTTTGTTTCATATCGCTCCATCAAGGAGGTGCTATAGGCGAGCTTCATGTCATTTTCCTATCAGATAACATTGTGTTTTGTGGTTTTCAGTAATTAGTACTTCGGGTTCCCGATTGGTCGTTACCTTTGCCTTAACAAAGTGTTACGAAATTATTTAGGGGTAAAATTTTCCTGGAAAATGTCCATTTTTATATAACATAATTTCAACAAAAGTATCCCTGTGATGAAAAGTGGAAATAAAGTTGCCACAGAGAATAAAAGTAACTTAGAAAAAAGTAATCTGTTTTTTTGTTTTGTTTTTTGTTAAAGAGTCTGGGCAGGAATTTGGAAAAAGAAGGATACTAGCGCAATGATCTTTTTAACAGAGTAACTATTTTCACTTTCTCAAAATATATAGATGTAAAGGAGTCCAGCTGTTTGTATTTTCTCTTTTTTTTTTGTTCAAGTCATGTAGACTTTGATACTTTATTCCGTCAATATGATTCCAGTTTTGTTACAGTGTATGACAGGGTGTTAAGAAGACACTTCGAACGTCAAAATATATTCTATGGAGAATAATTCAGTAGGTGAGTATTGAATATATAGACTAAATAGCCGCAAATACTTATTTCACTTCCATGGAAATCCAATATCCCCGTAAGGACATGGGCCAGCATAATCCTCCAAATATACCTGACTTCTTTTACCTAATTTAGCATTGTTTAGTAAGGAGTTGAGTAAAGTACATGTACCTGTAAAAGGCCTTTAATGTACCATACCTGCCGCTTTTTATTTTCCCGATTACTCTATTTATCAAACATATTCCATTCCTTTTCTAAATATCTTTTTCATACATAGAAGTAATACAAAGTCAATTCAGCGAACTAATTGATGAAGCTGTAAATTAAAGACGAACAGGGAGTTCTATTATCACCTGTACACCAAGTACCATAATATCAAATATTGTGGCAATATGCCTATTGTTGGATTTTGTCGGTTAGTTGGCTACTTCTATAAAAATAATAATGTATAACAATGACTACTGTCGTTGAAGTATATGTTGATGATTATTACGCGCATTGCATTCAACTGAAAGATTCAATATGTTAGGAAACAATACTTAAGACTGATAATTATGTGGAACTTTGTTGGCTTTGACAATGGCGCAGACATGACACACCGCAGCGATAAAATAAACATAAGAAATTGCGCCCCTTCCGACATACTGTCGATGTGACTAAGTTATTCATAAATAGGTTACTATTATGATCTACGGTGCATTTTGTTTTACCTGTTGTTGTGAACAAGCATCTATGAAAGTATTAACATACACATATAACTCAATTATCAATTTAGATACACTCATATGTACTATTCCATGGTTTCGGTACAGTCATCGACAGCAATTTGTAGGAATCAGATTTTATAAAGAAAATCGATCAAATGCGCTCAGGAGTTTGCATTGACGACCTGTTAACCCTATAAAGCCCAAGCTATTTTGACCCTTCCCACGCCCAAGGGGGGGGGGGGGGGCACATTGTGCCCCTGTATAACTTTGTTATTGTTCAATGTTTCATCGTCATACTTGGCACATAAGTAGAGCATCTCATACTCTACATGACTGCACATTTGATTTTTCTCAAGGTCACCCATAGAGGGAGCTATTCACCAAAATATGAAGAAATACATAGGAAATATGCTTAAAAAAATGCTTTTTCTGTATAACTTCTTTATCCCAAGTGTATGTGTTTAATGATGGATCAATCATTTTCATATTTCCCACAAATGATGTGCAAGTTATTTGTTATGGTTGAAATTTCTCAGGGTCACCACATGGGGCGCTATTACGTAATAACAACATAAAGACATACATTATGAGACCTGTGATGCATTGTTTTGGATAGGTATATGCGTAGTTATCACATTTCATATTTCCATAATATTGGATTTTTAAGTTTGCAGATTGATAATGTGATAAAGAGATGATATTAGAGTTATAACTTGGGTGAAGGAATCAAAATCACGCAGAATAGAACGGCAATCTTTGGAAAATACTGTTTTTTCAATTATCTCTATTATTTCTATTGTTTTATGCCATTGTCACATGAAAACAAAGGAAATAATAGGAAAAACATTTCAGGGCCATAATTACTTCACATTTTGCTTCTTCAGCAAATTTCAGCCAAGAAACGCCCATTTCATACACAATATATTGTTAATTGGAATTTGAACAGAAAAATACGAAAAATCTGACTGATATGGTTGTCATTTATGGTTGCCATGGCAACCAGCAATATCAGATATAGCTAAATTATATATCAAAATGTTTGGAATAAGATTTTAGGGAAAGTCACAAAATTTGGTTGAAATTGGATTAAGGGCGAAGGAGTGGCGAATGAAATCTGGTAGGGGGCACAATGTGCCCCCCCCCCCCTGGGCTTTATAGGGTTAATCGATCGACACCTTCCTTTCACGACGTGTTTGCAGGACTGTGATATTACTGAGTCTAAAGTTCAAAGTTCATTTTACTCAACAACCCATATTCTGGCTATCGGGGTCCAATTAAAAGTCATATTTCACATTATTACTTCAATAAATCAAACAGAGTTGCAAGTAACTTTAAGTTTATACAAAACAACTATGATAAGGTAAATAGGAGTGAAGTGCGATTGATGAAAATAAAAACAAAGAAGAATGTACAGAAATACACAGTTTGATAATAGTGAACAAAACAGGAAGGAAAATATGAAGAGAGATGAGACAGAGAGAGGATTAATAAAAAGTAATAGGGAACAGTGAGAAGGACACAAAGCTGATGACAAATTCCTTGGACATATTAACAATAAAAGAAATACGAGTGACATATCATTGATGAAAACAACAAAAAAGATTAGATAACGTTAAAAAAAAAGTACAGAAATATATTCAGACAATAGGTGAACAAAGAATGAAGGAAATATATGGGCATGCGAGAGCAAGAAGAGAAAGGAAGAGAAAGAGGGGAGAGTGGGAAGACAAGTTCCGTAGATTACTCAATATATAGAAAGCACGGCCTGTAAAAAGACATAAACAAGTAACTAAGAGAAGGTCGAAATATACTCATGTAGGCCTACATATGTCATTATCAATTGTAAAACTTGGTTAAACTAGAAAGAACTGCCCTCTTTTCACAATTAGATAATTGATCCACCTTCACTTTTGGTATTTCCTGTGATATCTTATGAAGTATTTCTTTTGCTGTTCATTGAAGAGGCTGCAATGAAAAGGTAATGAAATTCATCGCCAATATCATTCTTATTGCAGTGGGTACAAAATCTTTAATTTCCAGGAATGTGATTATATTATCTTCCAGAAACAATTAGCAATTTGGGATTAACACAACAGAATTTTCATTAAAAAATTATCTGAGAATCATGTAAGTGTTGGGAGTATTTATCAAAATAAAGCTCCTGCTTGATAATTCGAGAGTTCTAAAATAGAGAATGAAAATTCTTCTACATCACTACCCCAACTTTCTCTTGAAACTGCAATTCAATCTGGAGTTAAATAAATTTGCGCTTCTGCAAGAGTGAAATTTGATATACAATGTATGTGATAGAATACTCTGAGACAATTTTTGTTTTCTTTTTATGTCAAGGTGTTATTTTCCGATATTTGTAATTAATTTAGGTAGTTTTCACGTAGGAAAACTTTTTGTTTTGGAGTTTGCATTACTATAGTGTTTCAATGTGACAATTTCCGATATTCATGATCAATTTACATTGTTTTCACATTCGAAAACATTGTGACTTGGAGTTTGCATTAAGTATTATTTCGGGATGTCATTTTCCGATATTTGTAATCGATATAGGAGGTTTTCACATAGGATAGCGTTGTGTTTTTGAGTTTGCGTTGAGTTTGCATTAATTAGTATTTCGGGGTGTCATTTCCCGATATTTGTAATCGATATAGGTTGTTTTCGCATAGAATAGCGTTATGTCTTGGAGTTTGCATTGATGTTTGCATTAATTAGTATTTCGGGGTGTCATTTCCCGATATTTGTAATCGATATAGGTTGTTTTCGCATAGGATAGCGTTGTGTTTTGGAGTTTGCGTCGAGTTTGCATCAATTAGTATTTCGGCATTTATGATCGATCATTAATATCCGCATTTCTGGGCATCATTCTACTTTACATTTTCTGAATTTTCAAAGCGAAATATATTCAAAACGATATCTATTTGGTCAAGAAATATGAATTTAATGATATTTTCATAAAATGTGTGTTTTTTTTTTCAAGTTAGTGTTGACTGTTGAGCAGTTGCGTTAGTCATTCTTCGATAGAATGGATTTACTTGATCGATACTAGTTTTTGTTTCGAGAGGACTAACGTGAGAGTGGCCTCGGAAGAGCCAGGTCCAGGTACTGTAATTCACCCTAATTTTCACCGCTAATGGTTTGTATTAGTTTGCATTAATTAGTATTTTGCATTAGTTTGCATTGATTAGTAGTTTGTATTGAGTTTGCATTGAGTTTGTATTAGTTTGCGTCAGTTTGCATTAGTTTGCATTAGTTTGCATTAGTTTGTATTAGTTTGCATTAGTTTGCGTCAATTAGTAGGACCCTTTTATGGTAGTGTGTAGCCCATGTAGTTTATGCCACATAATTATTAACTCGACAGGGACGGATCCAGGAAAAGGGGAGTCAAGGGGGGGGGGGGGCGTGCCCCTCCCCCATTCATTTGTTCTTTTTGTTTTTCTTTATAAGAAAAAATAAAGAGGGGGCGCGCGCCCCTCTGGATCCGCCCGGCACTGGATGTTTTACTGTACTGATTGTAACTTGACCACATTTAATTTTCTCTTGAGAGTGTGTGTTAATTTGTGGGTCATAGCTAGATAGCTTCTATTCATTTTGCGTCATGAAATGGTGCAATCACAGTTGATAAACAGACTCTCTGGACCTGTCTCAACTCTAGTGTTAGGCCTATGCTGTGAGATTCATTTTACCCTGATTAGGCCCCTAGGATACCCTTGATGGACCAAGGAACAAATGGAGTAAGAACACGTATGAAAGTAGTAGGAATGATGAAATATATTGCGAAATCTTAAGACCAGAAATAGTGACACGTGCAATCAAGTTGTGAACTGTATTGTTCCCAGATGCCGCAGTCTTTACAGGTTTTGTTCTTCGGAATATTCCTGCATTCATCATGTAAAATGACATTTTATATACTGTATGCGTAAATCAGACGAAGAATCATTCTGAGAAGTGAAACCTCTCTGCGCTCAACAAACTGCTTAGGTTGCTGAAATTCAAGTGTCTACCGTCAAGTCAGAGGCCACACTCGCGCGGCCATACCATAAATTGCATAGCAGACGGTCACATCAAAATGGCGGACCGTACACGACGTCGGAAGAAGAAAGAGGTAAACAAATCCCTAAGTTAGGAGAGAAGTTCTGAGAGAGAAGTGAAAATAGACACTGATTTGTTATTTGAGATTTCTTATGATTTTACATGAAATTTGTAGTTTAACGTGTCTAATTTATACTGTAATTTTCTTGGATTGATTGACGGGCACTGTGTCGTGTGACGTGTGTGTGTGCCCTAGGCCCTATTCTTATGCATTGCGCTGGCTGTTGATAACTTCACCACTGATCTAACTGAGTACACTGGATTGGTCTTCACTCGTGTGTTTTCAGTAGTGACAGCTGTTGTAGTGTGTCTACCACAAGAGGGGTAGCAAAACAACGCAACACAGGATGGTTTGAACTGGCGAAATATTGATGTAAAATAGCCGAGTGCCTTCTTTCAATTGACCTCCAGTGTTATGATCGATAGCACCCAATACTTCCTAACACGTTAGCATTTTCACTCAGTAACAGTAGATATCCTAGATATAGAAATCCTACAAGAACTAGTAACGTTACTTGGGCCTTTGGACTTTCTGACATCACAAACCCTTGGGCCTAGGGTGGATGAATTTGGCCATAAATTTTATAGTTCTAGATCCTCTAAATAATTTAGAATGAATCGGATTTCTACCCGAGGTAACTTCCGAAGTTAGCTCCACCTCCCAAGGACCCAACCAAGCACTCCAAGCAGTTAGAAAATTTGAGTTGATTTAAGTTAATATTTGTAGAATCTAACAGTTGAGTTTAAGACTGACAGTCATGATAATCAGTCATAATGGTGCCCTGTGGCAAACGTGTGTTTTGGACGTGGACACTCATTTGATTAATCTCGTTCACTTAAAAAGTCTAATGTCGCAGGGTTGTCAAATGAATGGCAACCTAATTCAGTTGTTGAGTAAGAGTGTGGAGCGAGACACTGGTCACTGTGAGGGAACATGGGGCAACTAATTCAGCATCCCCAACAAAAGGCAAAACAAGGGAGCAAGGGGAGGGGTACTTATTGGTAATGAGTATTGACAATTTTTCATTGTAAATGGTGTAATCTGTATCTGGTGCATACTTACCTTGGTAAGTCATGATTTCAACACACCTAACAGGCACATGAATATCAACCAACAAATAAAAATTCTGGGTTTTATAGGGCCTAGATCCCTCCAACTTTTTGTTATTTCAAACTGATCAGTAAAGCAGTCGCTGACCCATGGGGAAAAGTCAGTAGATCTAGACCTCTGTAAACACATCAACAGTGGTGGATCCAGAGGGGGGAGGGGGGGGGGCACAACCAGTGCATACCTACCTTTCTTTTTAATTAAAAACAAAAGAAATAAAGAGGAAAAAATGATATGAAACCTGGAAGTGACACCAGAAATATTAGTTGCCCCCCCCCCCCCTTTTACAGAATTCCTGGGTCCGCTCCTGCATCAAGCAATACACTGCTTATCGTGCTAACATACACACTTCATATTAAACAGAATGATTAATATATATCAGGACTAGTTCTGCATGATATTTGCCACAAAGTGTGGTGTTGAAGGAGATGAAATGTTGATTTTATATTTGAATACTTTGATGCAGAGTTCACAATTAGATCCCAGTACCCTTGGTTTCACACCATACATGTACATTACTACAGAAATAGAAATTCTATATGTGCAGCCTTGTCATTCATCCACATTGCTATGATTTTCATCATTTCAATCAGGATTATAAGATCAAAGGTCACATTATTGTATTTTATTGGTAACAATGAACTTCAACTGCCCCAAGTTACAATATTTGTGTACTAAATGGAGCACAGTGCAGTTTAATAGGGTGCTAAAGTTCAGACTGGTAATGTCCAATTGCAAACTTAGCAGTGTCTACATGCCTGTCCATTGATCCTGTTGTCTTTTATTTTGAATTTCCAGTAGAAAAAAAGAAGTTATTTTCAGAATCACCCTTAATGTTAACTTTATAGTTTATCTAGCATAGTACCCAATAAACTTAGTGGTTTGATTATTGCTATGGCCACTTCCATTGTTTGACAGTACCCTGCGTGAATAGCTAACGTGTGCGCTGAAGAAAATGGAAACATTGTATGAGAATAGCGTAGTCTGCTTCATGCAAGCTAGATTTGACCAGCGCTTTCAGGTATATCATCATGTGACATTGCAGTATGATATATGGCACAGGTATAACCTGCATCAGTTTTTGAAAGATATTTGTCATGTGCCCGCTAGAAGGGCCTTAGCATAATGTTAATGTTACCATACTATGATTGCTAGAACCCTTCTGCCAGGCACACAATGAATTGTCCCAAACCATCACTAGACAGGCAGCAAATAGTGAAAGAATCATTCAGTGTGAAAACTCCACAGTACAGCAGAATCACGTTATAACGAGTTGCTTGGAACCACTGAATTTCCTCATTATGAGTTACCTTGTTATATCAGAAAAAAAAGAAAGAATATAAAATGAATAGGACCTCCAAACAACACTATTGTACCTAATCATATTAGGTATCTCACTATACTAGTATCCACCTTTATATTAAGAGGTTCCACTGTAGTACTAAGGTAGAGAAATGCTGGCCAGTCAAATATAAAGGTTGATTGATGCTTTAAAATGTTGTTGCGATAATATGAGACATGCTATGATGTGTGACTTTCTTACATTCTGTACAGAGTGCTGAGCCGGAGAAGCCGACGAAAGAAGAGACGGCTGTGGCCAAACATCTTCGCTTCAATCTCCCAACCAAGACCACGTCCATCGATGGCCACAAGGTGGAGTACTTCACAGGTATGGCATAAACCATACACATTGTATATATGATATCAGAACCATAAGGGCTTTAGGAACCTACAGTGTATCGGAACTAAAAGGGCGTTGGGAACCTAAAATGAACAATGTGTCAGAACTAAAAGGCATTTGGAACCTACAATGAACAATGTATCACACACAGAACCAGAAGGGCTTAATTAAGGAACCTCTCACAATGTGACAATGTATCAGAACCACAAGGACTTATGGAACCTCTGAACAATGTGTCAGCACTCAAAGTGAGTGCCTGGTGACTGATATTTAACAGACTGAATCCAAAACAAATAGATCTGAAAAAGTTTTCACAGAAATGAGAATCGTCATATTAGACTGTTGCAGAATTTCTAATCTGCATGTGTTCATAAAACAGTGGTATCAGTCAAAACATGTACAAATAATGTGAAGGAATGATGTTGTCACCTCCTGTTCACCCACACACAAGCTTCACTGAATTTACTCTTCTTTTTGCTGCTGTTGTAATTTATAAACAGATAATGGTTTCTATGTGTTAAAGTATTGTGAACAAGAAAAAAATGTCGGTATTCATAAATAAAGTGATTTATATATTTCTTCAAAGCTTAAGTCTCTAGGAATATGAATAGTTAACTTTCAGAAGGTGAAAATGTCTTTAGAACGATTGAGAGATGGTGTTTTGAGGCCCTTTTTAGACCACCTGAACCCGATCTGATGGCGAAATTTTGGTGACCAAAATTATGACGTCATGACATGGACGAATCAGCCCTGCGCTCGCGCGCTGATGTGATACGCTACCGGGCCGCTAGCTAACTGTGCACCTAAGCTACGCTCTGTATCACGCCGCCGCGGGCGATGGCCTGAGTGCACCGAGGTATCTGTACATGTCTTGTTTACTCTATCAAGCAAAAGTGAGTTTATAATTTCACTTATTGAATCCATCTTCCTTCGAATTACCATGAAGTATACCTTTTTAAATTTCTACTTGCGCTTTCGCGCCTCAGTCTCTACTCTTAAACGGCTTATAGTAACCGTTTAATAGGCCTAGTTAGTACAGTAGTAGGGTTGGACCTACTACTAATCGACCGCCTAATGTTTATTTGCTTGATAAGAATATTTAACACTGAAATTCACGTAAAAAACTTGACCTACGTGATTGAGAAAATCCAGCTCTATCAAATGCCGTTGTTCCCTTTTCGATTCGAAGTTTCAGTGCAAAAATATCGCCGACGAACTTGCGTGGCCTCGTTTCAGCTCCCCGCGGTAAATCGCGTTTTTAGGATCGACCGCTGTTTTTGCATTGACAATGCACGTAAACCGAGTTGTATTGAACACCGTGTTGTACGAAGCTTTTTAGAAGCCTTTTAGAAACTTCCATAGACATTACATTGTGCTGTCATTACGATTCGGTGAAAATATTCATTCGAAATTTTGTCCTTGATTAAAACCATTAATGAACAGTGAATTATCGCGTTTTCCCACACCATCCTAATCTACATTCAAAGCCAATCCATTTTTATGTGCTTTGCGCGCAGAAAAGTGCGTACTAAGTGTTCAGTGCGCGAATTATACGCGGTCGGTTTCAATAAGGGTGGTCGATATGTAGTAGGGCTACTATAGAGCCTAACGTTAGTCGTTACGGTAGAACAAGAACTCTGACCTAGCTAACGTAAGGATCTACGTTGTGGAGTAGCCTATGTAAGGTTGGACCTACTACTCATCGACCGCCTAATGTTAATTTGCTTGATAAGAATATCTAACACTGAAATTCACGTAAAAAACTCCAACTTGACCTACGTGATTGAGAAAATCCAGCTCTATCAAATGCCGTTGTTCCCTTTTCGATTCGAAGTTTCAGTGCAAAAATGTCGCCGATGAACTAGCGTGGCCTCGTTTAAGCTCCCCGCGGTAAATCGCGTTATCAGGATCGACGCTGTTTTTTGCATTGACAATGCACGCAAACCGAGTTGTATTGAACACCGTGTTGTAGAAAACGTCAACGAAGCTTTTTAGGAACTTCCATAGACATTACATTGTGCTGTCATTACGATTCGGTGAAAGTATTCATTCGAAATTTTGTCCTTGATTAAAACCATCAATGAACAGTGAATTATCGCGTTTTCCCACACCATCCATCCTCATCTACATTCAAAGCCAATCCATTTTTATGTGCTTTGCGCGCAGACGAAGTGCGTACTAAGTGTTCAGTGCGCGAATTATACGCGGTCGGATATGTAGTGGGGCTACCATACACACCAAACTAGCTCTCCGGCGGGGACTCGGCGGTTCGCTACTGACGTTGCTTCAGATTATATTATTAGTAATATTATGGCTATTATTTATTTATTTATTTATTTATTTATTCATTCATCTCTTCTTCTTTTTTTAAATAATGGTACATTTTACCCTGCTGTTTCTGCCGATAAAGCAGATGCGACTAAAGACAGGCAAGGTACAGTATTGTATTGCATCCGCTCACAAAGAACTACGTGCTTTATGAATGGAGGACTCGATGTAGAGCTAGCTAGCGCTGCACACTCTATCGTAAAGGGTACGTTCGTCCATGTCATGACGTCATATTTTAGGGCCCCGAAAAGACGGCCGTTCTGGAGCGAAAATCGATGAAGTAAATCAGTCAGTTTTAACTCGCGATTTTTCAGTGGTACGAATATATTTTAAAAAGTCACATAAAAAATCTGTTTTAACAGACATTTCCCTCTGCTTTGACACCTTCTTTTGTATGATTTTCTTGATTTTAATGTCTCGTTCACCATCTTTAAATGAGATTATTGCAGATTTGCTTTAATTTTGTAGCAATACTGACATACAAGAGGAAGGGGACTGTTTAGCAGCTTAATCAATGAAAGATAATTATGATTTCTGGAACATCCTGTATGTACAAACCCAGTTGTAGAATACTACACTGTTATCATTGGTTCATCTGATACGTATATATTGTTCCTGGGGTGACAAGACCTTTTATCCTATTTGGCATCATAATTATTCAAAAGCGTTTCTCAGTTTTGAATATGAAAAGAAATACTGATTTGAGTTTTAAAATATTACAAATACTTTATGTAATTTGTTTAATATTCAAAACAATGTTTCAATAGTATTTGATGTCAACATCGATGTATTTAGTGAAAATGTGGGGAAAATGAAACAGTTTTTTTCTTTTTTGTTTCCTGGAAATGCATTTTTTTTTTTTTTTTTTAGATACTAGGACATGTCACCCCAGGTGTGGGTTTATGTGGCCATGACCAGCATCACCACTGTTCTTTGATCAAATATGAAATTGGTCAAAGAATGATAACTTTTTGTACTTTTTGTCCAGTTGTGATGAAAATTCAACTTGTTTTTTCGTTTTTAACAATCAGTGTTTTTCTATCAGCTTGACTTAACTCAGTTTTGTAATTGCAAGTTAGAGACAGAACTGCTTTCTTCTTTGTTTGGCTATTTGAAGTGCACACACAGTACGAGACACTAGTCATGTCACTTAACCTGTGGAGGATGGGCTGATTTTGGTACAACATGCATTTCCTATCTGACACTTGTCCGAGTATACTTGAAACTCTTCTTTTAAAGGTACTAGCCCACATTTGTAAACCTGCAGCAATTGGTCTCATAGTTAGCATGGAGTTTGGGTATGATTGCAGTAACACCTGTGCAAAATTTTGTTCCAATTAGTCAATTACTTTCATAAAAATAAATGAAAATGCACCGTATGCATGCGTATAACGCTCGCTAGCTCCAGTCCACATACGTACTACTTGCATGCGATACATGTGTAAGTTACATGTACGTACTAGTAGCTAGCCCCGGAGACAGCGCCGCAAGGCGCGGTCCTGGCGGCTACCTCGCAGCTGAGCGGGAGCAAAAATCACTGCCACATTCAAGGCGACTTCACAAATAAAGCACGGCTAAATTTCTATCATAAACACAGTGACAATTAATACATTACCTTTCGACTTGGTTTTTCTCACCCATTTATCTAGAAACTGCAAAATTTTCTACATTTTTTTAGGAGTAATAAGCGGCCTGCCCTAGTGCAACAGTGGAGAGACTTGCTGCTATATCCATTAGTACGCATTACGCATGCTCTCAATGCACTGCACTGGCACTGCATGCATGCTGTGCGCCTGTGCAAGTGATTGTGAGTTTCAGTGAGCATCGGTGAGCTGAAGATATTCGCGTTATAAGACAACATTTTCTGCATCATAAGCAATGAAATGCATCAAACAGTCGCCGAAATTAATCATTTGGGTTTAATCGACCCATGTAAGTATTCCTAGTAGTTTTTGTTGAAAAATTGAGGAAATATAGCGCCGAAACGTTACCCGTTTTGTACAACTCCTCGAATCTGAATGCGAAAACGGCACAGCCCCAACGCTGCACGTTGGGGCTGGTCGCAGTTAGTACGTAGCTAGCCCGCGCTCGTAATTCGATTTTGGGTCGGGTTGACCCGGTTTGAAAATGGATTTTTAAATGATGATTTTCTCTTTTTTATCGAATGGTATAAACAAAGAGCAACAGGTGAGGTATGTTACTGTTATAACTTGTACTTGAAGTCATATTAGACCTGTTTTATGCAGTTTTGATTTTCGTGGGTTTGCAAATGTGGGCTAGTACCTTTAACTGGTTTAACTTTTAACTGGTGAAAAGAGTCCACATTTTGGTACATACCCATGTTCTTTTGGCAGGCTCCAAAGCAGTGGACTTCCTTCAGGAGTCCAAGTGGGCCACTGGGAAGGGGAACACGGAAATCTTGTTCACTGACAGAGAATCTGTGGCAAGCTACTTGGATGGGTGAGTGGAAGAGAATCTGAATGTCAGTGACGATGTTGGGGTAAAGTAGGGAGCATTGCCTGAACAAGAGCTGCCATGTTTCCCTGATTCTGCAGACTAACTGGAAACTTTCATATCTGATCTTGTGTAGATAAGGAAATACTAGTAAAAAAAAAAAAAGTTAAGGACCACCTAACATCGTAATAAAATGCACTCAAAGAAGATTTCCGGGTATGTACTGGAATATGTGCAAGACCAGATATCTAAGTTTCAGAAGAGTTAAGTAGTACATTGTAAAAAGGAAACGAGTATTCACAGTAATTTGTTTATGATCTTTAAATACCAATGTTTACCTTTGCTGAGAATTATTACATGTAAATATGTCTGCCTGAAATTGTGGTAGGTTGCATTTTGTTGTCTATTATATCTTCAGCTAGCCATTGTATACATCTAGTCCCTGCTTTACAAAAAAGCATGTCTCTGCTTGTAAAACTTGCTGGAGTAATGCAGGGAAAAGACACTTTATTTCTTTTTTGAAATTCTATACTATATGTACATGCATGACAATTTTGTAATGCTTAAATACTGTATACGCCATATATTTCGCGAGTCTAAATTTTCACGAATCGGGACTTCCCGACAGTCGTGTACTGAACGGAGAAATGTATAGGCGTATGTCACATTCACAGGGGCGGATCCAGGAATTCTGTAAAGGGGGGGCATAACTATTATTTTTGGTGCCACCTGCGGGTTTCATATCATTTTTTTCTTTTTATTTCCTTTGTTTTTAGTGATAAATAAAGGGGGGGGGCGTGCGCCTCTTGCGAACCCCTCTGGATCCGCCTCTGCATTCATATTTAGAGTATTAGGTTTTTGAATGGGGTCAATATTTTCATGTGTTTTTAATTTCGCGAATAGCAGCTGACTCGCGAAATTCGCGAAAATAAAACCTCGTGAAATATTCGGCGTAAACAGTGTATGATTGCTGATCATTCTTGCCAGCTTGCTATGGAAAGGACTGTTCTACCGTGCCCTGAAGGTAGTCAAGAAGGCAAAGAAGGAGGGCAAGGAGAAGGAAGGCAAGGAAAAAGAAGAAGGCGTGAGCAAGAAAGAGAAAAAAGGGAAGAAGGAGAAGAAGAGAACCGAGGCAGAAGCAACGGAAAAGGTCAGAAGGTCATATTTTTTTTTTATTTGTATACCATTGCATTGACAGCCATTGATCAGTAAGTTTTACTACTAGTCTTTTTGTGTAATGCCATCTATGAGGCTGTGGGATTTTTCTGCAGAAGGTAAAATGACAAAAAAAATTGTATCTAGATGTCATTCAATTGGGCAAACATTCAAAGATTATCATGTGGAGTTCATCAACACAATTCTATTATTAATGGTGGAAGGAATTTGCCTAAGGGTACGCCCATGTCTTTTGAAAACTTTCCATAGATTTCTCAAACTAGCTGTAATAATCTGTATTAAGAAAGGTGTATGTTCAGTGGAAGAGGAGACAGTTGTTGATAGAGATCCGTCCAGCATCCTAATACCATGGACTCCTGTTATAAAGAAGTCCTCGGGACCGGCAGTTTTCTATCGTTATATTGAAATTTTGTTATAAGCAAACAAATAAGCAATAAAAATACATAGAGTGGATAACGTTGCGACCTGAACTTTTACTTCGTTGTAACCGGAATATCGTTATAACTGTGTTAGTTATAACGGGATTGATTGTACAGGGGTACCCCATTATGACGACCTGCTTGGGACTACTGAAATTTCCTCATATCAGGGATAAAGCAAAATTACATAAAACGAATGGGATGAAATTAATTTGTTATATCAGGTTCCTTGCTGTAGTTGACCTCATTTTAAGGACGTTCCACTGTCTTTCCATATTTTCTGAAACCATCACTCGTCGCTGGGGGGGGGGGGGGGGGGGGGGACAAGCCCTCGTTTTTCAAATGTTGGTGAAAGTCACTTTTTTTGATCAATTGTCAGATAATCAGTCAAGTGATGTCCTGTCCAAATTGTAGAGCTCTTTCCCTGGAAATGAAGCCACCACAGCATATCAAAGGAAAGTCTATCCCATTTGTTACGGTGCTTTTGCTGCCATGTGTTTTTTTTTTCACTCTCCTGAACATTTGACATTTTTTAGATGCAAGGTTTTGTTTTCCCAGTAGCAATTAGTGGTATCCTCATCATAAATCTATATCCTGTGGTGTAACAACTACAGGTGGATGAGGAGAAGGAGACGGGGAAGGGAGATGGAGGAGACACAGCCAAGGATGGAGGGAAGGAGGGAACGCCGGTCCCCAAGAAGAAGGATGGAAAGAAGAAGATTAAGCTGGAGTTGACTGACGATCAGAAATTTGTGGATGGAAATGACGTGAGTGTCAAAATGTTAGAATTTACCACTTGCACTGACTTCCAGTAAGCATGCAGCATTGTATATGGGATGTTAAAGTAGACAATAAAGTAAAACACTGTGTTATTCTATCATATGAAGTGGCATTTCGTGAAAACCTTTTTAATAGTCACGACTCTTTAACATTGCAAACTCTGTCTAATACTTGTGTGATTGATTGTTACATGGAGCATTAGACTGTTGCTATAGATTAAAAAAAAACACTACAGATTAATAGCCCTGCCACTACCAGTCACAACCTGCCACTGAGTGTCCTATTCTGGGAACCATATACTGTAATATCCGTTTTTCATATTATTTGTTTAATATGTACTTATACAAACCTGCCAAGTAGTACATTTATATTACAGATTCTGATTTTTTTTCTCTTTTTTTTGTTCATAAATATTTGAAATTTTCAGTCATTTTCCCCCTACCATTTGATGTACAGTTGTAGCATGGTTACTATGCACTATTTTCCCATTTGAAACCATGAGATTATATTTGACTTTGAAATATGTGGTTTTTGTTTTTTCTATACAGGTGTTGGCAGCTCTGTATAAATGTGTAAATATGTTGTTCATCAATGAAAATATCAAATCAATCAATCTGTCCCTCAATGGATAATATTAATTGATAAATTGATAAATTAATCGATCACAAGATCAATCAAGCAACTAATTAATCATTTAGTCAGCCAGTCAGGCACTGATTCTATAGTGAGACTTAATATATATTCCCTATTTTTTTTTTCCCCCACATTTGGTCCACAGGCCTTTGTGTGGGTGTATGACCCGATCCGACCAATGAACTACGTCTATGGCTTTGGTCTAGGTGAGTGTAAAAGACTAGATAGTGCCTACCTTTGACACTGCTGTGCTATGTAAATGACCTTCATGCACTGAATGATAAACTGGCTTTGTATATCAGGTACTGAGGCAGATTGGGATAACTTGGGAAATTGGTCCAGAGCAATTTACACTGTACTGAAAGTAGAATACCGCACAATATTCAAAGTGACTTCCATTAGATCAAAATTGCACAGAACAGTTTCATTAAAAGTGGATAGAAAGTATGTGCTGTGTGAATTTGTTTTGTTTTTACACAAACAGATTATAAGGAAGTGATGATATGTCACGCACCAAATAGATTGGCAATGGTGTAATCGCCTTTGCCACAGAGCTGCTACTCAAAGCACAACACAGTCTCTCTTCATGGAATAGAATAAACAGAATTCAGAGTGTATTGCTGGCATCCAATTCTTTAAGAGATATGATTATTTTGCACAATTTTTTCTCTCATTTTTTGACTACTTCATGCCACAAGAAATACACACACAAGTATCATTGTGCTGATTATATTTATTTTGCAGATGTTCAGGGATTCCTGTTAGTCCCTTACACTGGAAAATATGTTATCACATTCTTCTTTTTTTTTTTCTCTTACATCTTACCCACCACTCTTTTCTTTGGACAGTCATCGGAGCCATTGCTGTGTGTCTGTTTCCCCTCTGGCCCCCCTGGATGCGCATCGGTACCTACTATCTTAGTCTCTGTGGAGCTGGATTTGTTGGTGCCATCCTTGCCCTTGCTGTCCGTGAGTTTGCATTTTCATCATTTAATTACCTCCACCACAGAGATTATGCATTAACCAGCACTTGTTCGATCATTTCTCGTCAGTCCTCGGGACTGGTTGTTTTCTTCCATTATAACGGAATTTGAAGTTTTGTGAAGTTTTTTTTTGCACATTTAATTCTGTTGTGGTTTAAGGAAACAAGTGATTAGCTTTTGGTGCTGAGCTGGATCAGAAATTGATTTCTTTTAAAGGATGTGAGGAGTTTCATAGCATTGGTGACCCGATTTTCTTGGCATTCAGCAATTTCAAAGCTCTCATTTTTTTTATTCATTTATTTATTTTTGTCAGGAATATTTATGAGCTTGCTTTTATGAATGAAGTTGCCGTGCTCCACTTCAATCTTGTTTGGAAATAAAGCATGTGACAGTGATAATGATATGAAGTGAAAAGTTTCATTCTTGAGACAGATTATCAAATCAAATCAGCTTGTTTACTTCATACTCTAACCTTTCTCACTAACAAGACGGTCTTCATGAGCTGGTAAGAGTGATGTTTTGGCGTGGAAATCATATCTTGCCTAAGGACAGTGGCTGTAAAGTCATACTTAATGTTATAATTGTGAACATAAAAGATTGCTTAATGAACAGTACTTGTTCTGCAGTTCGATTTTTTGATGTTTGCTGCTTTCTTTGTCATGCCACATTTCTCTATTTGCATTTGTTTTTGTTTTGCCTCAACAGTACGGTTCATCCTGTTCGTTATGGTGTGGTGTGCGACGTTCGGTAAAATCCATTTCTGGCTTTTCCCCAATCTCCTGGCGGATGTTGGCATCAAGGAGTCCTTCATTCCATTCTACACCTGTGACTTTGTGACCTCCAGTAAAATTGACGACAAGGATAAAAAGACTAAGGACGATTCAAATGGAGAGGAAGGCCCGCCAGACGACCAAGAACCGGATCGGGAGAAATCAAGAGATTCAGAGATCACGGGCACCGTCGAAAATATTCTTGAAACTAAAGCTTTAAACGTTACTGGATTATCGGACCAAGGGGCTGAAGCGGATATAGTCGAGAAAGAAGGCTTGGCAGGGAAAAATGGTGATGGTTTAAGTTTAGGGGAAGCGGATGAAGAGGGGGAAGGGGAAGAGGAGGATGAGGAGGAGGTGGATGAGGTGGATGATGATGATGATGAGGAGGAAGAGGAGGAAGAAGAAAATGGCGATGGTTTTGAAATGATCGATGAGGAAGAAATCTCAGAGGTTTGCGAAAGCATTGGAAGTTCTCAGAGAGAGGAAGAGTAGTGGCAAAGTCAGGACCAATCCACTCACTCCTTAATTTCTCTGCCTTTTCCATTGATTTATTTATTCTTATCTTCTTCTCTTTTTTTTTCGATGGTGCGATGTATCACTCGCTTGCTTGCCAAGTGTCGTAATTACCTTCCTAATACTCTTCTAATGCATGATTAGGTGATATATATTTATGCTATATGTGTAGTTGCACCCTTTTAATCCTTGATCATTGTAGAGCAAAAGCAAACTGCCTTTGTTGCTTTAAATCAGTGATGTTAAATGCAGCATCTGTAATTTAACCTGAATTAGGTTTTGCTGTAGTATTTGCATCGTTATCCAGCTCAGGTTTTGCATTTCTATATTTTTTTTTCCTTCTTTTTTTTCCCCCCGCTGCTCTTTGTTGTAACCATTTACTATGTCCCTGACACTGAGCAAAGGTAATTCCTTGGATATCAGGATCTCAAGTGATTACTGTGTAGGAAAACAAACAAACAAACAAACAAACAAAACAAATTAAAACCAATCTTACCCCCCCCCCCCCCCCCCCCTTACAGGCTGCTTTGCATGTGGTTAACACGAGTTATGAAAGTTTGAATTCTCTACAGGGGAACCATTCTGTAATGAGAACCTAAAAACCATAACAGTTACCTTTTTCTCACGACATTAATGTACATGAACAAAGAATAAGAGATGTTACCTAAGAGGGTTTGGTATGTATCTGACCTTGTTAAAACAAAGTTTCAATGTCACATTTGAGGCACTCTTTGAAACACACACAGAGCAAAGACATTAACCTGTTAGCTCTTTATTTTGTTCTGGCTGCCCCTTACAAATTTGTGTTTGCGTGTGTATGTGTGTGTTCTTGCTTTAATAGTTTATAGAACCCTTGTATCACCCTTTCTGCAAACTAGCCTTCATGAATACACAATCAATTTGTCTAGTCCCGTAAACAGCATGATATTTTCCCCGTTTCCTTCAGTGAGTAGTGGTTGATACTACCAGCAGCTTGTAGATGCTAAAGGGCTAAGCTAAACCAAATACAGTATTCATCGCATAATCGGGCATCTGATAATCGGGAACCTCGCTTAAATGACGTACGCTTCCCAGAAACATTTCCAATGCATGTTATTTTCACTGGATAATCGGGCGGGGACCTCTGATAAACGGGACAATTTTTCTTCAAGCGATCTTTGATTTTGTTGATATTTTACACAAAAAATCTACCAAAATACCACAACAATATTTCAAAGATTCCCTATCAGTTGTCGTTTACATCAAACTTACAAAGCAAGCTTCGGACTGGTGTGTTTTGGCTTCCGTCCATCCAGTACACGTACATACATATAGCCACGAAAGCGCCGTGTATAAGTATCCATGCCATTGCGAAACACATGCTTTTGCGAACATTCTTCTCCCCTACGTAATAAGCAAAGCCATGTGCAGGGAGAGCTAGAGGGTCGCGCCAAGGGGTAGCGTGGTTGTGTATTCATGTGCATGTACAGTACGTCATTATGCACGTGTGTGTGTGTGTGTGTGTATGTGTGTATGTGCACTACATGTACATGTCGTATGCCGTTAGTGTATGGTGAGTACTCATCACGAAATCGGGCACCCCGCTTAAAGGGGCCATGTTTGCTACTCCCAACCTGTCCTGATTATGCGATGAATACTGTACAATAGTATTTAGCTGCACCTTGATTTGCTAATACTTGCGGTATATCTGAACTACATTCCCACTTGCTTTGACATTCAGCAGTGAGGACTGGAGGGTTCTAGTGTCCAACACTGTAAGAGTAGGTGATGTTTGTGTTGTTTCTTTTTGCATGGCAGCTGTTAGTAAGATTGGTTGATAACTTATCATGAATCATGTATTTCATGTACAACTCAATCAACAGCATATTTAGTTCACATCAGGCACTGAAAAATCTGTGTATGTGCTGTGGTGTAAAACCCAATCAAGGCTAGACCAAAGGGTTGCAAGGTTACAAGTTTCTTTTGCAAGACAAATCCCGATTGTGATGCCTATGCAAGGTTCACATGGGGTGCAGGGGAGTCCCATTGTAGTTGGGTCACGCATGAGAATCTGCTTTTAGCAAGGTATTTAAAATTGTCCGGTCCCATCTAAACCTCATGTGTTTACCTGTGGGATGACAAAGTAAAAATGATTGCAAGATACAGTTCGGGTCAAACCTATGGAAGTGCGAAACAGAATTTGTGTTGAAACAGGAACAAATTTTGACCCAGTGCCAAACAGTGGGCAAAACCGTGCACTGCATCAAAAACAGGAAACTGCATGTAGTGCTGAATACCCACTCTCTGTACTTGTTCGCATTATTGCTGCACGCTTGCAGTGACTACCCCAAATGACAAACACCACATACATGTATGCACCCTATTATCTCAGTTCCTATTGGCTTTGTGGAGAAAAGCGTTCCATCTGTGACATGATTATTGTCAAACCTAAGAATCCATCATTTTTATGTTGTGAGAATACTTGTAGCACTTCCCCACTTACCTGTCCAACACTATTGCGTCAGACTATGTATGTAACCCGATCATAGCAGGACATGTTCATTCGATGTTCATTTGTGATTTGTGGATGTGTTCATAGTGTATGGATACAACAAGGGTCCAGACGTGATAAAAATCAGAAAGGCCTGACGCAACGATCTCATTAGGACTGGATTCCCCCGTGTGAGACAACATGATGATCAGTGTATTAAGTACGTGCACTCTGAAAAGTGCTAAGTCCCTCATTGTATTCAGGTTCACTCCAAGACAAGTCAAAGCAATAGAACTGTGAACATGAAATTCAAATAGGACAACAGTTGTGCGTGTCTTCATGATACATGTAGATGATAAAGCTTATTATCTCTTGTGCAACTTATGATTAAGTCATGCCCCAACCAAGCCAACACAGAGAGATACTCAACGTTAGTAGCAGAGAGCAAATAGACTTTTGTGTTTGTGTTTGGAAAGACAAATGTGTGTATCTACCATCCTTGTTAGGATAAAAGCTCCAATGTGTTACTACCCTCGGCAAGTAAGGTTTAATTGTTCTCATACAGTGTATGTTAATGAGAAAGTGAGGAAATTGGTACAACATTTATTGACTGCAGTCCAATGTCATAGAGGAGATTTTCAGCTTTTGTCCATCGCAAGGATGAAAATGATTATCCGCTGATTGTATGTTACGGAGTTGCAGCCATGGAAACAGCGACACATGTTAAGTTAACGAGAAAATAAAATCTTGATCTCATCAATTCATATGTAATCAGAGAGAGTCAAGAGTGAATTTCATTTGTCCTTGTGTGTTTCGTATATCCAAATTGATGAAATTTTGTTTCTTCTTTACATTTGTAAAGATTGATATGTTTAAACCTTGTGGCTACAAAAGTAGTAATACATCCTACTCTGTTACGGTAGGTAGAGTATTTTGTAGTATCCTGTGTGTCTGTTCTGTGATTTGATGTGCACCCTGCCAAGTAAGATCAATTTTGCGTATTTTTAATGCTGCCGAATCGGGGCATTACATAGTGGTGCATATACGGAGCAAAAATATTCACATGCCTTTATTTTCGCACTGGTTCCTGGTCGCGCAAAATGCACTAAAAAGTCCACACCATGACTATGTTCACTTTCACAATACAGGTAAGAGTGATGCATTTCAAACTCTTCAGATGTTCCCGTACCTGCCATTGGAGTTCTCCCCCCCCCCCCCAATTCACACTCACACATAAGCGCACACACACACACTTACTCCCACCCCCACCCAGCAAGATCCTGGGCCACATTGCCATGCCTTGATTGGGAAGTATTATGTGTCGACCAGCCCAATAACAGTAGGCCTATACTTCTTCCTTTCTGTAGTAGTTAGCAGACCAGTCGACTGATGAATCAGAATTGATACAAGGTCCCGACTCCAATGACCAATGTGAATAGTGGTTGCATAGGAATCGTCTTACAGTTCCAGATGGGGTCAAGGGGTAAGGCCCCCCCCCCACACACATACACACACACACGCACACACACGCACGCACACACACACACACACACACACACACAAAGAACTTTGTGAGGCCAAAGTTTCAGTTAGATATTAGATACACCTGTAAGTCACAGGAAAGTCCAGTTCCTTTCAAACATTTCACATGTGTATCGGTACAGGCAAGGTCACTGACATTGGCCTTGTATGAAATATCAAAAGTGCAAAAGTTCCCACTTTCATAGGAAAAAAATTTGATGTATACACATTAAACACAAATGGGGGCGGGGTTTTAGGATGAACTCCAAGAAGGTGCACAGGGGGATGAGAGTAGAGAGGATTAATTTGAACAGCTTAGCTTCATTGTGTATATAAATTGACTTGTGAAATACAATGTATTGAATATTTTTTTTCACAACTTTACTGTAGCTAGTTTCTTACTAAACACAAACAGACCAGAAATGAATATAATTTATTTTTGGAAAATTGAGCAAAGAAAATGGGATTCCATCGGGATTCAAACCTGAGACCTCCGGATTGCTAGCCTGGTTTACGTTTGCTACATACTCAAAAGGCTTCATCACTTCGATGATCCCTCGCATTTATCCCCAAGTTGAATTATCCTTCGGGTTTATGCCAGGTTTAAGTGCGTGCGTGTGCGTCACACACAAAGCGCACTGCTATAGCTTCTGACCATCTGAGCATTGAGAATTTAGGGTTTCTGGGACGAACACTGAACTAGGGCTTTCCTTTCTATAGCTCAGTCGGTAGAGCACGGGCGAGCAATCCGGAAGTCTCGGGCTAGAATCCAGATGGAATCCCATTTTCTTCGCTCAATTTTCCAATAATAAATTAGTTTCTTACTAGACATATTTTGATGTCACATGCGAGACTGCAGGACAAGCACAGCAAACAATTCTATGATCACCACTGCTACAATCACTCACCATTCAGGCATAGTAATGCACTCTTTAAAAGCTTGCTTGCCATATGCACCAAATGCTGCATAATGATGCAATTAGCACTGTAACAGCATTGTTCAATGTATGAAATATGTACACACTTCCACACATACATGAACATGTGCATGTAAACATTGACTGACAGGTGAGAGTGAGATATTGCAAAGGAGTGGGGGAGGAGGTTGTCCCCCCTGCCACGGTAGGGAGATTTTGCATTTTATATGCTCCGTCACTGACCAGGGACGCTAACCTGGAAGCATTAAACTGCACATTACTTGAATATGAGACCATTCTGAAGCAAATCATTTTCACACAACAATAAATATACAATGAACTCTTGAATGAATCCCACAAGGATTGAAACAATCACCCCCCAGCATTTCCACTGATTCCCACTGATCAGTTACTAGCCTTCCCCTTTAAATTGGGGCCATTTGGTGCATTCTAAAGTGACCTTTTTCAATATACTTACAAATGAATTTATGTTAAAATTGTTGATTAAAACCTTTGGTGGCCACTTACAAATTCTCTCTGATTAATCTGAATCAGTTAAAATTGCATGGAAAAAAAAAAAACCCCGAAAAACAAAAAATGCTGCCGACTAGCTACACCTTTCAACAGACAGTACATACGTGTAGTAAAAAGTTGTGCTGACCATTTTTAAGTACACTATGTCAGATTTGATGATGGCATGTCTGTATATCATGTAAAGTATGTACGCAGCACAACATTCACTGGTTGGGACAATGGTCAGACTTGGAGTGCGAGTGCACGTTTTTCAAGTACGGCCATATGACCGCTAATTAAATTGTTTGGTCTTCGATTGCACTGTAAACCAGCCGAACTAAAGTATACGATATCATAATATGGGGTGGGGGGGGGGAATGAAATCAAATGTGTTGAAGATCCATGTGGAGAGAACGTGAGATTTGGTCAAAATGCCTGGGTCTCACAGTCAATCCAGGAGTTGGCAGTCCTGTGACACATAATACATGCACATCTATGCAATATTCATGAACTGTTGGAGAACCTGTCTTTAATGGCTACCCATCTACCATACCTACTCTTTTAGTTTCTCTTCAGTGGCTGCCGTAGACAGGCCCGTTTTACTGCATACACACAATGTGACAAGTATTACATCAGATGCTACTGAAAGAAAAGTAGGAATCATAGGTGAAATATAAAAGCTGATATTTTTGCGACTTTCACATATCCCTTATGGGCTGCAATCAAATTGACAACATGCTAAAATATTGCCATCTGCTGATCTTGATCACATTAAATTTGGACAGGAATTAGTGCACCTATGGTAACCTCAGTGTCGTATCGAAATATCTGTGACCCAATTCCTTATATACACGAATATACTAGCTTTTGTTGTATGAGTGATATGATAAGCATAAAAACACGTTTACGGATGTAGATAGCCAGATAGCCACACAGATTGTATGTAGATAGATAAATATATAGATAGATATATAGATAGATAGATAGACAGATAGATAGATAGATAGATAGATAGATAGATAGATAGATAGATAGATAGATAGATAAATGGATGGATGGACAGACGGATGGATAGGTAGATATTATATAGATAGGTAGGTAGGTAAGTAGATGGATAGAAATGATAAAAAACAGATGTTTGTACAACACATTCCAGGATCTCACACACAGAATCAACTACGAAGAGACTACAAAAGAATGTGTTTCTAATTGTGTCTTTTTCTTTTATTTCATCTTTTCTTTTTGTTTTTCTCAGTAAAAATTGTCATCACACAATTGACGAATATTGTATAGGCACTGCTTAACCCATAAACTCTGGAAGACATGGAATGAAAAATTATAGTATGGACAACATACACACTTTTTCTTGTTTTGAATTTCTTCCCAGATCATAATTAGAAATTGCTACAAATAGTGCAAAAAAAATGACACATTGTATCATACCTTCAGACTTCATTCCAGTTCATTCCTAATGCCATACGAATCAAAAAAACATTCAGAAAATAAAATCTAACATTTCCAACATTCAGCAAAGCATGCATCTCTTAAAAATACTTTGTCTTTGATAAATATACCATAATATATACATCTGGCCTTAATGTCGGACCATTGCACAATGCCAAGGTCAAAGTACTTTGTCTTCCTTTGATGCTGAAGGCTTCATATACAAATGAGCTGTGACGCAAGAAAATGGTCCTTAAAACGCCACAAAACGGCGCAAAAATTTGACCAACCAATACGCTCAAAATGAGATCAGCTAGCTAGCTGCATGTGCATGCATAGACGCATCAAAAAGTGGCAGGATTTGGGCAAAAAGTGGCTGGATTTGGGCAAAACATGCTTTTTTTAAATGTCACAACTGGGGCATTTAGGAGTGGAAATTCAGAAAACAGTTTGCATATCTGAATTTGTTCATTCTACAATGTGGCAAGGTTATCTTGTTTTTGGCATTTCATTCCCAAGGGGCCCTTTTCTCGCGTCACAGCCCAAATATATTCCCTCAATTCACATAAAGCATAAATAGATTTTAGTAGTAGCTTTCTCTTTATCAAAGGATGGACAAGTAAAAAGGCAGTACTTCAGTACAGAAAATATTACACCATAAGAATACACAGACTATAGTACACTTCATAAGTACTTAATGACTTTGGTAAAAAAAAAAAAAAACTGTCTGGACTCCCACTGACATGAACACAAATCTTCACTAAATTTCCTCTCTCTCTCTTTTTAAAACATGAAATGCAGAAGAAAACTCTGCATCCCTTGCATCAAATTCATTGCATAGGGACTTCTCTGATGAATAACCCAACAGTGGTGGGTTGTTTTTTTTCAGTGGGAAGAGGTTGCACATGGTTTTATGATCAAAAGCATAATTTATTTCATTTTTTTTTTTTAATGAACCAACAGCGGTGTTGGGAGGTGAGGACATGGCGATGTCATATGATTTGCATATAAAAATATGACTTGTGACTGAAGTACTTTGCCATGAAAGTATGCAAAATTTCTACAATTCTTCTTTCACATGAATTTTTTTATAAAACCTTCACCATTTGCTTGTTTAAGTATGCTCTCCTATAAAAAAAAAAAGCTGAACATGTCATGGCACATGATTTCATAAACATGTCAACATTAATACTGAACCATTTCAATTATCTTTGTAATACAGTGTATGTCCCACTTGCCGTCACGATTTCTAAATTCATCATTAGCAATTCCTCCCTCTACATGTATTTCGTCTCCTTCTTCCCTCCGCCTCATTCTCTCTCCGTCTCTCTCACTTTCTACCTACAGCTTGACAGCAGGCACCAATGACTCAATTGCTGTACATGTCACTTTTTTGTGCTTTGTTGTATAATGTGATAGTTCTAATGCAACAACAGTTTAGAGTACACCAAAATAGGCACTATACAATTATGTTCTACTCTGAAAACAAATGATTGCTTAGTCACAATTATGGTTCACATTTTAGCATGTGTTTTTTTTTTTTTTTCATAGAATAATTTCCTGCTTCCCTTATTTGGTATAATTAAATCACCTGGTCTTAACTTTTATCTATTCTCCATTTCTCTTTCACAAATACTGATTACTCGGGGCTTACAGCCAAACAAGCTTGCTTTCATGTAGGTCCCCTCATACTTCTCTTTGTACAACCTGAACTGAGATTTCAACCAGTTATCATTAATATGACTACTGTATATACCTTGTACAATGTATTTACATTGCACATTGTTTTTTTTGTTGCTGTTGTTGTTTTGTATATTATTCAACAAAGTACAAGAACTTGTGCTATTACTTTTGATGTAACATTGATATACATGTATATGAGAATTATGAAATAAATTGAAAATAAAAAAAAATTCACATAAAAAATATGGCAAAGTGGTGACTGTAGCTGTTCCATATCAAACAACTGGTAGTACATTTCACCCTGAATTTTTATCCCTGTGCAGAAGGGTGTTTCATAAAGCTGTTCTTAAAGTTACGAATGACACAAGAACGACTGGTGATCAGTTCTTGTGCTGAATTATTGAAATTCTGATAAGTAAAGCACATCAGAACTGATCACCAGTCGTTTTTAGTTTGTCACTTTAAGAACAGCTGTATGGAACACCCCCAGGTTTACCCTGTACACAAACTGCAAAGTCAACATATGCTTACTGTATGTTGCTGATGAACATGCTTACTGAAGTACCCATGGTTACTTGACATAAAGCCAAGTCCATTTAAAAGCAAAGTCAACTTTTTGTCACTATGCATATTACTGTCTGCGCCGATGTGAGTCAATACATTTTCTTAAATTCCCTTAAACTTGACAACATTGAATTATACAAGTACATGTACTGTTTTCCAGCAAAATTAATAAGCAAATCAAATACTTCTACTTTTTTATCTAGAAAAATAAAAATGAAGAAATTGATGAATTTCCTAAGAGAATTATGAGTGAAAATGTTCCCTCTAAATCCAGTTCTACCAGGTGCGACCAACCATGGTCTGACAGTATAACAAAAAGAATCTGTCCCAGGAAGACAAGATCATAAAACAAGGTAAAAATGGCTGAGAAAGACTGGGACTAGAAAAGGTACAGAAAACTGAAAAAGCGAGCTAGGACACAATGTTGACAGGGTATCAAACAAGAGATACCTTAATTACATCATCTGCAGCAAAACAGGTGCTAGCAAAACACCTGGTGCAATCATCAATAAAGTAAAACACCATGACCAATCTGGTGATGCTTCTCTGAGGGGCTGACCAACTGAATTGGTTTGCTTCGCTCTTTACTTCTGACTCTACATCAGCCTTACCAGATTACGGACCATCATCTCATCCAGCAATGGATGACATCTTCATCA
Source organism: Diadema setosum (assembly GCF_964275005.1). NCBI lineage: Eukaryota > Metazoa > Echinodermata > Echinoidea > Diadematoida > Diadematidae > Diadema > Diadema setosum. The sequence continues at coordinate 32,183,124 of NC_092699.1, read as the reverse complement.
ACACCAATGGAATTATCGAGTTGCTCGTAAAAACATAAACCCATATACAGCCTCAGGACCAGATCAAGATGGCGTCCCTGCCAAGCTCATAAACAAAATTGTAGAAGAAATAGCCCCTGCCATTAGCATGTTCCATTTTTATGGAAGAAAGCACTCATCTTCCCTATCTTCAAGAAGGGTAACAAGTTATCACCAGCTAACTACAGACAAAATATCACTGTCCGACATATATTGTGCAAACTATGTGAGCATGCACATTGTAGCTCTGAATTCCATCATCAGCCATTTGAAGGAAGACAGGGATCCTTTGCAATGCCCAATATAGTTTTTGGGAGCGAAGGTCCTGTGATACTGAGCTCATTGTGCCCATCAGTGATCTGGCCAGAGGTATATAAGACAAGGATCAAACAGACCAGATCCTCCAAGACTTTACCAAAGCCTTTGACAAGGTATCCCACAGGATGCTCCTTCATAAGATGCAGGAGTGGAGTCTGGGGTCACACACTGAAATGGGTGAAAAATTCCCTGAGGGGTTGTACACAGCGAGTCCTGGTAGATGGGAAGCTCAGTTCTCATGCCAATGTGGAATCTGGAGTCCCCCCAAGGCAGTGTCCTTGGTTCTCGACTTCTCTTGGTCATCATTGACGACCGACCAACCAGAATGCATCAAGACCTCTAAAATCCACCTTTTCGCAGACGACTGTGTATCATAAAAGAGGTACCCTCATAAGATGATGCTGTGCTAATGTGCTAGGTGATTTGGACTCCCAACAAAAGTGGGAGCATACCCGGTGCACAACATTTCACCTCCCAAAATGTCACATAATGTAAGTTAAAAAAAAAACAAAAAAACAAAAAAAAAAACAAAAAAAAAAAAACAGTAAAGCAACTTCTTTTCCATACAATATCCATGGAATTGTCCTGGAAGAAGTCACATCTGCCAGATGCCTAGGCCTTCAAGTCAACAATGGACTAAGCTTCAACGCAAATGTAGATGTCATGGGCAAAAAGCATTTTTCATTGTGCTTTTCTCAGGCCCAACTTCAATGGCCGCTCTCATGGAAGATCAAGGAGATGACCTACAAAACCTACATCAGATCCATTGCATAATACGTAAAGCTGTTGCTCGGGATCCGAGCACACAAAAATACACTGTACATGTAATATCAACAAGATTGAACAGGAACAACGAAACAGTGCCACAAATGTAACTGGCAACTACAACCAAAAGCAAGTGTTTCAAAGATACTACGGAAACTTGAGTGGCCCATGCTTCAATGCAGGCATCATCAACAGGTGTGTTTGGCAATGCTGTACAGAATCTGCTTTAACCTGGTTGACACAAAATGGGATAACCATCGTTAACACCATTGTCTTCAGTCACCAGGGGCCACACATGCTGTTTCTGGACCCCAGTCTTTACTTATGGTTTGCTCCCCCCCACCCCCCATGCACAAGCAGGGAATGGAATGCACTCAAGGTGGATCCAGCTGACTTCCCATTTCTTCACATCATGTGAAGGCATCACTGATGTCCTCAAAATGCCATTACGGGAAATCCAATTGCAGCAAGCAGTCCTTCAATGTATTTTCAAAATACATTGAAGGACTGCTTGAGTCAATGCCATCTACGGGAACTGTGCACATCAAGAGCCAAAATCAGTGCTCATACATGTAGTTTGATTGATGTGCGTGCATCACTATTCAGTGTGTTGAACCACTCTACAGACGCTAAAGGATTCACTACAAATGAAAGACGAAGAAAAAAATAAATAAACTACACATGTATACACTTGTATCTTGACTAAACCAAAGTAACATAATCCATATGGCAGAAAGACACTGTTTAGCAGTGTGGCAGCACAAATGAATACACAGCTAAACTTTCCTGGACATGAGCTGTAATCAGTGGCAGATCCAGGCAGGGGCATACCGGGCACACCCCCCCCCCCCCATTTTTGTTAAAACAAAAATGTGTTGTTAAAACAAAATGAATAAAAAGAAAAAAAAAATTGGGGGGGGGGGGGTGGGGTGCGTGCGCCGCCCGAATTCCTGGATCCACCCCTGGTAATGATGTTCATAAAGGATGGAAAAACACTAAATCATGTGCAAGTTCGGAACTCGTGCTGTCCTATTGAAGAAAACTGTAACTATATGCAACCATTACTAAGACAGTCCTGTGATGGGCAGTTTATTCTAACACAAACCTATAATCCATAAAGACAGAGGCACACTAGGTGGCGGAGTCCTGCTGGCCATTAAATCTGAACTGATTGCATGTGAAGAACCACACCTTACAGCACAGTGTGAATCGGTCTGGGCGAGTATACACACAAAGGGACACCAAACTATGTACCTGGGTGTGTTTTACAGACCTGATACAGGTTGTAAAACAAAAGACATGGACTGTATTGATCAACTTGATTCAATCCTGAGCAAAATTCCTCGCAACGGTCACATCTGGTTATGTGGCGACCTAAATCTTCCAGACATTAACTGGTCCAACAACACTTTTTTACCTGGAGGCAAATGTCCCTCGGTCAGCAGAAAGCTCCTGGACATGGCCCTTGATTATAACCTAACTCAAGTTGTTACGTCCCCTACTAGAGATGGAAATGTCCTTGATTTAGTATTCACAAACACTCCCTCCTTCATTCAAGACGTTACTATAATACCTGGCTTGAGTGACCACGACGCCGTCCTCACTGATATCGCGTTGTCTAGACAAAAAGTGAAATGCCCACATCGAAAGGTATACCTGTACAAAAAGGGTAACTTTGATAAAATTAACGAAGATATTAGGTTATTTGGTGAATCTCTCACAGAAGATGTCATCAAACAATCCAGTGTGAATGAATTATGGCGTTGTTTCAAAGACACAATTTCTTCTTCAATAGAGAAACATATACCCACTGGTTTATCTAGGAAATGCTCTCAGGCACCATGGATTCATCGTTCCCACATCAGAGGGATTAGACGCAAACAACGTTTGTACAACAAAGCTAAAAAGTTCCAGACTACTGTTACTAATACAGAATTTAGGAAATATCGCCGTGAATTAGACAGGAGTATTCGCAAATCCAGGTCTCAGTTTCTGTCAGACATCGGGCATAGTTTAGAACTTGGAAATGTAAAACCTTTCTGGCGTTACATCAAGAACTCTCGACAAAATTTTTCAGGCATCGCACCCTTAAAAACGGTAAATGGATTTGCAGCAACAGCCTTAGAGAAAGCTTCGTTACTCAACAAGCACTTTCAGTCTATCTGCACAAAGGAAGACACCATGAATGCTCCTCCAATATCCACAAATAGTGGAGACTCTCCAGCTATGGCACCTATCACAGTCACTGTAGAAGGAGTTGAAAAGCTCTTGAAAAACTTGGACCCCCAGAAATCTCCAGGCCCAGACGGAATCTCAGCTAGGGTTTTGAAAGAATGTGCATCCAGTGTAGCACCTGTCCTAACAACAATTTTCCAGAAATCTCTTTCTACCGGAGATGTCCCAGAAGACTGGCTCCAAGCCAACATTACGCCCTTGTATAAAAAGGGAAATCGTTCAGATGTCAGTAATTATCGTCCCATTTCGTTAACCTCAATAACGTGCAAGGTTCTTGAACACATTATACACACGAACATCATGTCCTTCATCGAATACCATAGCATCTTGAACGAAAACCAGCACGGTTTTCGGAAGAAGCACTCCTGCGAGACACAGTTGGCTCTTCTCATTGATGACCTCACCAAAATTTTAGACAACAAAGGGCAAGTAGATTTAATAATTATGGATTTCAGCAAAGCATTTGACTTAGTTCCTCATGAACGACTCCTCTACAAGCTCCACAACATTGGAATTCGGGGTGCCCTCTTGACATGGATCAGAAATTTCCTCACAAAACGAACCCAACAAGTAATAATCGAAGGTGTCGCATCTACGTCAGTACCAGTTCTGTCCGGAGTTCCACAGGGTACTGTTCTCGGACCGCTCTTCTTTCTTCTCTATATAAACGACATCTCTAATGACTCTACTTCAACAATTCGTTTATTAGCAGACGACTGTATTATGTACAAGGAGATTCACACTACACAAGATAGTCAGGCCCTTCAAACAGATCTTGATCGTCTGAGAACGTGGGAACAACAATGGCAGATGAGATTCAACAAAACAAAATGCTTCGTTATGCACATTTCACATAAAAAGAACCTAATTAAGGCAACTTATCATATTGGAGAAACTATCTTGGAGGCTGTTACAGATCACACTTACTTAGGGATCCAATTAAACAATAAATTGAACTGGGCAAATCACATTCGAGGTGTATCTTCAAAAGGAAACCAAATCCTTGGCCTCCTGCGAAGAAATCTCTTCAGTTGCTCATCAAAAGTCAAATCCATTGCCTACAAAACCCTCGTACGACCCAGACTAGAGTACTGCGCATCAGTTTGGGACCCATACCAGAAAGAATATATAACTCAACTGGAAGCCATTCAACGACGATCTGCCAGATTTGTCCTCAACATCCACCAAAAAACCTGTCATTTGTTATCTCAATATTTCACTTTTCTCCAGCTTATTCTAGAGCAAAAAGGGATGGTAATGGTAAAGAACGGGTATATCTTGCCATTAGGCAAGGTCTTATGCATGTGCAAAAATGTGCGAATCATCCAATATCCATCTTTTGACACAAAATTTGCCATGTTCCCAAGTTTAGCTGTTCCTCATCATCTGCATTTACTGAAAGACAATTTCCATCTGAAAAAAGGCACGTCAGCGAAACAAGACCGCAATGAGGAAGTGGTTCTTTTGTTTTAGTGACTATGCATGATTGCACAATCCACATTATCCAAGCACCTGAATGTACTCATTAAGATGCACATAATCAGGTGGTGGTGGTGATGATGGGATCAAAGAGAAACCTCCGTTCATAATCCATATGTGTAGTAGGTCCATGATGTGAGGAATCGGAAGTGCTGGAAGCGAAGACTAGCAATCACCATCCTGGTGAGCTCCACTGTGAATAGAAAGACAGGTGCAGTAAAAATCATAAAACATACATAGATATATATAAGCATTATTCCCATGACAACGCAGGAATCATACAAATCAAATATCCACTTCTTGCTAAATTTCCCAACTCAGTCAAGGAGCTAAACTTGCATTCCTACAGGGTTCAGAGGTCAACCTGCACCACAAGATACAAATGGTGGGAAATATAATTATTACTAAGGTGAAGATGTGTAGTGCAGTTAATGATTAGGACAATGAAACTGACAAAAATACTAAAGGGATGGTATAATTTTGGTTGAGATGGGGATTCCTATTTGTAGTTTTTGCAAGATAATTAGAAACCAGATGTGAAATATGAAAGAGCTGAGATATCCCAAAACAACGTAAAACAAAGTGGTTCTAATAAAAGGTGGGTCCTATCTTTTATTAGGACCTCATCTTTGTGGATATCTGCCATTTCAAAATCAATTTTCATCAAATATGCTTTGAATTTCTCTTAGAATTGCATGCTCTTGTACATTTTATAGGTTTCTCATTATCTCACAAAAAGTTAAGAACCTGAAGCCCCATCTCAACTGAAACTATACCATCTAACACTGACATCAATACCGATGGATAGCTCAGATTGATTTTTAAATAATACACCCTTCTTATTGCTTCTTGCTACTGAAACCTGTGGTGTAGATCACAGTTAACCTGTTGCCCTGGTTCTGAAAGCGTTGTACATGTAACATTGCTCAGTGAATTTAAGAAGCCCACGGTATTTTTTTATTTACCATCATCTATTTATTTTTGTTAAACCCACAGCAATTACAGCAATTACTGTTCATGTTTGCAGTCCGGCATGCTATGACCCAGTGCATGCAGTAGTACCAGGGAGGTGGAAATGTCCACGTCCCTGGTACGTGGTGGCTCACATGACAAATGACAACACATTGTCACACACACAAGTTAGTATCTTAACCTGTTGAAGATGAGTCCCATGTATACTTGGTCAGCTGTCTATGGGAAATGTGTGCTGTAGATATATCAGCCCATCCTCAATGGCGATACCTTTATGTCTGCATGTCTTAGTTATGTACTGTGAATATTGTTATTTTTGTGTGATTAATTTTTGCAGTCAGCAGCTAAAAGACATTTGCAGGTTCTTAGATTTGCACTATGCAATTGGTAATTGGGGGGGGGGGGGGGGGGAACGATCCATTGTATGTCCTGCACAGAATACTGGCACACATACAGTACACAAGCGAATACATGCAAGCTTGGTATTACCGGACACCATGGTACATGTATTACCGGACACGCACATTTTTGCGTACTAATGACATTCTGTACGCGCAAGACTTCGTAGATTAGCCTCACACAACTTTGTTGTGGACCAAAATTGCAAAAAACGCGACATAAAAATGTAAAAACACGAAGAAATTCACATTTTACCTCAAATTTATAGTTGAGTAACCCGCACCTTGTCATAGTTAATATTTATGCATGTTTGAATCACATTTCGTTACTGAAATTCTATGAAATCCCACTCACATACAGGAAAGATGCTGAAGATTCCAAAAGTTCACTGATCGATATCGGAAATTTGTAGCTATCGTCCTCAAACGCGAACGATGCGGAATAGTTGTGCGCTAAGGAAGGAGCCCGCAAGTCGTCATCTGCGCATGCAGCTCCCACAGACAAAGCACGTAAAATAGAAGTTGTCGATTTCTCACAAGGTTTTATTGCGTGAACTGTTCGAAATGTTCAAGACAGGCATTTCACTGTAAAATACGAAACTTGAGCCTCATTTGCCGATTTTTTCTTTGTCATCCGCTCAGTGAGAAAGTGTACGGTGACTTGTGGGATGAATTGTGATTCTGGTGCAAGGACTACGTGCGAAAGACGTCGATTATTTCATTGCGTAAATCGTGTCCGGTAATATAATGCGATTTTGCACCGTGTCCGGTAATATAATGCGATTTTGCACCGTGCAAAAAAACTTTTTTCGAGGGGTATGTTTGAAGCATATTTTCTAAAAACTGGAGCGAACAATTGACATAAGTAGGCTGAATTCATAATTTCCAGGAGTCTGCGAATAAGTGGTGTTATTTTTAGCCGAAATTTCATCCTCTGAGTACGGAATTCAAAGCCACGAAAAAAGAGGGTCCGGTAATTGGATCTACTATCCGACTGCTTATAGATATTCTTTGACAGCACTAGATCAAATACTGGTACACAAACAAACTTGTACAACTACCGTACAGTAGTACAAAGAAATCATCAATGGCAAAATGAAGGATTCAGCCTGTTCAATATGTGCAAGGAAAATGGATAAGATGTTTTCATGGGTTTTAGAGTTTGTACTAGCCAAATATAGCATGAAATCCACAAGAAATGTATGTATCTGTACTGCAAATATTTCTCTGTTTACATAATGTAGCATGCTCATTCTGACGAGTGTATTGCCATTGGTCTGTGTATCAGCGCATGCATCGGACATCACTCACTGGGTGAAAGACCCTGCTGCAGGATTGCCAGAAAATCAAAAGGACAGACAAACAACCCAAAGACATTATGCCTACGCGGACACTTCGTGGTGGAGGAAAAAAAAATATCAGTAGAATAAAATACAAAATCAGAAATTGACTTCCCTATTTCCCTGTTTTCTATAGACATTTAGCACCAAGGGAACAGGTACTAGAACAATTTCCTTCACGAAAAAGAAATATCACCATTACAGGGATTATACAGTACTGGTTGAGGTGAGGATTCAGGTTTACACATTTTTGGTGAGATAATGAGAAACCTCTTATGAAATATGAAAGAGCATGTAATTTTGAGGATTCATAATTTATTTGATGAAAATTGTCCTTGAAATGGCTGAGATATCCCAAAAAGTGATCCTAATAAAATTAACAGACCACAACTTTTATTAGGATCTCTTTGTTTTTCCTTGCTTTTAGATATCCCAGTCATTTCAAAACCAATTTTCATCAAATAAACTTTTGATTCCCCTAAGAAGTGTATGCTCTCTAACATTTCATAGAGTGGTTCCTAAATATCTTGCAAAACATTACAAGCTGAATCCTCATCTCAACCAGCACTGTACAGTCCTTTTAAAGTATAGGGATGAAATATCCTGAAAGTAACTCAGGGATATTGAGAATGTCAGTTGAGATATATACTGGTACTGATTATAAGCAGATAACAATTCTTACTCAGAAGTTCTGGCCCTCCTAAAACCACTGCTTGCTTCCTGGTGCTTCACAAGGCATGATCTCAACTTTCCTATTTTCAACAGGTAGATCAGAACACAAACGATGAGGAAGGCAGTGAGAATTGCAAGACCAATGAGGAAGTGTGCCCACCACTCTAATTTACGCCCTGCAGCAAAACAAAACAAAATAAAAAAGAATAGGAAAGAAAAAAGTCAAAGGAATGTTTTCTTAGGAGAAATAAACATTTCCAGTTTCTGGCCAAATTCTACAATTCTTTAACCCTAAAAAGACTGGGCCATTTTGGTAGCTTGAAAGACTGGGGGGGGGGGGGGGGGCTAAAGGGCCTCCCCTTAAGATCTCGGCCGTGGATAGCACGATTGCCGCGAAAATTTGCACAATGGTAGTGTGCGATGTAATCTACAAGATCGTATATTTAAATTTTCCAAAATAGTCTTCTTTTATTTTATTTTGATTAATTATGCTAATTTATGCGAGAAATTAACTCTTTGATCTAAATCAGTAAATAAAGCTCCAAAAGTGCTCATTTTTGGTCTAATTATTCTTTGTGGCATTCTTAGCAAATGTACTTGAAAAAAAAAATTCGGTATCAAAATTAATTTCTTATTCATTTTATTGTTTCATGAATTTCTTCTGTATTTCTCTTTTTTTTGACCTTTTGTTTTTGTTGTTTTTTTTAACAAAATTTGTGGCAGACACTTTTTGAAGCATAATATTTCTAAAACAAATTAATTTTAGCCATTGAGAGTAAAAATAAGCATATTTATATGAACCATGTGAAAAAACTCAATTTGCATTGACTTTGTACACAAAATCACATTTTTGAGCCATTTTCGGCCTCACGTGCATGTACAAAAAGTTATGTAACTTCAGAACCGTACCCCCGGGCGTCACAAATTTGGTGTCAAAATGTGCGGGAAACTCGAAAGAAAAAAGTCATAGAGCATCGCGGCGAGAGCATTGCGTGTTGCAGAGTAATCGCGCGAAATGTCGAGGGGGGGCCTTTTAGGCCCCCCCCCCAGTCTTTTTAGGGTTAAAGAAGTGATAAAAACCCAGCGTGACTCAACAAGAGGAAAGAGAGAGGAAAAAGAGTAGTCAGAAAAGCATTTGTTGTGATGCCAAAACAATTTGCGTATAAATAGTCAGACTAACGTCAAAGAAAAAATGTGATGTGAATTGATGAAAAGTGTAAGAGATATCTGGTGATTTGAAATTATGGACAAACGACCCAACATTCGACCCTGAATGAGCTAGAAATGATATAAATCAATAGGAATACACATTGTAGGTAACATGCAGGGTTACTGCGCATTGCTGTTGAATACTAAATTTCAGGTCCCACCCGCTGGGTATGCATGTAAATCTGAGACTACACTCCATGTTCACAGTGATTCAAATCAAAAGGTACATAACTAAAACTAGTTCAATTGAAAAGGTTTGCAAAATATAAAAGAAAATTATAAGACTGTATACTTTTATATGTTTGTAGGAAAGAGTGATAAAAGAAACAATTTTGTCAGTAGAAGAGGATATAAATGTCATCTCCTCATTACTTTTAAATTCCATTACAGCAAGAATATTCACTAAACTTCTCCTTTAACGACAAGTTAACCTAAACATGTATGTGGAGAAGGAGTGAATGCAGTTAGTTACAATATCAGTAGAGCACTTCATTGAAAGCTTGAGGAAAAAAAACAAACACACAATTCATTCAAAAGTTATGAATTTCTATTTGGTGCAGCCATCATTGGATGAAAAGACCACAACATGATGTGCTGTACACTGTTGTCAAGCAAATAAAAAGAAAATTTGACATATTTTTCATATTTCTGGCAAAATAAATTAGCACTTTCTGACTTACCTCTTTCACAAAGCAGGGGGAATAATATTACCCTTGAAATGTGTCAGAAACAAGTCAAGAGAATGGGTGTGGTACTCCCCCTCCCCACCCCCTTGAAAAAAAAAGATAAATAAAATGAAATTTTGTGGAATTCTCTTCATATCTTTTTTTCTTTTGCTGTCCTACAGTGATATCACAAACTGTAGTACATGTACATGTATTAACATCAAGTGATGGTGGCACTACAATGTAAACATTCATAACTTTTGAATGGATTGTCCAGTTTCCCTCAAACTTGACTGGTGTGTGTGTTCTACTATTAAAGGACAATCGATGCAAAAGTCATGAATTTTTAAAGTTTTGGCGTTGGAACGACTGGACGAGGAGACTACTAGAGGTTATGACGTATGAGTAGACAAAAATATAAAGAAAATGTAAAGAGAATTCCACAATTTTTTTTTCGTGAAAATTACACATTCCATCAACTTGATACTGACATATGTTAAGGGTAGCAATTATTCCCCCTGCTTTCTGAAAGCATTTTTTTAATAGTCAAGTGCTCTTTCATTATGCTAGAAAAGTCATAACTTTTACATCGATTGTCCGATTTTCCTCAAACTTTCACGGATGTGTTCTACTCATGTTGCTGCTTTCACTCAATCCACATTGCTCTTTGGATTTGGGTTCCCCTTAAAGGGACTGGTGAGGAGTGTTGGAACCCAAAATGCAAAAGTACTATTTCATGAAGTGAAACGGGCAAAAACAAGGGCCAATGCCTATGAAAGGACTAAGCAATGAAAAAGAATCGATGAAAAATATGGCATTATGAAGATATCTATGATTTTGTTGAAGAGCGTTACATGTAACGCTTATCAAAATCACAGGGGGTCGGCTTAGAGGCTCTCCGTTCAAGTGTTGTTTTTGCCTCCCTCTTTTGTCTGATTTTGGCACAGCATTGATGTATTGCCTTCTCCTCGGCGAAAAGCAAGCCCAAGATACATCGCCGCGATCGCCAGGCGAAACGCGTGTGCCTGTTCACTGGCTAGCGAGCGTTATCGGTGCATTTCCCGGGATCCGCCCGGCAGCTAGCTAGCACGGGTCTGCTCGAACTCTGCTGGCTGCGCTGCGTATACGCCTACTTACCGTACCACTCCATCCAGACAACAATGGAGCCACAGGAGGAGAGCGAGAGATCTGTCTCCAAGAAGAGGAAGACCATGAAAACCAGTGACAGAGTATGGAGATGGCGACAGAAAAATAAAATGAAGTCAGTCCCAATTCCCCTCAAGACACTAGAAGATAAGGGGCTGAACGACAGAGATGTCATTTCACTTCTGCTGGATCGGTAAACTTGGAAGACTTCATTCAGTTCAGTGTGAGTAGGACCTACTGTTTAGTGTAACATTGCTGATAGAGATGTCACTTAGTAGAGGATCTACACACACTATACTGTTATTAGTACAGTAGGCCTAGATTAGTAGTTTTGTTAGGTGTCCTATGCCACACCCTAACATTTTTCTATTAAACTAAAAGATATATCACAATTTGCTGAGATTTTACTCACATGTGAAGAAATTAAGGCTACATGCAGATTCACAAAGGTGTATTCAGAATGCGATTGTTGAGTTATATATGGTCATAGACAGAAAGATCCATCTGTCCGGAGGACTCTTTTATATTTTTGCCATTAACGCTGTCCTCCGTAGACAGACGGAAGGTATCAGTACCCATTGCTGTGTGGATGTTCTTAACCACTGTCTCTATGGAAAATTGGGTGAGGTACCTCACCCTTCTCGATTGCATCTAATTCACGGCCCTAGGTCGGCAAATTTAAGCTTGTATGGTGAAATTAGCGTTTTAAGAATACATTACACTCACCAGATTAATGAATAATCCAACATTTTAGTAGAATTTTTGACGTAAAACATGGCCTGTCGCGTCGTCACAAACTGCAGAAACATACGCTATGAATCTCTTAGCCAATCACATGCGAGGTAGTTTCTACGTGTCTGTTTTACTAAAACACGTACCTCGCATGTGATTGGCTTACAGATTCAAAATGGCGACTTACTGCTCGCGAACGGCGATGTTGCGATATCGATAAAATTTTTGCGTTATAACCGAGTTTATGTGAGTATTTCGATTGCACAATGTGAGAAATTTATCCCAAATATTGCTGCATAATGTGTCATGTCATGTCAAACTTGTTTGAATGTAAAAAAGCTGTCTGAAATTTGGTTTATCGTAACGTCTGATCTGTGCGCGACCGCTCCACACAGGAGCTGTAATCATTGACTTCGGTCTGTATACGGAGGGGATCCGTGAAGCCAGACGCAGTCTCCGCGGAACATTTCCCGACGGACAGATACAGACCGATCTTTCGGTCAAATATGGTCAATGGTAGGTATCCTAGACCTATGTTCTACCACTCCTAGTCTGAGGCCCTTTTTCTCTGCCAATACTCAGATTTACAAGTGGAATTTTTTTTTTGCCTAATGACATCCATGGTCCAAAATTTGGCTCAACATTTCTCCTTTTTGAAATGTGCTTCTGGCAATTGCACATAAATCGCTGTTCACATTAAGAAATGGCACGCTAAAGTGTTTTGCATGTAAATACGCGAATTCCTATTTTACCATTATTCGGGATTATGTTGCCCTATTCTACATTCATGTCAAATTATGGGTCTCAAAATGTCGAAATGAGAAAGTTACGACACATCAGAACTGACGTTTGTTACAAATCGGCGATAGGCGAGAAATCCAATTTTACGAAACGACACTGAATGAGTGAAAGTGTCAGCGAAGAGTGATCATCTGGTCACTCTCGGTTTTTACTAATAGTTTGTGGAGAGTCAACCGTGTATATGTTGTCACCGCAGCTATGATCAGACCAAAAACGTGAATTCACATGTTTGGTAAATCAGGTACCTAATTGTCTCTGGTACGCATGGCATTGCAAAAATGTTGATTGAACTGTTGTGGCAGTTGTGTTTATACATAAGTGGCTAATGGCGTATTATGCATAGTAGATATTATTGTGGGTATCTTTTGTAAGGCAACAGCCAGCATCGCATTCAAGGACCATCCTGACTAGGCAGCTCAGTGAAGCCAGTGACATCCCCTCTCGTCAGTTGAGACCAGCCCTCCCAGCTACCCAGCTTGATGAAGCCAGTGAAATTCCCTCTCGTCAGTTTCGACCAGCTACCCAGCTCGGTGAAGCCAGTGACATCCCCTCTCATCAATTGAGACCAGCCCTCCTAGCTAACCAGCTTGATGAAGCCAGTGACATTCCCTCTCGTCAGTTTCGACCAGCTATACCCAGCTTGGTGAAGCCAGTGATAACTTCCCCTCTCATCAGTCGAGACCAGCCCTCCCAGCTACCCAGCTTGATGAAGCCAGTGACATCCCCTCTTGCCCATTGAAACCAGCCCTTGCACTGGTACAAAAGTTTTGTACAAACTAACTTTTATTACCTGGTACTATATTTGTTTTAATACACCTAGATCCAACAACTGTTTTGAACCTGCAAATGAAATTAATGTTGATATTTATTAGGTGATACGCTATCAGCGTATCACCTATTGTGATTGTCAAAATCTCTCTTCATTTCTTTTTATTCTTCTTTCTTTCTGGACAATTTTGTGTCGTCAATATCTCAAGAATGACATTACGGAATAACATGACATTTTCAGGGAACATGTCTCATGACAATATCTAGCCACAATAAGGTTTTCATGACAGTAATATATCCATGACGTCATCTAGGCGCCATTTTGTGATTTTCGGACCATGTTACATGATCGATCATAACTTCATAACCAAAGGTCATTTCTGTATCATTTTCGGCGGACATAAAGTTCAGGTCACGCTCTATCTTACTTTTTAATGCTCATTACCTAGGACATCATTACGTGCGCGTACGTGCGCGTCAAACTTTTAAAAGGCTCAAAACAACTTTCCAATGGGAAATCTCGAAGTTTCAGACAATTTTAAGCGTTCCGCGCGTCCGCGTCCGTCCGCACATTTTCGCGCGCAAGCAACATGAAAACGCACATTTTTTGACAGATTTGGATTCCTGATACATTAAGTAACAATATCCATTGATTTCTGATCAATTTTGACATATAACAAAGGAATGCGCTGGCGTCAAAGTTGAAATTTCGTGTGCGCGTCTATGTGGAAATATAGCGAAAAACATGTCTTTGTTTATTTCGCCATAGCTCTTTAAAACGTCTGGTGACCCTATGTTTTTGTTGTATATTACAAAAGCATATGAATTGGAAATAACGTTTCAAGTATTAATATTTCCATAAATACATTATGACGTCATCATATCATCATCTGAAATCAAAAAAGTGGAATTAATTTTTTTGAGGTACTGTTTCTGACATTCATTTGCTCATATCTCTGTTGTTTAAGCTCAATATTATCCCAAATTCAGATATGTTGTACTCTGAACATTTGCCTTTCAAGTCCATGTCATGGTTTTGAAATTTGATGACGTCATCATACTTTAAATTGTGATTAAAGGTAAACACCCAAAATCGGACAAGTTTACGTGTTATGTCTATGGGAGGTGATTTTTTTAAAAACCATGCATTGACTTGACAACGTTTAAGCACCTTTATCTCAGCTGATTTTGCTTCATTTCCTCTGAAACTTAAGTATGTTGTAGCTGTGACAATAAGCTGCAGTAATCATGCATTTTATTCTTTGAAATCTCCTCATCAGGTTGACAATTTTGCAATTCAAGACTGAAAATGAGAATGGAATGTGGACGAAACGATTCCTGATTCATCTTTCACGTACATAAGTTTACGTTCCTCTAATTTTCTCGTCGAGACGTATGGCCGAGTGGTTAGAGGCGTCATCTCAGAAACGTGAAGTTGCACACGTACGGGTTCCAACCTCACAAGAGCACGAAAGAAAATAATTATTTTTTTAAACTTTTTTTCTTCAATGGAGTACTACACCTTCGTCCATGTAGAAATCACGTTCGCATGTAAACACACCTATGCGCACACACTCACACAGTATCCCTTTGTTTTGCATTGGAGACTGCATTACTTCGACTGCAGCAAATTCTTGCAGGCTGGGCTTTTCAAACTGATCTAGTACATTGTAACAAAATGAAATTTGTTCACATCAATTCAGTAACACAATGTAGTCGTGGTTACTTTATGCTGATTTATACATGTAACAAGCTATACCGGTACATTGTAAAAAAGGTATTTGAATTGTTCCTTTAAGTCAGTCTTCTGTATTGATGATTATTTGTCAATTAGTGGTTTTTGTGGAGTTTCAGATAGTGATAAAAAGTATGGATGATAAGTGCAGCGATAATTCCTACAGTTAGTTCAAAGTTGTGTTACAGAGGTTTGATACATACATTTAGCATTGTGTGTGTGTGTATACGTGTGTATACAGGTTGGCCATATGAGACATTCTAGACAATTAATCTCAATTAGCAAACGTGATCAGCTTTGGAACTGAATATGGTACTAATGTATGATGTTAATGATTCTAATTAGGCCAAAAAAAAAAAAATTGTTGCATTGGCGTAACCCGCCCGACCCTAAAAATTCCGCCGACCCCATGTTTTGTTTTTTTTTTGTTGCTATCGATATCAAATATCTTGTTGATTGCGATCGCGATCGCACAAACCCGGAAGTGGAAACGGCTCTGGGGATATCGGATGTACGAGGGAGAGATCTAGCGCCTCGATCCGTACGTCATCTGTTTCCAACACGGACACGTACTCTAACAAGATTTATTCAGTGTATACTGTAACGTAACCACTTTCACCACTCGGGTTGGGGATTCCAATCTGGATCCCGTGTTTAAATTGTCATTGCAAGTATCCCTCTCACACCTCTCCTCACTCTCTTTGATTCCACAGAGAATGATTAATGCATCCAGCACACAGATGATGTACCTTTACCGTTTCAACTTCAGCGTTTATTCCTTTCCGTAGCTCGTGTCCCGGCCTAGTTTTAGTAGCCTGACATTGCTAGACACATCCAATCCCTAGCCCGGCCCTTCTGTCTCCCATCTCCTCTACTGTGTCCACTACTCGTACTCCGTACAGCCTATACGCGCGCACACAGCCAATCCCTGCAAGGCTGGCTGCGCGTGCCTGTGCTGTAGGCCTACACAATGTACGTAACACAAATGACACACCCGGTGTGTATAATTAATACACACAGCAACTACAAACACACACGCAGACGGGCCACTCACACACTCATACACAGGGGGATAGAGAGAGAGAGAGAGAGAGAGAGTAAGGAGAATGGAAAGGAGAGAGAGGAAAAGAAAGGTCCGAAGCGTGAAGAGATAGAAGAGTGTGTAGTGGCCAATACAATGTACAGTGACATTACACTAGTAATCAATTTTGTTACACAGCTCTCTCTCTTAGTTCGAAACGTCCCGTTTCATTTAAAACAATGCTTTAACAAAATTGAATATTTTCAAACATTATCCCGAACATGAAACTGTCTTTTAAGGTTCCTTTACAATCGAACTTATTTACACAAAACCATTGACTGATGGTCCTACGGGATGCTGCTGTAACGTTACATCAAATATAACACTGAACATGTCCAACTGAATACAGTTATATCATCTTTTTCAATCGATAAGGCTCATTCTATGCCCTACTCACTACCAACAATGTACCAAACTAATGTGTGTTTGACACATCCAAACATACATGTTCAACATGTTCTTGAACATACAATAAAACTTCAGAACACGATAAATGCTTCAAACGTTATACCTGTACATGCAATCGACTTGGCGAACTGTCGACCTAGTATCTTGACACTTCAAGAGTACAAAATCGATGTTTGATATCAAATACTGTGTAATAACCAATGACGTTACATCGTTTAACTCAAACTACTGTCAGTGGCTTAATCTATTACACCTGTAATAATATGTCACTGAATTCTTCGATTTAACATACGCGTATATAGTAAACAATATGCCCATGCACTCTGTAAATGCGCAGACATTACGCGGTATTCACATAAAATTAACCTTCGAGATATAATTCTCTCAATCATTGCTCTTTATAATTCGGTTCTTACTTCCATTTCAGTCATTTCCAACTTGATCTAATCCATAAACAAGGTGTTCATACAACACGTTACTAAAACCGCTAAATATTTTGAGTTAGAAACCAATGCCATATGCTCCAAACTACATAGAAATGAATACCTCCAGTGCCGTTATTATTTTTTTTTTTCACCAAACTTCACTTACTGTCAATGCTGTACATAAACCTAAAGCATTCATCCCGAGAAACGACTTGCACATACACACACACAATGGACGGTAGTTATTCATGGAATGCAGTTACTTATGACGATACCCGTCTTCTCAGTCACTCATATAAGACAAATGTCATACTTACAAATCTCCCTGAAAATAGAAAAATAACTTGGCAGGTCATAGGGAAGAAAGGCACCAATAATAAAAAAAAAATGTATTTCTCAAGAACACCCGCGAGACTTATCGCGTAACTACCAGTAAACAACAACATAACAATGGCAAGGTAAGCATTAGTTCTACTTAGGCAGTTCATTGTGACTCTAATGCTGATTATTTAGGACCCATGACTTTGGCACAAGCTTTCGGTAAGTGTCCGTCTGCTCGACTTAGCGAACTACCTCCCCGCCGATGTAGTAGCAGACGCAGGTCTTCTCCACCACTGATGCGACGACTTGGTCCTTTTCCTCACGAGGGGTAGGAGTGGGCTCCTCGCCAGGATCCTCGTGTTGTCAGAGTCATCAGCAGAGCTAAGACCACTTTCCAGTGCTGCTCGCAGGAGCATAGCCCGAGGTTTTCCTTGAGGCGGAGGTGCCATATGGATGCCTGGACTTGCGGGGATAGAAACGGAGAGGGGCGTAGGTGAAGCCGCTATCGAGAGAACAGCTGGACTTAGGTCGGCCTGAGGTTGTCTTGTGATGTCGACGGGTTTCTCAGATGAGATGAGCAGATTAGCAGAGGTAGATGGTGGATCCGAATTGGATGACGTCGCAAAGCGAGTTTTTCCATCATGTTTCTCCAGAGGACTCCTGTCCCTACGGGAGGACTGGTCTCGTTTACCGCTATGCATAAAACCCACGTGACGCTTCAGGTTGTAAAGTTTGCTACCAATATAATTACACTCCTGGCACTTGAATTCTCTGCCGCGGTAGATCCCATGTACCTTCCTGAGATGAGAGTCCAGGCTTCTCCGTTCGTGGTAGTCTTTACCACACTTCCTGCAGTCGTAACATCCACGGCGGTTATCCCTGTCTGCAATCGTCAATGGCGGCTGGAATCCAGTGCTCCGCACACTCCTGTCTTCCCCACTGACAGTCTCTGGGGTTACAGAGTCGCCAGGCTCCCCAGCGTCCTCCTGGCGGCCACATTGCTCACACTTCATCCTTGACAGGCCATCTGCATTTCCATGCTTTGCTCCGGCCCTGTGCTGAATGGTCATGTCGTACTCGGGTAACTGCTGAATAGGTCTTCCAAAGTGATTCCTACATTTGATCTCCTCTCCCTTGATCTTCAGTGTCAACTTCTGGAAATCCAAACTTCCGCCGGTGCGTAAAAGGAAATCCATTCCCAGGATCCCTTCGCATTTGATGTCTGCAAATATGACCTTCAACAGCTGAGTCGTTCTTCCAACTTGAATCTCTATCCAGGCAGAACCCAACACCCTTAAGAGGTTTCCATCGACTTGACGAATGCGGACTGTCTCATCCTCAAGTGTTGGTCTCTGTTCTCTTTCTATCAAGTGGTACACACTTGAGTCAATTATGGTGTCTGTGGAACCGGTATCGATCAGAAAACTACAAGTTCGGGACCGTAACTTAGCATCTACAAATAACCCCTGCCTAGGGTCACCTGTCAAGTTAGGCAGAAGGATAACTTTGTCATCTAACCCTGGCTGTTCTGGGTTGACTGGTTGCTCCTTGCTCCCTTGTTGCTCTGATCTGGGTTCTGGGAATGAACTGGTGGATCCTTTGGTGGGCTGATTTCCGTTTCCCTGGTATTTCTTCTCCTTCTTCGGGAAAGGGCATCGCCTAATAAGGTGCCCAGTCTGACCACAATTGTAACATCGTGGATTCTTCCATGCAGTCTGGGGCGACGTGGCATCAGATGGGGAGACAGTTCCTTGTTTGGCCGACGCACTCTCTGTAAGAAACTTTGTCAGTGTCTCCATCTGCTTGGTTTGCTGAAGCAGAACTTTTTCCATTGCCTGGAAGCGTTCTTCAGTCTCCTGATCGAGAGTTCGCAGGAATTTGTTTTGACGCAATCTCTCTTGTCTGCGCAGAAACTCTACTCGTTCCAAACTTTCCATCTCAAGTGCAGCTTGGATCGCCTCATCCAGTGACCTTGGGCGGGCTCTGTATATCCCTTCCTTCACCGTATGACTGTCTATAGCGTCTACAAAGTGGTTCCTTTCCAGTCGGTCCCGAGCATTATGTGGTATTTCCGGATAGGCCCTCACAGACAGCTCGTGTATGGCCTGGCCTAATTCCTGCAGAGTCTCCTTTGGTCCTTGCCTGCGATGTCGGAGTTCTAGCAGATAACTTTCTGCCTGTTGGCCTGGTCCGAACCTCCTGCTCAAAAGTTTAATGAGCTCACTGTAGGACTTCTTTTGGACCTCAGGTAGATCACTGATGAGTCGAAGCGCACTTCCTTGTAGGCTAGCAGCCAGGTATATTGCAGCTTCTGTTTCATTCCACTCATTCACCTGACGGCAGGCTTCAAAATGCTGGTGGTAATCAGACCATGCTGTGCTCCCGTCATATCTGTCTGGTATGATATGGGGTCGTTGCTTCCTGCTGGTCAGATTTTCCTTGGGGGTAATAACAGGTTGATTCCTTTGTGAAGGCGTGGACATGAATTCCATATATCCATCATTTCTGGAAGTGGCGTTTACCATATTGTCCAGAAGGGGCACAGTGGAGTCCCTTGACCAGATACCTGATGTCTCATCTCCATGAATGTCTCTCCGGTCAGGCAACTTGAACCTTATTTCTGGATCGGTAGTTTCTCTTTGGCTAGAAGACTTTCCTGATGGTGTAGCAGCATTTACATGGAGCTCTTCAACTGCAGCTTCCAACTCATTCATTCTGGTTTGGAATCGCTCGTTCTGCCACTTCAGAAGTTCCTTCTCCATTCGAGAATGGTTAAGTTCATCCTTCAACTTCAGAAGCTGAGCTGTTTCATCTATTCCACTGCGTTTATTTTCCATTGTTATCTGATGCTATTGTCACGGGCAACCATAAACTAGCCTTCTGGCTCACACTTACTAGCATGCAGTTCACTAAATGGCTCACAGCTTGACCCACAACCTCTGGCTCACAATAACAACATATAACTTTGAAATGATGCTTTGTGGCTCACATTTAATGACATACACGCTGTATGATGGCTCACAATTAATGACATACACGCTGTATGATGGCTCACGACTGGCAAAACAATAGGCTCACATTGAGCAGCATGTGGCTCACAATTAATGACATACACGCTGTACTATGATGGCTCACGACCATAAGCAAGACAACTGGCTCACATTGAGCAGCATGTGGCTCACAATTAATGACATACACGCTGTACTATGATGCCTCACGACCAGCAAGACAACTGGCTCATTGCATCTACAGCTACCCAACTGGTCACTGTCCACCTTTACTACACAGTTCCTTGCCCACAGCTACTTGTAGGCCCTAGACCTGTATTGCATCAATACTGAGCAACTTACAGCCTAATTCTCGCATGAATTGGCTCATAGACATAAATGGCTCGTTACGAAATCTTTGCCTAATTGGCTCCTAATGATTACTTCATTTCTACTGAGCAGTCCCTGGTCCACGGCTACTTGTACGCCCGTAGACCTGTATTGACATCAGTACTGAGCAACTCACAGACTACAATATATTTCTCATCCCAAATGGCTTACAGACCCGATTGGCTCTTTACTACAGTACCGGGTATCTATAATTCCCTCATTCTATTCAGCAGTTCTGGGTCCAGTACTACTTGTACTGTTGGCCTGTGTTGCATCAGCACTGAGCAACTAACAACCCAATTCTCCACGAATGACTCGTAGACATAAATGGCTCTTGTGAACCCTGTCTCTAATTGGCTCCAGATGACTAGAACTAATTCATTTCTATTGAACAGTTCCTGGTCCAATAGATACTTGTACTGTAGGCCTGTATTGCATCAGTACTGAGCAACCTACAACCTATTCTCCACGAAATGACTCATAGACATAAATGGCTCTTTGCGAGGCCTGTCTTTATGATGACTAGAACTAATTCATTTTTACTGAACAGTTCCTGGTCCTATGATACTTGTACTGTAGGCCTGTATTGCATCAATACTGAGCAAACAGTTTCATTTCGTACAATTTTACATGGGTTTTGTGGGCTAGCGTGGCTCACTGAAAATCCTGATAATACGGCTCCCTGTAATGTAGGCTAAATCGCTGCCTCACATCACATCAGTACTGAGCTGAGGTCTTACACTTTTTTTATCATCGCCGTTGGCCCTTTTCTCTTATATTCTCACAAGCATTGAGCTCATCAGGGTCTGATAAGCATCAACTGTGTCTTATGATATGAGTTAACTGAATAACATCAACCGTAAGTCTAGATCTATGTCAGATCATTGACAATCACATATATTGCATTGACATAACACAATCCCAACCGCTGCCACCACTTGTAACGTAACCACTTTCACCACTCGGGTTGGGGATTCCAATCTGGATCCCGTGTTTAAATTGTCATTGCAAGTATCCCTCTCACACCTCTCCTCACTCTCTTTGATTCCACAGAGAATGATTAATGCATCCAGCACACAGATGATGTACCTTTACCGTTTCAACTTCAGCGTTTATTCCTTTCCGTAGCTCGTGTCCCGGCCTAGTTTTAGTAGCCTGACATTGCTAGACACATCCAATCCCTAGCCCGGCCCTTCTGTCTCCCATCTCCTCTACTGTGTCCACTACTCGTACTCCGTACAGCCTATACGCGCGCACACAGCCAATCCCTGCAAGGCTGGCTGCGCGTGCCTGTGCTGTAGGCCTACACAATGTACGTAACACAAATGACACACCCGGTGTGTATAATTAATACACACAGCAACTACAAACACACACGCAGACGGGCCACTCACACACTCATACACAGGGGGATAGAGAGAGAGAGAGAGAGAGAGAGTAAGGAGAATGGAAAGGAGAGAGAGGAAAAGAAAGGTCCGAAGCGTGAAGAGATAGAAGAGTGTGTAGTGGCCAATACAATGTACAGTGACATTACACTAGTAATCAATTTTGTTACAATACGTAGCATTCAGACTGCGATGTATTGTGCACAGTTTTGCCATAGGTTTCTTGTGTGGAGAACTTACACGAATCTGTATATGTGGGACTGTAATAGAGATCGCCGTGTGCGATGAAAAGATCGTACATATGGGTCAATTTGCATCTATCTTATCTAAGTCAAAATAGTAAAATATGAAGTGAAAACATTCAGGATAGGGATTTCAACATCTTTAAATTCTGTGAAGGGGTATAATTCCAGTAATATCGGCCTCATAAATGATTTGTAGAATAGATGAACACAGCACATTCCGTGCAGCAGTTGTAACTGTTTACTGAGCTCAGCACGAGTTTTACACGTAAAATGCAGGTAGCAAAAAAAAAAAAAAAAAAAAAAAAAAAAAAATCCGCCCGACCGACCCTATTTGAAAATCTCATGTTACGCCAATGCAACAATTTTTTTTTTTTGGCCTTACACTGTGACGAGTTTAAAGGGATAGCTTAACTGTGTGTAAAAATAAAGCAATTATAAAGAAATTTTAGGGGAATTTGATAACCATGCCTATAACAATTTCATACAGGTACTACTAGCTGCCTCATGTTCAGGTGATTGATTGCCATGTCAATAGCAAACTGACAACATACAATGAATATGTTTAAATCGAACAGCTGTCTATCAAGTCTGTATCGATGTTTTCTGATTTGATGACATCATCATGCTAGAAGTTGTGATTAAATAGGCCATTGAGTGAGCCGGTTTTTTCGCTTGTTTCGTTCCGACAACTGCGGCACTAAAATTTCTCCACAGCTACGTGTAAACAAATAACCAAAGAGGCTACAGGAAAAAGTTCGACATAAACCCTCCTGTAGTATTTTGGTAATTTAGGGGGAAACAGTGAACTTTTTTGTCACTGAGGAGCTGAATATGTACACTTTGCCGTGTACGATATTCGTTCGCGAACGATCATGTGATGTATGTTATCCAATCCGAATCGAGAATGTTTACGAGTCAAAATGGCCGCCCCCTGTGAGCCTGTCGATGCGTCTACGTCGTCTGCTCTGCCGAAACTTTTAAGATGCGTTATTATGCATGTAACATCGATGAAGTTTGAAAATTTCACAGCTATGACAAACCTAAGATAGACGAAACCTATTTTCTGTGCCAAAGAGTGGATCAAATTGAGTTGGGGAGACCGTGAAATCGCAGACCAGAACGAAGTGATTCAGCTGCTCAGGCCGGGGGACTGACTGCAACCTACATAGGATACAGGTTAGTTTACGTGCGTACAGTCGTAGCAGTCGACACTGCAGTGCAGTCTCTCTCATATATTATTATATGCGTAGTTAATGACCATGAATGATGACTACAACGTTAGCTATGTTATGAATGTTGCTTGTGTATGTTATAATGGGCGCTAATGCAGTAGCTTAGCCGTTAGCGTGTCTGTTACATTTTAGATCTTGAATTTCACCTTGGCATGGCATAGCGCCGTTATAATGTAGCCGAACGATAGAATAAGATGTAATTTTACATGTTGTTCTATGTACAGCCCAGGTTAGGTTGATGTACCGGTGGTAGCTGATCAGTGATATTGTTTTGTAAAAATCTTGACACACAAAAGGTCTAAACTGCAGGTAAATTTATATTTTCATAATCATGGCCATGGAGTATCAATATCAACAAGGAAAAGTAGAAATTACGCGGTGCGTAACATATGTCCCCGCCGGAAGTAGCATTTTGTAACAAAATGTGCAATATAGGTAAAAAATGAAGGTCAAAGGTCAAAGAAGTCAAAGGTCAAAATTCTGTGTAGAAGTTTTGAAGCCCTCACCTAGTGCCATCACATAAAGCAAATGGAATCGAAATTGGGTTAGAAATGGCGAAGGAGTAGCATTTTGTAGCCAATGTACAATATAGGTCAAAAATCAAGGTCAAAGGTCAAAGAAGACAAAGGTCAAAATTCTGTGTAGAAGTTTTGAAGCCCTCACCTAGTGCTATCACATAAAGCAAACGGAATCGAAATCGGGTTAGAAATGGCGAAGGAGTAGCATTCTGTAGCAAAATGCACAATATAGGTCAAAAATCAAGGTCAAAGGTCAAAGAAGTCAAAGGTCAAAATTCTGTGTAGAAGTTTTGAAGCCCTCAACTAGTGCCATCATATAAAGCAAACGGAATTGAAATCGGATTAAAAATGGCGAAGGAGTAGCATTTCGTAGCAAAATGTACAATATAGGTCAAAAATCAAGGTCAAAGGTCAAAGAAGTCAAAGGTCAAAATTCTGTGTAGAAGTTTTGAAGCCCTCACCTAGTGCCATCACATAAAGCAAACGGAATCGAAATCGGGTTAGAAATGGCGAAGGAGTAGCATTTTGTAGCAAAATGTACCATATAGGTCAAAAAATCAAGGTCAAAGGTCAAAGAAGTCAAAGGTCAAAATTCTGTGTAGAAGTTTTGAAGCCCTCACCTAGTGCCATCACATAAAGCAAACGGAATCGAAATCGGGTTAGAAATGGCGAAGGAGTAGCATTTTGTAGCAAAATGTACAATATAGGTCAAAGGTCAAGGTCAAAGGTCACGACTGAAATTCTGTGTAGAAGTTTCAAAGCTCCCATGTAGTGCTATCATATAAAGCAAACAGAATCAATATTGGCTCATAAATGACAGAGAAGTAGCAAATTGAAGATTTTGATCACACACGGACGCACACACGGACGGACGGACGGACGGACACACGGACGGACACACGGACACACACACGTACGGAGCCCGTTTCATAGTCCCCTGCTCGAACTCGTTCGGCGGGGACAAAAATCCATCCCGTCTCTCTCACCTCGAAATTGGCGAATCCCCCCTCTAAACACACATTTAGCATCTCATTAAATCAACTTATTAATATTTGATATAAATAGGTCTAAAAAACCAACAATGACAATAACATAATTTCAACAATTAAACTCCCTAAAACATATGATTACCATTATGTTGTGCCAAATTATAAAGCAGTGGGTGGTGGCGATAGTGAAAGGCCAAGGATTACTAGTATTAATGATGATAAGGCAGTTGTATTCATAATTATGATAATTGATATTGTGATCAGGTGCTGAAAGCTGAAGATGTAATTTAAAATCAGTAATTGCACTGCAAGTACAGCTGTACAAGTTGAAGTAGTTGATGATGACAATGATCATGAGTTGTTAATGATTAATTTGCCATGGTTAATCTGATACCTGGCATAGTACTAGGGCCTATTGGTAATTACAAGATTCAAATATTGGCAGTCAATAGTCTACCGCATATTTAATAATATATTGAGTGTAATGTTCAACCCCTCCCCCTAGCGTTTAGCCTTTTTTCTCCCTAACAAAGACCAATGGCTAATCATTGCTATTCATTTCTCCATTGTATTAAATAGGATTCCATGAAACGTGCTACAAGAGATTTATTGATAGCAAACGCCTGAATCTCGCTAGGAAACGAAAGCTGAGGGAGGAGCCTGGTCCGTCAGCAGGAGCATCTGTTTCCTCCCCTAAGATGCTCACATCAAAATCAAGATTTTCTTCTGGAAGCTCTTCAGGTTCTGCTGTGTTGCCTGTAAAATGCACCATTTGCAACAGAGTCAACCTGCTCAGTACTTGCCAAGGGAAATAGGTCAATATGATTAATATTGAAGCATGAAAACATTGTCATGTTACTATAAGTTGTCCATGATAAAATGGAGCAATATAATACACCACTGAAACATTCACACATACACAAAGAACTTCAGTGCAAAGTTCAGAAACAACAGAATGTACTGTATATGCACCAATGCTTTGGTCAATGTGATTATATTCAAGAATTGACATCTTACCAAAGTTGTGCATGATAAAATGTCTTTGTAATACAGATTGTTTCCTGTATTTTGAATGCCAATGTTTATGCAACATGTTTTGACTCCTTGCCTCAGTATGTGATTGTTCGCCCTGTAGCAAACATTTCTGCCCACTATTATGATTTGATTAGGGTTGAATTATTCTAAGAACAAAGATGTCTTCCTAAGTGTGTTTTTTTTTCATAAAACTGAATGACTACAATTAAAATTTGTTTCTCCCACTCTGGAAAAAAAAAAGTAACTTTTATTAATACTGAAACAGAATGTTCATGTAGAAAGGTCAGTACAATGTAGGTGTGAGTACAAAATCAGTTTGCTAAAACTAATACCAGCCAAATGAAAATTGTGCATAAGTTGAGTCAGGTTTGCACAGATCCTCTGATATTGGAAGTTAATTGCAATGTTATCATAATTTTTAATGCCAAACCTGTTTTATTCTCTCCAAGATTTTCAGGTACACATTGCCTCCAATACAGAATTCAACAGTTTTCACTCATGAATGGGTAAACTATAATTTTGCCTTTATTTTATATATATATATTGGCATTTTTCAAAACTTTTACACCCTTTCAAGGATAGTTGGACCATGGAATATTCCAGGAAATTTATTAAAGCTAGAAAATTTGACTGATTATCATTTTGAGCTATCTTACATGAAAGGAGGTAGTGTCCCACCATGTTGTTACCTAATGATAGCAATGAAAACTTCAGGAAATTTTATTAAGATTAAATTTTCTAAAGTACTGTATAATATTTCATGAACAATGTGATTGCTATGTGATCTAAATATATTAAAGCTTCTTAAGAAGAAGAAGAAGAAAAGAAAAACATGTTTACTGATAAACAATATGATCTGTTTAATAGTAATGTCTCATGTGTGTAAATGAGTTTGTATGTGTGCGTGTGAGTGTATACAATATGTCAGTGTTTTTATGCACCTGTGTATGTGTAATGCACTGATCAATATGTATTATATCATTGTGTGTGTTCATGTTTATGATAATCTTTTTTATAATGCTGATGTGATAAATGGCCAAGGCATGTAGAATGATATTTTAATACACTTGGGTATATTGAATCTTCATAACTATGTGTGTGCGTATGTGTGTGTGCATGTGAGGGTGTGTATGTGTGTGTGTGTGTGTGTGTACAATAAGATTCTCCCACATGCACGCGGACACACACACAAACAAACGCACTGAATTTTTTTTCTTTTTTTTTGCCTTGAATGATTAGTCATTTGATTAATAACATGTCTTTGAACAGAATATAAGGCATTTGCCTTGACCTCTGACGGTCAGTCAGTGCTCTCTCTCATGGTCTCGAACCACTTTGCTCTTGTCCTCCTTTGCATAGCCAGCATCAGGAAAAGCTGAAACATGAGATATAATGCAACTATTAAACAAAAACTTCACCTTTTTCTAGGTATATGGCTAAAAGCAGTGCTTTAGAAATGTGTATATGTATTTCAGCTTAGAAACACTATGGGAACTAACTGCGGCTAGCAGCCCCATACGCATAACTGCGGCCAGCAGCCCCATACGCATAGCGTCATGGGGCTGTGAACTGTAGCATACAGGTACATGACGATGTAATATCGCGGACAAATATCAACTTAAAATCGGATAAAATTTTTCAATTTGAAGACTTATTAATAAATTTGAAGTATTGATAACAGAGTTCGTGCACGGTTTGCTTCTGCAAATAGTTCCTTTCTGTTCAAATTGATGACTTAATGTGACTCGGTCGAGAGGAACCTGGGAGAGCTACACTGAATTGACGGCCAGCGCATGCGCACACAGACATCTATATCCAGTCAATGGATTCGAAATTTGTGCGCAGTGATGTGTGCGCCTGCACTGACCGTCAATTCAGCGTAGCTCTCCCAGATTCCTCTCGACGTAGTCATATTAAGTCATCAATTCGAACAGAAAATGACTATTTGTAGAACCAAACCTTGCACGAACCCTGTTGTCAATACTTCAACCTTACTTGTAAGTCTTCAAATTGAAGAATTTTCTTTCGATTAAAGGTTGACATTTGTCCGCAATACTACCCTGTCATGATCCTAAGTGCTACAATCCGCAGCCCCATTACGATATGTGTATTGGGCTGCTGGTCGTAGTTTATAAAATATGGATTTTCGCAAAAACTACAGGATATTTCGAGGAGAACTTTTTACAGTATATTTAGGATGTACAAAACATCACATTTCCGCATTCAGAAAGTAGTGCCAGTGTTGCCGGAACGAAACCCATTTTCTAAGCCTCTTTTTTAGCTTCACCCCATGGCCTAAAAGGCAAGATACCGAAATCAGCGAAGATTATACGTTATAGTATAATGTCTATGGGAGGGGATTTTTGTTTTTTAACCATGCATCGACTCGATAACGCTCGAGCACCTTTACCTCACTTGATTTTGCTTCATTTCCTCTGAAACTTAAGTATGTTGTAGCTGAGACAATAAGCTGCAGTAATCATACATTTTATTATTTTTTTTTTGATCTTCTCACCAGGTTGAGAATTTTGCAGCATAAAACTGAAAATGAGAATGGAAGGTGGACGAAACGATTCCTGAGTCATCTTTCACATATAAGCTTACGTTCCTCATATTTTCTCGTCGAGACGTATGACTGAGAGGTTAAAGGCGACGTCTCAAGAGACGTAAGGTTGCACACGTGCGGGTTCGAACCCCATAAGAGCATGAAACAAAATACTAGTACTTATCTATTTTACTTTTTTTCTTCAATGGTGTATTACACATTCGTCCATGTAGAAATCACATTCGTATATAAACGCACCTATACACAGCCACACACCCACACACACAATCACTCTATTTTGTGTTGGAGACCACATTGCTTAGACTGCTGCAAAATTCTGCAGGCTGGGTTTTTCAAACCGATCATAGTATGTAATGACGACGACGAAAGTGTTATACTTTGAACAATTGTCTTGCAAGTCTATGTCATTGTTTTGTACTTTGATGACGTCATCACACTGAAAATTGTGATTAAAGGCAAGGTATCAAAACCAGCCGATTATAGGTTGTATGTCTGCAGGACATATTTTTCCAGAGTTGCCAGAAATGGCCTAGCAACATCAATCGTTTTAAGGCCGCATTTCCATCTAGCAATGCAATACATGTTCACGCGGCCACGTTTGTTGAGTGGTCATTGACTCTTCCCCTGTTATATCTATACATTGTTTTGGGTGTTTTTTTGTTTTTTTTTTTGTCTTAACATTTTCGTGGATGTCCTGTGCCCGAGTGGTTAGAGAAACGGTTTCGCATGCAGGTTCAATATAACTTCAAGGTGCCTATATCACATTCTTTTCTTTGTCGATCACAGATGGCCGACATCTGATGACCCCAAGCGTATCACCTAACTCGTCCTCAGTGTGACGAGTTTTCATATCTCGTTATTATTATTATTTTATTATTATTATTATTATTTATTCGACCAGGTAAAGACTATAGGATACATATCATTAACATCACAAACATGAAACAAAAACCAGAATGAACATTACAAAGGATACACTGTACTGTACACGTTACACAATGTGAAAATGAAATGAATGGAGACTACATGAGGGTCAGGGTCAGTAAACAAAACATCAATAAATTGTTCGATTTAACTCTGTGTTCTCAAACGATGCTGTTATTATTCTTGCTGTAATAACTGGTAACAATTTTTTTTTGGAACCCATAGATGTGGTAATGGTTAATAAGATTATGGTTGTCTTGATCATTACTTTTAGGGTTACAAGTTACATAGTTTGTACATTGCAGCCACATGTAGGCCTACTATATGATTGTATATGGAATTACAGACCCCCAAATCCGATGCATGTGGCTGGATTTAAAGACATAGGCCCTATGTGAGGTTGTATACACAACATATAAATAAATAGGGCCTACTTTGTAGATGCACGATGAGAGGCTGAGGTCATCCCGACGTCATGTGCAGTGTCAACTCATCAAAAATTTGGCTAGGGTCTGTAGGTCTTATTTTCCTTTTTGCTATTTAACTTCTACAGTAGACAGTCTATTTCTAACATATTTCATGGAGTTTTCTCTGTTGCATATATGTGAGCACTACAAGATATAGCTACCTGGTAGACTCTACACTGATATAAATGGGATAGCAAGTTCTGAGACTAAATTTGCAGATTGGTGAAGAACTAATGGGACTATCCTAATTGTAAGTCAGTGTTAATGCCTTTCATTGTGTCTGATATACAGATGAACTCCAGTCCAGATGCCCCTGTGAAATGGAAAAAGGACATGTTCGTGAATGCCGTTGCCTTCTCCAATTAGTTGTGGAGGAAAATGCTACTCCGAGGAAAGGACTTGGGTCAAGTTGAAGTGGATCAAAACCTGGTGAGAGTGCTGACAGATATTGATTTTATCAGAGCCTTGGCAGATGTTAGAAGATAACAGGTTAGATGATGAAGATGTCCTTTTGGCATGCATATTTGGGAATTTTTATGTAAATATCATAAATAAAGTAGGCTATTTTCATTGAACTTTCAGCATCTAACATAATTACTTTCATCAGTACTATGAAAACTTGTCATTGCTTGAATGATAGTCTTTAAAGAGAATATTTACTATGTGTAATACTGAATAGTTAATTGAGTCTATATGAGTACAAATTTCAAGGTGTAGTAAAATAATTTTTCATTGCAAATGTGTAGTAGTTACTACCAACATTCAGTCATTAGATGAGAGAGCAATAGAATGTGCTTGTTGACCTCTATTGCAGTGGAACAGCTAGCATCACATCCAAGTGCCATCCCAGATATCCAGGTTGTTGAAGCCAGTGACACCCCCTCTCGCCAAATAAGACTGCCTCTTCTAGGCTACGCACCTTGGTGAGACCTGTGACATCCATCTCGCCAGTGGAGACCAGCCCTCTCTGCCACCAAGCTCAGTGAATCCAGTGACATCCCCTCTCATCAATCAGAACCAGCCCTCCCAGTTACTTACAATGTAGCTCCATGAAGCCAGTGACATCCCTCTCATGTTCTTCTTTGTGGCTGGCAAATGTTTGAAAACTGAACTTGGATGACTTCGATATCATAATTATGTTGAGTGCATCCAAGTGATGGCAATGATAAAAGCTCTGACACCAGCTCTTCCTGTAGGCCTACTGTCAATTTATGCCTTCATTGTGTATAATAGCAAAAGACATGTTAGTAATGAAAAAGCTGCACCTTTGTACCAGGATTGTTGGGGATTCTGATAAATGCACATTGAACATGAATAACGTCAATTCCAATCATAGACTACATTCATGTGATGGCAATGATAACTGATATGACACTACATTTATATCTCTGAACTCTCTATTTCTGTCTTTTCTGTGAGGTAACGACAAACATATTAGTACTCAAATGTGTGAATCAGAATGAAACAGTGAATTGATTGCCTAGAAAATTTGTTCTTGCCCCATGTGGCAAGTAGGGAATATAAATCCTGTAGACTCCTAAACTGCATGTGCTTAAACTGTTACTGGAAACTGAAAGGGCTGCAATATCCAGGCACAAAGTGTTTTGTCCTTTTTTTTTCATTTGGTCTTTTTCCCCCCTTTGTTTCCCAGGTGTTTCAGTGGTGAAAAGCTACAATTACTCCGTTACGATAAAATATTGCATCAGTGTTATAAAGTGAACTTAAGCAGGGCTGTCATGCACAGCAGTGTACATCACTGAAAGGGCCTTTCACACATTTCATTATTGCTCTAATTGTTATTATTATTATTATTATTATTATCATTATTATTACTATTATTACTATTGTTGTTGTTGTTGCTAATGTTTTTATTACTATCATCATCTTCATAATGATTATTATCCTCATCATCATTTATGTGATCACTGATATCATGCCATGTGTTACATTCAAGTGGCACAGCAGGTCCTACACAGTAGCATTGTCCATCAGCATTTTGGAAGACACTTTTTCAGCACATAATTTTGTGATAACTCTATCAATCACATTATTATGAGGACAATATTTTTGTGGTAAATGGAGTTTGTGCCCTTGTAATATTCATTGCATCTATATTTTATATCCAATAAAAAGGGATGAATTTTGATAAACAAAAGTGTTAGAAGTACGTGTACTTCAAATGAGATGTTCAGTTTTCATTCACATAGATATAAAAATACATTGTAATACACATTTTGGTAGGTCCCTACATGATGTTCTACTAATATAATTGTATACGCTAAAACCCTAAAATGAATGTGTTTTGACAATGCAATATGTAGAAGGTCTCCACACTGAAATAGTATAGTGTTCTTTGTACTTGAAGTCATTAAACCATGTGACATTGATTCTTGGACTTTCACTTGATTTTTTTTTTCCCTGCAGATGTGCAAGTTATTTGAAAGTGGTTGCATCTGTTAGGTTTCTTTAATTTACATGTTATATTATTGTTATCATAATTGTTCAATATGATAGGAGTATACACTGTAATGTGTAGATGCCAAAATTGACTAATGACAGAATGCTGAGCAGTTTTTTTTTTTTTTTGTTTTTTTTTTTGTGCAAACGAATCGCATGTGCTCTATTCATGATGTCTAGTTCCAGCACACCACCTAGCACCAGACAAACAGCAGCCATTACGTGTCAGGTCATGAAAGACCTGCTCAAGAACCAAGAATTTGTCACTCTCATGGAGACGATCGTCTGTAATGCTGTGGAGAAAAAAGTGGGTGAATGGATGAATAGACTTGAAGGTGAAGTGTTCGACCTACACAAAAAGCTAGAAAGGAAGGACAAAGAAATCTCAGCACTGAACAAGACCGTTTCAAACCTAGACAAGGAAATAAAGGTCCTCAACAACAGCATCAACGACATGGAGCAGTACTCCCGACGCTCAAGTATCCGCATATTTGGTGTGGAGGAGAAACCTGGCGAGAACACGGATGAGATTGCGGCAGATATCATCAGGAATCAGCTTGGTGTTGCCCTTGAACCCAGAGATGTAGACCGGTCCCATCGCACAGGAAAGATGAAAAAACCACCAGCGGGGACAACTGATAGGGAAAACGCAAAACAACGCCATCGACCAATCATCGTGAAACTCGCTACGTACAAGAAGCGCCGAGACATCCTAGGAAACAGAAGGAAGCTGTGAGGTTCAGGGATATCCATCGTGGAGGACTGGACCTAGAAAAATCAGATCCTTCTTCAAAAAACATGTGAAACAAAGAAAGTCTTGTCAGCATTGTCTTCAGATGGTAGAATCATCGCTCTTCTGCCTGCAAGTGGGGGGAAAACTGTCAAAAGGGTGATAAGAAGCGACCACGACCTTGACAACATTTAGGTAACAGCACAGCAATGTATTGATTCTTTAAATGCAAGAAATTATTACCGGTACTGCCTTACATCATGGTACAGCTGTATCTTTATCTGTTTGATTTATAATCCTTGCTACCTCCATGCTACATATATAGTAATTTTATACTCTCTTTTTTCATCTATTTTTTTCTTTCGTTTACTGTTAAACAGACGTATGTGTGAGTGTGTGCATTGCTTTACAAGTATTCCCTCTTCTAGTCAGTCATGTCTATGTGTAAACTGTAATTCAAATATTCTACCATTTAACCATATACTTGATGATAATGAATTTTTCTGGACAATGTATCAATTTTTTCACCTGTCTAAACATGTTGATATTGCCAAACTGCAGTCCCTGAAATTGAATCCCTTTGTCATTAACTCAACAAGGCCATGTAATTTTGGAAATCATCACACCCTTGATGACGTAGAGAACAGTATTGACCCAAATTGCAAGTGTCAATATTTATTCACTGAAAATTTCTTGACTAAATATGCAAGAATCCAATCTCAATTGTCTTTATTTCATACAAATGTTAGAAGTCTTCAAAGGAATTTCGATCAATTTATTATGTTATTATCATCCCTTGAATATACATTTGATATCATGGCAATATCTGAAACTTGGTTTACCCCAAATTCCAACACTGACTTTATCATATTCAAAATTATACCCTTGTACATTTATGTAGACAAGACAAGATCGGTGGAGGAGTAGCACCATATATTTCCACAGAAATGCAATATGTAATATGACATGATTTATCTTGTTCTACCACAAATTATGAAATACTTTTTGTAGAGGTTACTCATTATAATAAATCTATTATTGTAGCCTGTGTATATAGGCCACCGAATACTGACATTTCTTGTTTTACTGATAAATTGAATGATGTTTTTGAATTATTGCAAAGTGAGAAAAAAGATATGTATCTTCTAGGGGATTTTAACATTGATTTGTTGAATTACGGTTCTCACAGCAAAACAAATATGAGTTTGTAGATATGATGTTTTCTTATTGTATGTACCCATTGATAGACAACCCAACTCGTATTTCAGTAAATAGAGCCTCTTTAATAGATAATATATATACAAACAGATTTGAAAAGCAATTTAACTCTGGTATAGTTTATGATGATCTATCAGATCATTTCCCAATATTTTGTCTGTCTGAAGAGAAATTTCAGTGTAACAATAGATCATGTAAGTCTGAAAGATATCAAAAACGTATAGTCACTGAAGCTAATATGTTATTGTTTAAACAGGCATTGGAGTCAACTGAGTGGTTTGATAGTTCTGAATGTTCCCAG
The DNA here is from genome assembly GCF_964275005.1 of Diadema setosum. NCBI lineage: Eukaryota > Metazoa > Echinodermata > Echinoidea > Diadematoida > Diadematidae > Diadema > Diadema setosum. The sequence goes on along the minus strand of NC_092699.1, from coordinate 32,148,192 downwards.
TATAATGTTAGTTATGATATTTTTATTGATAAGTTTTGTATTATATATGATAAATGTTTTCCATTGCAAAGGATTCAACACAGGAAAAGTGTTAAATTAAAGCGACCTTGGATTACAAGTGGTATCGTTAAATCCATTAATCATAAGAATAGATTGTATAAAAAAAAATCTGGGAAGCCACAGGTCTCAGTATATTCAGAAATACAAATATTATCAGAATAAGCTTGTTAATATTATTCGTAAATCAAAACAAATATATTATAAGAATTTATTTTCTTCACTGAAAGGTAATATGCAAAAAATTTGGAAAGAAATTAATACCATATTGGGCACTAAAAAACAACATAATTTTCCGAACCATATGTACATTGACAATATAAAATGTACATCAAAAGAAGATATAGCCATGCATTTCAATAATTATTTTGTAAATGTAGGTCAAAAATTAGCAGAAGCAATATCAATCTCGTCAAGATCATTTAAAGATTATATTGCTTCAGGAAATGTTTCCTCCTTTTTTATTTCACCAACTTCTATTCACGAAATAATTGAAATAGCTTCTTCGTTAGATACATCGAAAGCATCTGGGCCAGATGATATACTTCCCCGAGTAGTCAAGGAATGTATTCATTATTTTGCCAAACCTTTGTGTGATATTTTCAATGCATCATTTAGCTGTGGTATCTTTCCAGAAAAATTGAAGACTGCAAAAATTATTCCATTATTTAAAAAGGGTAAGCCTGAGTATATTTCAAATTACAGACCTGTTGCAATTATTTCAGTTTTTGCCAAGCTGTTAGAAAAAATTATGTATAAGAGACTTTATACCTTTCTGACAAAGAACAATTTTTAAATTCCTGAACAGTTTGGATTTAGGAAAACTTATTCCACCTCATTGAGTATTATTCATCTCACTGACTATATATTACAGGAATTTGAAAAAGGAAACCTTTGTTGTGGAATATTTATGGATCTAAAGCATTCGACACCATCGACCACCACATCTTATTAAAATTAGAAATGTCGCTACAGCGACTGGTTATACCCCCGCCAAACAACATTTCATAAGCTTTGGTCAAAAAACTGAGGAAGTAGTTAAATCCGCAAGATCTTTCCTTGATCTTATGCCATTAATATGCCGTTACCATGGCAACGTACTTTCGGGTACTGTCGAAAAATGCGTCTTGCACATCTACAACCAAAGGCACACATCTGTACCAAGTTTCATGGAAATTGGGCAAAAACTGAGGAAGTAGTTTGCAACACAAAATTTTCCATCATTTTGGCTCATAATATGTGAGCTGTTACCATGGCAACATACTTTTTGTCACTGTCAAGAAAGGTGTCATGCTGACCTATATTGTAAGACAAACATTCAATATGAATTCCATGAGAATTGGAAGAACACTGATGAAGCAGTTTTGCCATGAAGCATTTTGCCCTATATTTTACCAATAACATGCCGTTACCATGGCAACGCACTTTTTGCCACTGCGGAAATATGTGTCTTGCACATTAACATATTCAGATGAACATCTGTACCTAATTTCATAAAAATTGATCAAAAACTGTGGGAGGAGTTCGCGACGCAAGATTTGTACCCATTTTTGCCCATAATATGCCGTTACCATGGCAACGTACTTTTGGGTACTGTCAAAAAATATGTCTTGCACATCTACAACCCAAGGCACACATCTGTGCCAAGTTTTACGGGAATCGGTTGAAAACTGAGGAAGTAGTTCGCGACGCAAGATTTGCAATGGACCGACCGCCCGACCGCCCGACCGACCGCCCGCCCGACCGTCCGCTGATTCCTTTATACCCCCTTCAAACTTCGTTTGGCGGGGGTATAAAAATTACATTTATATGGTTTAAGAGGAGTGGCATTACAGTGGTTTCAAAGTTATTTACATAACCGGAAGCAGTATGTGGTGGTCGATGGTGTTGAATCTGAATGCCTCAGTGTGAACATTGGTGTACCACAAGGCTCAGTTCTAGGACCTCTATTATTCTTGTTATATGTGAATGATATTGTGAATTCCTCAAAGATTTTAAAATTCTCATTATTTGCTGATGACACTGTTGTGCTTTTCTCTCATAAAGATATATCCTCATTAATTTCCACAATGAATAATGAACTTGAAATATTAAGTGAATGGTACAAGAGTAATAAACTTTTTTTGAATTTTAGTAAAACAAAATATATGATATTTCATCCGAGAGGTAAAAAACTGTTGTTTCACGACCAAAATGTTATGATTGATACTACTTCCATAGAGAGAACTGAGTCGATATTTTTTCTAGGCGTACTCATTCATGAATCCCTTGACTGGAAGTATCATGTTGCAAATATTTGTTCTAAATTGTCAAGAAATGTAGGTGTTTTATCCAAACTAAAAAGTGTATTACCTTCTAATATTTTGGTAAATATTTATAATGCAATAATTTTGCCTCATCTTAATTATTGCAATGAAGTATGGGGAAACACATACAGAGTACACATTAACAGATTATACATGCTTCAAAAACGAGCTTTACGTAGTATAAGCAATAGTCATTTTACTTGTCCAAGTTCACCACTCTTTGTACAATTTCGGATACTTCCAATTTTTGATCTGGTCAAGCTGAATGTTTTGTTATTCATGTTTAAGTATCACCAAAATATGTTGCCCGATGAGTTCAGAAACATGTTCCATATGAATTCCTCATTCCACTCATATCCCACCCGGTACCGCTACAATTTTCGTAAACCTTTTACTTATTCTACTCTAAGATTGCAATACATACGTTTTACAGGTGTCAAGGAATGGAATTCTATTGATGGTGACCTTAAATCTAGCACTACATTTTCCAGATTTAAAGTATTATATAAACAGAATGTATTTAGACAGATGGTATCCATGACTGACTAGACCTCCTTTCTTCCTCTACCTTTCTTTTTCTCATCTCTTTTTCTCTGCATACTAAGGATGAATGTGCGAGTGTGTGCGCGTGTGTACTATGTCTGCCAACAAATTAAGCAAAGATATGTTTTTGTGTCAATAACAGATGACTTGAGTACACATTGTGTTATTTTAATTTGGACTAATCTTCTGTGTGTATTAGTCCATATCACAAAAAGTGCTGGTTGATTGTATGTACAGTATTTTATCCTTTTTGGTTCGAGGGCTCCAGCCACAAGCATAAATTTGCTTCTTAGGAGTCCTGGCATGTATTTGTTTCTTGTTTCTTGTACATTGTTTTATATTCTGCCAAATAAAATGAAATGAAATGAAATGACTACCTTACCTGTGTAAATTGGCAATCTTTGCTATACAAATATTTCTATTATGACATTTCATATTTAAAAGATATTGACCGATTCTGTGATGCGCTATGTGTATTTTTGGCATGGGCAGCGCCATTACGCGGTGTCTCAGCCGACCCCCCCCCTTCCCACTCCCCACCCCTCTCACTACATTAGCACGCGCGCAGAATGAAAAACTGATGCATGGTTGCTTTAGCCAATGGGCGTCTCGTACTGAGTGCGCGAATGCTTGCTTAGTGCGCGAACCTTTGTTACAAGTGCGCGATAAACATGTTGCCCTGGGGGTGGGGGAGAGCAGGGGGGGTCGGCTGAGACACCGCAATTTGAGCTCATGGCTGCGCCCAGTGCCATAAAATGTCTGCTGCCCTCAACGAACCCGAATCGGTCAATATGCCTACATGCAAGTCGTCAGCACAGATTTGTTATCTCTACATTGTATATCACATCACATTACTGTGAGAGAAGTTTCTAAATACATGTAGCACATTTGCAATTAGAACCTGTGCTCATGATGCAACACCAAATGCAAATATACATGCAAAGATAAAAGAAAATGTAAGGTCAGTGTACCCTGGTACACACAACTTCTAATGTAGGTCCCATGTACAGTATGCAATTTATATGTACACATGAAATTTGTATATGTATGCATGGTAGTATAACGTAAGTGTAGGGATTTACTTTGAACCATTTATTATAAGTGTATCCCCCCTTCTGTTATAACAGGTACCACCCCTCTACACATAAATACGTCAACCCACACATACAGTAGTATTCACATCCACATTCATCCACGCATCCCACCTATCACAGACACACCACACATCACATGACATTTTCCACTCTTTCACTTCTCACCCATTGTTCCCTGTAATACTGAAATCATGCCTAAATCACCCACGCCTACACACCATTTACATATTATGAATATTTAGTTTTAACCTTTGTTTCCGTATTTGCATGTTTTGTTATGTTGATTTTGTGTATGAATATTTGTCACAACCCACATTTACATGTAAACCCATGCCAAATTATGTGTAGAATAAACTGGCTACAAGTTAGTTAGCCAGGGGACTCCTTCCAAGTAACACACGTGTGCTGCCCTAGTTTGCTTTAAGTGTGATGAGTGCTAGAGAGCTAAGCGAACCCGAGCCCTACATAAAAAATGTGTTAGATTTTTATTCACTGAAATATCAGAACAAGATATTTATACCTGTGTAGGCCTAATTGTTTAGCATCAATTTACCACTGAGAAAAAAAATGTGTTCTGATGATAAAAACCTAATCAGGGTTCTAGATAAAACTGAGTGAATGTTGTTGGCCTATGTGCAAATAATTGACTTGAACAGATTATTTCTTGTGTCTTTTCTCCTTGTAGGTGAACAAGACATATTGATTCATGCATGGTTGCATTGCATGATGAATAAGAAAATGTGTAAGATAGCCTCAGAAATTATTAGACTATTACAGGTGTCACATTATTCAGTCTAGAAGACTGAAAATGATCTGATTCCCAACATTTTTGTGTGTATCTGTGAAATAATTCCAATTAACCCTATTCATACAGAAAAAAGGTAGGCCTAAGCCATACCAATGACCAATTTTCTAACCTATTCAGTGCATGTGTCAGTTGTGAAGAAAATCATCCACAATAAATGTTACAACTAAGTCACATTTGAAATTACGAATACATGACAAGTTGTACCGGTAATAAAAATGAACTATTGGTTAGATCCATTGCAAGTTTAGATATAACATGGTACCTGGTACTTCTCTAGCCTACTTGTGTTTCAATCATTGAAGAACTAAAAAAAAAAAAAAGAAGGAAAAAAAAAGGGTTTTGCCATGAAGATTGCATTTCTTGACAATGTGCATGAAAAGTTTAAGATATGTATTGAATTACATGTACATGTAATAACACAACCCGTTTGTGTTTCGTGTAATTGTAATCAATAATTGAGATTTCGTTGATTGTTTTTTTCTACGTAGCCCGACCAGACGCCGTGCGAAGCACGGCAGCTACTGCGTACTGGGCTGTGTCCTTACCCGGAAAAGTTTCTACGTACAGCTACAGGCACAGCCCAGTCGCTGTATAAATAGCCCGGCGTCTGGTCGGGCTACGTAGTACTGTACCGCGTTCACCTATCCCACTTTCGGTACTTCTCAATGAAGAATCTTGTAATGGAGTTTGATGGCTTTTAGGATACGTAGCCTACCAAGTCTTCCGACGATAGAACTATCTCTTATAGTATCTTGGAAGAAGGACATGTGAATCAGAATCGGAGGATCTAGGAGTCCTTTGATTTTAGGTTAGCGCTCTCATCAAATGAAAACACAACGCGAACTCATACACTCGTACACAGCATGCAAGATCGTATTCGTACAGCTTGAGCTTAGAAGCACTGCACACTGTGTATGATGCGAGTTATGGCAAGTGAAGTGCGGCCAGCGCTCGCCGCCGCGCCCATAGGCACAGCCAGCCGTCAGAGCTAGCTTGCTCTAACTAACGTACATTGTATGTTAGTACTTGTAGTTCCCACAGAACTAAGAGTTCTGTGGTAGTTCCGCAGCTCACTCGGCATGTTGGCTTGATTTCGCTGTAAGTTGGCTTGATGTTCGCAGTCAACAAGCAGTATTCCGCAATTCAAATACGTATCGCCATCGTATCGAAGGATCTTTTTCCAGAAAAGTATGTTTTGTTTTTCGTTTTTTAAAACATTTGAGAAGATTCCGATTTCCAAGATATTTTGACACATGTTAAGTTACATATCTACCTTTCATTTTCTACCCAAAACACCTTCTCTTTCACATGTTTTGCACAACCGAACACTCCTCACCAGTCCCTTTAATGCTGTAATCACTCAATCCGCACATATGTTACTTGCCAATGGGTAACAATTGCTTGGTTATTGACACTCTTTATGTGCAAACTACATACAAGTGAATGAATGTTTAATTTCTGTTGCAGAATAACTCAAAAACAAAAACTGCTTCCTGAGAAGGAAGCTCAAATCTAATTTCAATACAGAATCAGTGTCAAATGTCCATATCTTGGAAAAACAAAATGCTTCAATCAGGCAGAATATGTGAACCACTTTCTGATATCCTATCTAATCTGTGGAGGACATTTTCTGTGAGAATCAAATATGCCTTAAAGCAGGGCTCCACACTAACTTTTATTTTTGGTGGCCCAAAGACAAACATCCGACCTTTTTTGGTGGCCTGATCAGGCCACCACATTTTTCATTTCTGAAATTTTGGTGGCCCGACGTGCGTTTTTGGTGGCCCCAGGCCACCGGGCCACCGTTAGTGTCGAGCCCTGCTTAAAGGGATTGCATAGTTTCGGTTGAGACCTAACTTCAGGTTTCCAACATTTTTGGGTGAGATACTGTGAAACCTCTTATGAAATATGAAAGAACATGTAATCCCAATAGAAATTCAACATTTATTGTTTTGTATTCAACATTAAAATTGGTTTTGAAATGGCTGAGATACCCAAAACAGAGCAATCCTAACTAGAATTATCACTGAAGGTGATTAATACCCCCGCCCCTAGTGTTGCTTTATAGTATGTGACGTCATGAGGGCAATGACGTTGATACCAAGTTTGTGCACTTGTCGAATTGGAAACAGAATAATTTTAGTTTACTGTACAATTACAAAATTGACACTGAGTATAAAACTTACAGCAAATGGAAACATGCTTTCCCCAGCATCACTACACTTAAAGACCATCATACACACCAAATTTGACCTTCATAGCTTGAATGGTTTTTGATACAAAAAAGAGTGGTTACCATGGCAACACATTTTTTATTAAACTAACACATTGGTGTCTTGCAAAACTACACTTCTAGATCATGATACATACTAAATTTGACTTTAATTGCTTGAATGACGGAAAAGTTATTCGATCTGCAAGGTTTTGGTAAAATTGTGGTTACCATGGCAATGGTTTGTGTGACAAACACAAAAATTATGTGTTCCACATCTATACTTCAGGGCCATAATGCCTACCAAATTTGGTTTCAATTGCTTGAAAACTGTGGAAGAAGTTCACTCCACAGGATTTAAAGGGAAGATAAACCCCAAGAGCAATGTGGATTGAGTGAAAGCAGCAACATTAGTAGAACACATCAGTGAAAGTTTGAGGAAAATCGGACAATCGATGCAAAAGTTATGAATTTTTAAAGTTTTGGTGTTGGAACCGCTGGATGAGGAGACTACTAGAGGATATGACGTATGAGTGGACAACAATACAAAGAAAATATAAAGGAAATTCAACAAAAATTCACTTTTCTAGAATCATGAAAGAGCAATGGACCAACCTCTTTCAGAAAGCAGGGGGAATAATTGCTTCCCTTAACATATGTCAATATGAAGTTGATGGAATTTGTAATTTTCATGAAAAATGGATTTTTGTAGAATTTTCTTTATATTTTCTTGGTATTGTTGTCCACTCATACGTCATAACCTCTAGTAGTCTCCTCATCCAGCGGTTCCAACACCAAAACTTTAAAAATTCATAACTTTTGCATCGATTGTCCGATTTTCTTCAAACTTTCACTGATGTGTTCTACTAATGTTGCTGCTTTCACTCAATCCACATTGCTCTTGGGGTTTATCTTCCCTTTAAAAAACAAGAGACCCGGGGGTCACGCGCTCACCTGAGTATCGCAATTTCACCTTCCATGCATTCTTGCACACTCTTACCTGAGAACATTGGAAACTTACATTTGTAGGTCTGCATATATGGATCCCCCCCCCCCCCAACCAACTCCAGGGTGGAGGGGGGGGGGGGGGGGCAGGCAGCCCTGGATCTGCAATGAACAAACTTGGAACTAAAGTCATCAATGTACAAACTCATGGTATTAACTTTGCTTTATCATTTTTGGTTCTAGAGTAGAAGATTTTAAATATTCTTTAATGTGGGGGGGGGGGGGGTAGGCCCCCTAGGGGCCCCCCAAGAGGGACATGGTGCCCATTTGAAGGAATTGAGATTCTATCCCCCTAGGGATGCTACCTGCTAAGTTTGGTCAAAATTCATGAGGTTTTTAAAAAGAAGATGAACATGTACAATTTAGGCCCCATTAGGACCTATCCCCGTCCCTTTTCCTGGGTCCCAAGGGGGGGGGGGGGGGGGGGCACCCCTGATTCCGCCAATCCCATGAACAAACTTGAAACTACAGTCATCAATGTACTAACTCATAGTATTATCTTAGCCCTATCACTTCTGGTTCCAGAGAAGATTTTTAAAGATTCCTTAATTTTAGGGGGTTTGGGCCCCCTGGGGGCCCCCCAGATAGGCCATGGTGCCCATTTGAACAATTGAGATCCTATCCCCCTCAGGATGCTAGCTACCAAGTTTGGTGAATATCAGACATGGGGATCTCAAAGTGAAGATGAAAATGTACAATTTAGGCCCCATTAGGACCCCTCTCCACCCCCTCCCCTGGGTTCCAAGGGAGGCACCCCTGATTACCCCATGAACAAACTTGAAACTACAGTCATCAATGTACTAACTCATAGCATTAACTAAGCCCTATCACTTCTGGTTCTAGAGAAGAAGATTTTTAAAGATTCCTTAATTTTAGGAGGTTTGGGCCCCCTTGGGCCCCCCAGGTGGGCCATGGTGCCCATTTGAAGAAATTGAGATCCCATCCCCCTAGGGATGCTACCTGCCAAGTTTGGTGAAAATCAGTCATGGGGTTCTCAAGAAGAAGATGAAAATGTAAAAAGTTTACGCACGACGGACGACGGACAACGCACGACGGACGCCGGACGAAGAGCGATCGCAATAGCTCACTTGAGCCTTCGGCTCAGGTGAGCTAAAAATAGAAATTTCGCTACGGCGACCGGTATGCCTCCGCCATAAAGCATGATTCTCCTAATAGGTCTATAGTACATGTGGACAATGTGTGATTACATTTTTACAAAATTGGCAAAATATTAAAATGACAAGTTTGTCACAAATGTGTTGAATGTTCACTTTCCTTGACCTAGTAGGTTTAATTGGATGAATAGGAGAGCATGTATTTGGGGATTTAAGGACTTTAACTTGATTTTGACACATTCATAAGTTTATGCATTGAGTAATTTTCAAGGTATGGAGAAAAACTGCAATTTCTGTATTGAAAAGTACATTGTTACCATTTTCATCTGGCCTTTGACCCTAAAATTCATAGGATAATCACTGTCAGGCTGTCATGCATAAGTATGTAGAAAGTTCCAAGATAACTTTAGCCACTTCCGAGATATGGAGGAAAAAGTTAGTTCAGCACTTTCCCTTGATCTTTGACCTTTTGACCTTTAAAGGCAAAAAAAAAAAGAGAAAGTTTCCAGAGAATCTCCATTAGGTTATACATGCATACACAAAGTGTAAAAAAAAATAATTCTGCTGGCATTGCATAAATGAGGGAAATAGTAAAATTTTGAAGTGTTGCCCTTGACCTTTGACCCCTGACCTTTGACCCCATGAACCCTAAATTCTCTAGATAATCACTGCCAGTCAGTACATGTATATATACTATGTTCCATGAACAGGGTTCTCGCCAGGAATTTCTTCACGCTTGTCGGCATTTATGCGCGCTGTTCTGGGGGTTCCCCCTCCCGCGCGAAGCGCGGAAGCCTTCGGTAATGCTCAATACAACACAGATAAATCGCCGCTAAAATGCCACTAAATGCGACATTTTCATGGAGATGTAATGAACGTTGTGAGGGGCATATTCTCACAGAAACAATGCAGAAACTCCATACCTTTTGTTAGCGGCAGTTCCTAAATAATAAATGAAAGAGAAGTAGGTGCCGATGGTGAAGGTTTCGATTTCTTTTAGGCCTTTCCTGTTTCACTGTTGCAATAATTAGCCGTCTCTGCATCGCAACAACGCGCGCCGTGTTGCTTTCTCGCCGTCTGCTCGACCACGTGGTAGGCCTACTGCATGCAGATGCGCGAGAAGCGATCGAGAACTTCGGGGACATCGTTGCACTTTCCTTTCTGGGTATACTGCGGTAGTTTGGTCGTGACATCAAAGAGATATCATACAAAAATGTAATGATGGTCATTATTCCGAAGGTTTGTTTAATCATAAAATGAAACGATTCATTACTGAGTACTTCGAAGGTTTGTAATCGAAAACAACAACACCACCAAAGGTCGGTACTACAGATGATTGTTCAAAATAAAACTGATTTCGTTCGAAGATTAACAAGCATTTTTTCTTTATTATTTCCCGATCAACGAACCTTCAGAAAGGAATCTATCATCTATCATCGTTATTGTTTCGGAATAACAAACCTTCAGAATAAGAAAACACCGTTTTGGGGCCGTTGTTGTATTCCGATATTATACTGGCAGAAAATTCGAAATAACAAAACTGATTTCGTTTGGATATCTAAACGAATATTTTCTCCTTTATCATTTTTCTATTAACGATCATTCAGAATTAAAAATGTAGAGTATTATTTTGCCATTATTCTTTCGGAGTAACGAACCCTCAGGGTAAGAAAGTTTTCATTTCTTCTTTATCGTTTTCCAATTAACGATCGTTCAGAATTAAGAATCTAAAGTATTTTATCGTTATTCTTTCGCAGTAACGAACCTTCAGAGTAAAAGAAAACTGTAACCGTTTTGGGGCCGTCGTTTTATTCTGAAATTTCACTGACAGAAACGTTCAAAACAACAAAACTGATTTCGTTGTGAAATGAACTGACATTTTTTAAAATCATTTAACAAACCTTCAGAATAAGGAATCTAGCATTATTTTATCATTAATCTGTCGGAGTAACGAACCCTCAGAGTAAGAAAACTGCAACTGTTTTTTGGGCAGTTGTTCTATTCCAAATTTCACTGGCAAAACGTTCGAAATGACGCACTGATTTCGTTTTGAAATTTATGGACATTTTTCTTTATTAAATTTTTGGTTAACGAACCTTCAGAATAAAGAATCTACAATTTATTATTTCATCATTACTACTTCTGTCGGAATACCAGACCCTTAGAGTATACGAAAACACGCTGTTTTGTGCCGTTGTTTCTCCGAAATTTCACTGACAGAAACGTTCAAAATAACAAAACTGATTTCGTTGGGAAATGAACGGACATTTTTTCTTAACCATTTTTGGATTAACGAACCTTCAGAATAAGGAATCTGTTATCATTTTATCATTAATCTGTCGGAGTAACAAACCCTCAGAGTAAGATAACTGCAACTGTTTTTGGGCAGTCATTTTATTCCAAAATGTCACTGGCAAAACGTTCGAAATGACGCACTGATTTCGTTTTGAAATTTACGGACACTTTTCTTTATTTGATTTTCGATGTGCAAACACGTGGCTTCACTTTCAAGTTTAAAGGAATGCGCCATGTGCTCCTGTCTATAAGAGGTTACTGCAAGTTCGATGGATTGAATATAATGCGCCATAGCTGAGCTGAGCTGAATGGCTTGTTTACGGTAAACATGCAGTTTACGTTCGATACGAAGAAATCATTACGTCTTTCACGAGGGAAATAGGCTTAGAAATACATCGAGTTTCCGTGATACTCGGGAAAGAAAGTTCGAACGCTTTTCACCTGCACATACTGCAGTGCACATCAATACACGAACAGAAACTCACCTCTTCCTTGCAGAAAATGATGCAATAACGTTATAAAAAACACACACAACACTCTAAAAATCATTTCGTACTTGGGAGGCAAGGGACAAGCGGATGAAGAAGAAGAGAAAAAGAAGCAGACATTGCACAACGGAACGCTTTCTACCCCGCCTCAAAGCGAAATAGGGTACTGTAGTGGCAGCTGGCTACAGCATGTAGCTACTGCAGCATACTCACCCTCCCCAGCCGGCCACACATGGGGATACCACGGCGATCCATGTAAACATCCAGGGTCCGTAGGCGGCAGGGATTCACGCGCGCGAAGTTCTGTTCGGTGTACACAGCACACAAGCAGCGATATGCGTGTGCGCACACTTTTCTATTCAGCGCTTTCCACATACGGTGCGTACGCGTTGCATCGATATCCCAGCTGAGTACAGATAACATGGCACATGCGACGTGCGTTTGCCATTTTTTTACCCATTATTTTTTCCCACTGTGAATTTGTACTTTCTAAGGACGTTTTTGTATTTTCGTATTCCCTTCGATTTTTCGTAACAAATACGAATTTTTCGGAACGGTTGGCAGCTCTGTTTATGTACTACATGATGTGAAATTATACAAATCGTCTGGAATGCCCCTGTAAAGCTCTACCACTTTCGATTATAATATCGAAGAATATTATTGAACGTTCCTTAATTAAGGAGGTTTGGGCCCCTGGGCCCTAGGGGAGCATGGAGCTCATTTGAACACATTGAGATCCTATACCCCTAGGAATGCTACTTGTCAAGTTTAGTGGAACTCCATTATGTTGTTTTCAAGAAGAAGATGAAAATGTAAAATTTAGGCCCACATTTGGATCCCTTCCACCTAGGTCCATGGGGAGAGGGGGGCACCCCTGGATCTGCAATGAACAAACTTGGAACTACAGTCATCAATGTCCTACCTCATGGTATTAACTTTGCTTTATCACTTCTGGTTATATATATATATATATATATATATATATATATATATATATATATATATATATATATTATATATATATATATATATATATATATATATACGTTGTTTTTTTTTTTTTTTTTTTGGGGGGGGGGGGGGCATGGTGTCCTTTGAAGGAATTAAGATCCTATCTCCCTAGGGATGCTACCTGCCAAGTTTGGTGAAAATCAGTCATGGGGTTTCCAAGAAGGAGATGAAAATGTAAAAAGTTTATGCACAGTGAACGACAAACGACGGACGACGGACGCCGAACAGAGAGTGATTGCAATAGCTCACTTGAGCCTTTGTCTCAGGTGAGCTAAAAAGGTAACAGCCCAATCCTGATCTCCACCAATACTATACCATCGCTTTAAAAGCAGGGCTAACATTATATGCAGATCGGATTGCCTCATCCCACTTTTGAGTATTGTTTACCTGTTGATGGGTTGCCTGGAGGTTTAGGGTGAGGATCTTGGGTTGTTGCGGGTCTCACAGTGGTTCTATCGTGGTACTTCGTACAAGGTGGAAGCTCTTGTTCTTCTTGTTGGGGGCTGCACACCGAGTCACTGTGCCTGGTGCACGGCTGGATCGTGAAGTTGCCATTTTCTTCGGCATCATCACATGCCCTGCAGGGCAGACACGAGGCACAGTCATTCACTGTAGGCATGAACGTTCCTTGCCGGCATCTGTAACACCTGATTATATAACATTAGAAGAATTGTATAAATATATCTGTCTTTAAAACATTATTTCAACATGGCTCCAAAGAAAATAGATGTCATTTACAAGTTATCTAATGACTATGACATCTTTGATAACAATGATACTTATAATGTATATGTTTGTTTGTTTGTTTCACTTTCCATCTAAGAAGATGGCTGGATAGCCATATTCAGCTGCAATAGCTGGTCTTCCATGGGGTCCTCTTAGATGTGAGGCGGGACCACTTCACCAGGTTAAGCACCCTGCTCTTTGCAATGAATAAATGTAGGATCTTTTACGTGCATGGGTTGTGACTCTCTCACTCACGGGACCTCCATTTCATGTCCTTTCCAAAGGACAGAGTGTTTTGCCTAGCAACTTACTAAGGGGACGGTATGATTACACACAACATTGCTCAGTGAGACCTGGGTATTGAACTGGGGTCCTTAAAGGGTCTTGAGGCAGACGGGCTACTGACTGAGCTAACTCACCGCCCTTTACTGTGATCATTGTCATTACAGTGATCATTGGCGGAATTTGTCTACCTAGAATGTGTAGTGGAAATAATAATAACAAAACTATATAAGTAAAAATAACAATAGTCACTATATAAAAAAATAATGCAAACATGTAAAGATGAGAGTGATGAATACCCCACATCATGTATTACCAATGAATCAACTTCTTGAAATGTTGACTACAATATAAAAATTTCTGAATTTGACATTATGACTGACACCCTGTTGAACTTAGTCCAATTTGTTTCATCACAAGTGACTATGGGAAATGCGTGTTGTACCACAATCAAACCGTCCTCAACAGGTTAATATCATGACCTGGCACTGGATAAAAGAAAACCCTGTGATCTAATGGACATCTTGACAGACATTTGCTATCAGAAACAAATTATCACCTGTCCGTTGATTTAAAAAATCCTGGACAGCACCAGAGATGACCCCCACGGGTAAAAGAGATGCTGCCATTTGTGCATAAATTCTCCATAGAGTCATCACCAGAGACCTGTGCCCATGAGGCAAGAAAAGGATGGGGTGTTGGTGCAGGTTTTAACTCATTACCTTATGAGGCTATAGGATCAAACCCACTATCTCAGCACAATTCTTACAGAAAATGTTGATGTCGCTGACTATTCTGTCTGTATTTTTAAGAAATTAAACAGTGCAGAACATATATTGTATCCTTGCATCTCATCTACTCTGTGGCATGTGCTATTAAAGTTGAAAACAGGGAAATAATGCAGTATGAATGCATTGTGGCTTACTCAGTGATGGATCAAGAAAAACTAGAAATGTCGCTATGGCGACTGATGCCTCCGCCATAATGCATGATTCTCCCAATAGGTGTATAGTACAATGTCTTCACAATGTGTGATGACAGTTTCACATAACTGGCAAAATATCGAAATGACAGGTTTGTCAGAAATATCTTGAATGTTCACTTTCCATGATCTGGGTATGCTATAATTGTCTATTAAAGAGTGCAGGTACACATATTTGGGGAATTGAAAATTTTTACTTGACTTCTGACCGACCTTATTATAAGTTTATGCATTGAGTATACCGGTAATTTTCAAGGTATGAAGAAAGAGTGTAATTTCAGTACAAAATATATCTTTTTTTTTCATTTAAACCTGACCTTTGACCCTTAACCTTTGACCTTTGACCTTCTGGCTGGAAATTTCCAAGAGAATCTCCATTAAGTAATACATGTACATATATTGAATTTTAAAACTAATAATGCAATCATTGCATAACCTAGTATATGAGGGAAATAGTAACATTTTGAGGAGTTGACCTTGACCTTTGACCCCTGACTATTGACCCATGACCCCTAAATTCCCTAGATAATCCCTGCCAGTCAGTACATGCATGTACCAAGTTCCATGAAGATACATTGAACCATTTGTGAGAAAATGTGATATTGCAACATTTTCACCTAACCTTTGACCTTTTGACCTTTGACCTTATGACATGAAACTCTCTCTGGAGAATCTTTACGCAGTAGTACATGTCTACACTAAGTTTCAAGAAAATAACTGCGGGCATTGCATAGATATGGGGGAAAAAGCAACATTTTTAGCATTTGACCTTGACCTTTTGACCTTTGACCTCTTGTCAATGTCACCAAAATCTCCTCAACTAATTGTCCCATCATACATCATTTTTGGACCAAGTTTGGTGAAAGCTGCTTCATCCAGTTTTGAGTTATCACGTAAACAGATAAATTTTAGGATTTGACCTTGATCTTTGACCTTTAACCTCTGTCTGATTTCACTGAAAAACTAATCAAGTAATTGTCCCATCATACATCATCCTCCAACAAAGTTTGGTGAAATTTGCTCCATCCAGTCTTGATTTATTGCGCAAACGGATGCAATTTCATGATTTGACCTTGACCTTTAGTCGATTTCACCCAAAATCTAATCAAATCATTGCCCTATCATACTTTATACTTGGACCAAGTTTGGTAAAATTCCAGTAAATATTACTCAAGTTATCGCGTAAACGAAAGCGGACGGACGTACGTACGTATGGACGTACGGACGGACGGACAACCCGAAAACATAATGCCTCCGGCACCACTTCGTGGCGGAGACATAAAGAGTGCTTGAAAAAATCTTGTTAGTTTTGAATCAATCACAGAAATTAAAGGGATATTTTTCCCTAAGACAATGTTTGCATGTAAATGTAATGCACTTTTCATTGTCCACTGAGGATCTGAAAGAAAAATTGTCTTGTTCATCTTTTGTCTTTGTTCATGCTTTGTTCATGCTTTATTAAAAGTGCAATGCTATTTTTAACCATCCGTAACAAGTCACAAATTTTCTCTGACATACGTTACCATGTTTTAAGGTAGTATTTTGTGAGCATTATAAGTCAGATATTTTGTTGACTTTTAACCATTTTCTAATTCACATTTACAAAACTGTACTTTTAAGCTGTGTAACGTAGGCCTACACTGTATGCTACTGTGGTTGGTAGTTTTTCAGAAGAGCAAGTGCATCAGACCTTACCTTATATTTGGTGCTAACTTTAGAAGGTAACCAACAGAGAAACAAGAAAAATACCAGCTTTATGCGTTTAGATATGACATTAAATAAAGATTTCGTAACAAATATTACTTTCAACATGCATACATGACCAGGCAATTTGATACATAATTCTTTTAAGGGGTCAAGGCCATGCTCAGTAACGACTTTGAAATGACACTATACAGGCTACAGCCACACATGTCTGGCTGTAACATGTGTCATTTCATTTTGAGGGTTTTTGTCATAATTTGTTTTTCTTTACTGCAAACTATCTTTTAAAGTTTGAAATCTAAATATTAGTTTGAAAAGATAAAAAAAAATGCTAATTCATTTTTTTTTTTCAGCAGCAGGATTTGCTTGATTTTTTCGCTTTCATCCCTCACTCCCACCATAATGCATTCCTCTGTCTCTATTTCTAAATCTGTTTCAATTTCAATAGCACACCCACTGAATAAATGAGATGCAGGAATCATGTTCTACAGTGTACAATGTCAAATACCTTGAATGTAGGCAAAATTGTCAGAATTGCTGAAAATGCTGAGAATGCTGAGATAGTGGGTTTGACCCTATAATGACAAAAGGTTAACCTCAGTGGGTGCCAGCTTTCTGTGTTCTATAAATGTGTAAAGAGCTGTAAAAAAAGTAAGAATCAATATGCATTATTCTGACCACCTTGAACTGAAGATATATAGTCCATGTACAACTTTTGTAGTACAGATAGTTTCATGCCTGTGCTAAAATCAAACATAAAATCAAAGTAAGAGCGAATATGATCGTGAGTGGGGCACTTTTGAGACAAAATTATCTTCTTTTCTTCCATATATCTTGCCTTTGAAATTCCATGAAACCATCAGATATGGTACATCTTAACATTTCTGATAGCCACAAGATATTTCATTGACAAATTACAGTAAAAAATGGTGCCAGTAGATCGAGAATTCTGGACACCAACGCCGGACAGTATCGTCTGTACAGTGTACTAGTATCACGGAGTAAAAATTCGTACAATGCTTGCATGCACTGCATTCACCATGCTCAAGCTGCACACTCATACATACATGTACAAAGGTACATGCAAGCTGTTTGATTTCACTCCAGCTATACAAGAAGTGACATGTAACCAACTAAGAGAATTTCTGATTAAAAATCTATAACCCCCCCCCCCCCCCCCAATTCTGATAAAATTTTCTGGACATACAGTACAAAACTTGAAGATGGTGTTGAATGCACTTCTGCCTGAATTATATGAATTAAGTTTTATCTAGTGTGTATCATAAACATAGTTTATGCCAGTTCTTGTTTTGTGTGTGTGTGTGTGTTTCTTTTTGTGTTTGTTTTGTTTTGTTTGTTTGTTTGTTTTTTGGAGGGACAGATTCCCATTCCAATAATAACCAATTTAGCAACTTGACACAATAATCAACATGCACTTGTTTAATAGCCAACTTCATCCAATGCTTAAACTAAAAGAGTAAAGTCTGACACTACCAGTTTAATTTCACCTGGACATTCCACGAAATGAAAGTTATGGAGTAAAAGTATATTTGAACAAAGCAATGCTTTTGATGCAGATTGATACATAGTGTACACTTATAAAATGCAAATTGTAATACTGAGCCAATGTAATTGTCCCACAAACCTCTGATTTTTGGGGTACATCATTTTAATGAATTTAACCTGTCAACTTCTGAGCCTATCCTTTATTCTCTTTTAGCAGTCATCATTAAAAACTTTGCTGCATGGATACAGTGCATTCTTCTTGAATTTCAGAAAGAGAATTCTGTTTGAATGCTAGGCAATGAGAGCCTTGGTGACCTACGACCTCATCTAATTTGCATGTGATGGCGACCAATTGCACTGTTTCATGAATCCCACTAAAATGTTATTCACTGTTTGGCAATTTCACCGCAAGAAACATCTGTACATGTTACATGCTGATTGAGTGAATGCAGCAATTTTTCACACATCAGTGAATGTTTCAGGAAAATCAGAAAATTAATTAAAAATTGATGAATTTTGAAGTTGCGGGGCTGCCATCGCTGGATGAGAAGACTACTATAGTTTGTGATGTCACATGTGTAAGACGGTAAAAAAAACAAGAGACCCGCGGGTCTAGCGCTCACCTGAGTTTTGCAAGTTCCCCTTTCAGGCAGTCACTTTAAGAATCTAAATTACACACAGCTCTACCAAAATTTGACCAGGCATTCTCAAGTAGAAGATGAACATGTACAATTAGGGCCCAAATTCGGACACCCCCCACTCATAGCATTAATTCTAGCTCTATCACTTCTGGTTCTAGAGAAGAACACTTTTTTAAAGATTCCTTAATTTGGGGGGATGGGGGGCAGGAGCATGGTGCCTATTTTAACAAATAGAGATCCTAACCCCCTAGGGATGCTACCTGCCAAGTTTGGTGAACATCCATCATGAGGTTTTCAAGAAGAAGATGAAAATGTACAAGTTAGGCCCCAAATTAGACCTCCCCACCCCTCCCCCCTGCCCGCAAAAAAAAAAAAAAAACTAGAAATGTCGCTACGGCGACTGATGCCTCCGCCATAATGCATGATTCTCCCAATAGGTGTATAGTACAATGTCTTGACAATGTGTGATGACAGTTTCACATACAGTAACTGGCAAAATATCGAAATAACAGGTTTGTCAGAAATATCTTGAATGTTCACTTTCCACGAACTGGGTTTGCTATAATTGTCTATTAAAGAGTGCAGGTACACATATTTGGGGAATTGAAAATTTTTACTTGACTTCTGACCGACCTTATTATAAGTTTATGCATTGAGTATAATTTTCAAGGTATGAAGAAAGAGTGTAATTACAGTACAAAATATTTTTTTATCATTTAAACCTGACCTTTGACCCTTAACCTTTGACCTTTGACCTTCTGGCTGGAAATTTCCAAGAGAATCTCCATCAAGTAATACATGTACATATATTAAACACTTTTAAAACTAATAATGCAATCATTGCATATACTAGTATACATGTATGAGGGAAATACAGTAGTAACATTTTGAGGAGTTGACCTTGACCTTTGAACCCCTGACTATTGACCCATGACCCCTAAATTCCCTAGATAATCCCTGCCAGTCAGTACATGCATATGTACCATGTTCCATGAAGATACATTGAACCATTTGCGAGAAAAGTGATATTGCAACATTTTCACCTAACCTTTGACCTTTTGACCTTTGACCTTATGACATGAAACTCTCTCTGGAGAATCCTTACGCAGTAGTACATGTCTACACTAAGTTTCAAGAAAATAACTGCGGGCATTGCATAGATATGGGGGAAATAGCAACATTTTTAGCATTTGACCTTGACCTTTTGACCTTTGACCTCTTGTCAATGTCACTAGAATCTACTCAACTAATTGTCCCATCATACATCATCCTTGGACCAAGTTTGGTGAAAGCTGCTTCATCCAGTTTTGAGTTATCACATAAACAGATAAAATTTAGGATTTGACCTTGATCTTTGACCTTTGACCTCTGTCCGATTTCACTGAAAAACTAATCAAGTAATCGTCCCATCATACATCATCCTCCAACAAAGTTTGGTGAAATTTGCTTCATACAGTCTTGAGTTATCGCGTAAACGGATACAATTTCATGATTTGACCTTGACCTTTGACCTTTGACCTTTAGCCGATTTCACCCAAAATCTTATCAAATCGTTGCCCCATCATACTTCATACTTGGACCAAGTTTGGTAAAATTCCAGTAAATATTACTCAAGTTATCGCGTAAACGAAAGCGGACGGACGTACGTACGGACGGACGGACGGACAACCCGAAAACATAATGCCTCCGGCACCACTTCGTGGCGGAGGCATAAAAAGGGGGGGGGGGGCACCCCTGGATCTGCTTTCAAACAAACTTGAAACTACAGTCATTAATGTACTAACTCATAGTATCAACTTAGCTCAATCACTTCTGATTCTAAAGAAGATTTTTAAAGATTCCTTTATAATTTTGGGAGGTTTGGGTCCCTTGGGGCCCTCCAGGTGGGACACGGTGCCCATTTGAACAACTTGAGATCCTACACTCCTAGGGTTGCTACCTGCCAAGTTTGGTGAAAATGGGTCATGGGGTTCTCAAGAAGAGGATGAAAATGTACAATTTAGGCCCCATTCGGACCTCCCCCCGCCCCAAGGGAGGCACCCATGGATCTGCCATGAACAAATTTGGAACTACAGTCATAATGTACAAACTCATAGTATTAACTTACAGTGTAGCTCTATCACTTCTGGTTTGAGAGAAGAAGATTTTTAAAGATTCCTTAATAATTTTGGGGGGTTTGGGGCCCTCTGGGGGCTCCCTGGGTGAGGCATGGTGCCCATTTTAACAAACTGAGATCCTTGGGATGCTACCAGCCAAGTTTGGTGAAAATTGGTCTTGGGGGTTTTCCAGAAATAGATGAAAATTTAAAAAGTTTACGCACGACACATGACGCACGCCGGACGCCGGACGAAGAGCGATCGCAATAGCTCATTTGAGCCATTGGCTCAGGTGAGCTAAAAATAGAATTCAAATCTCTCATTATATCATTCAATCACTTTCAAGCTACAAATAGGTGTCTTGAGCTAAGAGAGAACAAATAGGTCTAATGAGAATTGTCAAGAGGAAAGATACTATTTACTTACCGGCACTGCCTTCCCTTCGACACGTACAGCGCAAAAGGCACACAAAACAATAATGGCCATGCCAAGTTCAAGCCAGGATTTTAAGATCTTCAAACAAACAAGCACACAAAAACAAAATGGATAATGCAAACTTGAGAAACTAAGCAAATTTATGTGATTCAAATCCAGACAAACTACAACTCTTTCCCAAAAGTTAGAATACACGATAAGATATTGTAGATTGCAGATATAAAATGCAGATATAAAATGCAGATACTTGTACCCAGACATCCAAAACTGAAAAAAAAAAAATGAAGAAATTCACCCATCAAGTTGAATAAGCTAGTTGACAGATTGTACATTCATGGATAATTTCTTTTGAGACCAAAAAATTTAAGTATCAATAACAAGCCATTCAAAACCCGTACATGCCTAAATTTCATTCCAATAATTGGAATCCAGTTCTGGTTGTAAAAGAAAATGCTTTGATATGTTTCAATACACGTATGCACAGTAGATCAATCCATCACAGCATTTAGTTAAATACTATTAGAAACAAAACACAGGATGTTTCTGAAATAACATTGGAAAGACATTTAGGAACAAACAAAAGCAAACATATTACTCAATGCTATTGATATGCTGAACCATTCATAAAAGAATGAAGATGCTGTTTGTAACATCAGTGGCCTGACATGCACTGAAACAAAATAAAAATACAGAAATAAAATGGCTTTGCAGCTGGGTACTTGCTTTTTGGGTCAAATGAGTTCTAAAGCATCATTCTGGCAGACATTTTACATTTACAAACCATTCCTAGGACATACAATAATTATTGTACAGGTACACCAATGGTACCAGTACTCTGGGTTTCAACTTGACCTTTAGGAGAAGTGAATGTCACAAGTTAAGAAAATTCTTCGAACAGGATACTTCATTTTCAAACTGTTATGCCTTTTACTGTTTGGTTTTTGTTTATGGATGACTTAATTTGAGAAAAGTCGGTCATTTATCAGTTATCAGTGTATTCAGCAGGCTGGACTTGCAACAGGAAAGTTAAAAAAAAAAGGTACTTTACTATTGTATTCAATTTTTATTTGAGAAGAGCATAAGGTAAAATAAGATTTAATACAGAAATTTCATTTCTCTTCAGTCACTCGGCTTCCTTCACTGACGATCAAGAATTTTATCTTGACAGCATAAAACACTGATATAAAAGTCAAAGCAATACCTACTCCATTTCATTTTTGTTTTCCTCAGAAACATGAGCAACACTTCAAGGCTACATGCTACAACTGATTGCATCGATGGGGGATTTAATCCAGATATTTAAAGAGATGGAGTGCAAGCAGAAATATTGGAAGTATGAACAGGGAAGTTCAGACAATCCATTAAATTAAGTACAACAATGTCACAACTTTTAACAGCTAGTCCGATTATCCTTCAACTTTGCTGATGTGTACTGTACAGCGTACTACACATAGACTACTAACCTTGGTATGCTTCCTCATAGCCATATCAAATACCAAGTAGGCATACATTCTCCTTTAACATTAACAGAGCACAGACTTTGGCACAATGCCTCTCTAAAAATGACTTGAACCCAATGTTCTCTTCTGCAAGCACAGACTTTGGCACAATGCCTCTCTAAAAATGACTTGAACCCAATGTTCTCTTCTGCAAGTACAAGGGATGATATTCAGTCTCTGCTTGTCCCATGTTTGTGACAGGTGCAGCATACAAACCAGAAGCGATTATCATTTTTTTTTTTTTTTTTTTTTTTAATGCGGCATAGGTTATAATAATGGCTGCAAGTGGTGGTCGTGAGATGGACTTTATCCATAACGTGTTGATTATATCATGTTTATCACAGGTTAACATTCTGGGAAACAAAACATTCCTTGTAAAATGTCAAGAAAGTATTGTAATCTAAAGATGAAAGCAATGACAAGATGATTTGAGGAATGGACACAGACATTCATCCTACTGTAAGTACTACAGAAATATGATATTTCAGAATACAATTGTATAAAGCATGTAATATAACTTACAACAGATGCCATCCTCTTTCTGTTATCTGTGAAATAAGCATTCAGATCATTCTGTTAGTCAACTATGATGATAATGATAATAACAACAATAGTAGATACTGTACTAAGTAATAATAATGATGATGATATAATAATAATAATAATAATAATAACTATTATTTATTATAACAAATTATTATTATCATCATTACTATCATTTGTATCAGCGGCGGCCTTCCGCTATACAAACAGCGCCACTCGTATCGGCTGGCATGTTAATACACCTCTGCTCTGCTAATGTCATTTAGCAATACATGTCACATTATCCAATGTCATGTTTTCATTTGTGCAATAGCTGATGTGTTCAAGAAAAATGGGTTCAAGAATGTAGCCAATAGGAAGCGCTGAAATGAGTCACGTGGGCGTTGTTTATTTTAGTCCCATTGCACTTGCGTGTTATCCTATGGTAAATTGCCGATCGCCTGTGCGCGCGGCTCCTTTGAATTGCATGCAATGCTTATATGCAAAGGTTGATATCGCGATATTGATTGCCAGCGAAACGAACGAAAAAATGGCTGCCTCCAGCTCGGATCCGTTGCAGTCGCAGTTTGAACTGTTGAATGACAAGGAATTGGATGAATTAATCAATGGAACTGATTCGGCGAGCACGAAGCGATCTCTGAAATTCGGATGGCAAGATTTGAGGACTTTGTGAAATTTACCAAGACTTCATTGACGGATATTTCCCGTGAAAATTTGGATCAGCTACTGTCAGCAAAACGTAGTAAATACAGTATTCAGACAATCAGGTATGCAGTACAGTACAGTACAGTACAATACAGTATTACAAATGTAGATCTACTGTTAGTAGTACTTTATTCAGACAATCAGGTATCTCATGCAGTACAGTACAGTACTGTAGTGTTAGATCTACTGTTGCAGGTGAAGAACATAATCATAGACCCATTTTATAAAACAAATGATGCACAGGATTATTTCGTGGCGTTAGTGAAGGTGCGGCGCACTCGAGAGTATTGACAATGGTGCAACATGACTCGAGAGTATTGACAATGGTGCAACATGCACGAGGCTGTGCCTCGTGCATGTTGCACCATTGTCAATACTCTCGAGTGCGCCGCACCTTCACTAAACGCACTCTATCCTGTGCATCATTTGTATATCATTTTATTTTTGTAATAAACATCTGAAAAGGGAATCTTTCAATTTTTGTGTAAGTCATTCATGTTGTCAATCCACATAGGTTTTGATAAGGAAAATAAAATAAATAAGAATTTGGTCAACTCTTTCGTGCACGCAAGCCTCAACAAACACATGCATTCAATCACATGCACATCCAATTCATCCAATAACCAAATTCTCCTAAATAGGAAAAACATGAGAAAGACAACTGGACAGTAACACCGCCATGCCTGTTCGCGGACAGTGCAAGTCCGCGAGCCCTTTTCACATGCTTTCGCAATGGGCCTTGGCACTTTAACGCAACGTTCGCGAGCCAAAGCGAAGGCGTTCAGCAGAAGATCGCGGAGCACACGCGTATTGCATAGGAATTGTACATCAGGCCGCGAACCGAACTACAACCACGGTCACAAACCGGCGGACGCTGTACCGGATCGCGGTCGCGTGGTCTTTTTTTTACTATCGTGATGGTCATTGGTCTTGCGATTTTGACAATATTGTAAACTGGCAAGTGGTAAACCGTTCCAAACGCGTTTTGAAACGTGATTCGCTCTCTCAAGTTAGATAAACGCAGTCTAGATCATACAGTCTGTAGATGGGAGTTTGTACACGGGAGTATTCACTTTTCTAGCATTATGAAAGAGCACTTGACTATAACCGTTTTCAGAAAGCAGGGGAAATATTTGCTACCCTTAACATAATATGTCAGTATCAAGTTGATGGAATTTGTAATTTTCATGATAAATGAATTTTTGTGGAATTTTCTTTTCTTTGTATTGTTGTCCACTTATACGCCATAACCTCTAGTAGTCTCCTCATCCAGCGGTTCCAACACCAATAATTTAAAGATTCATAACTTTTGCATCGATTGTCCGATTTTCTTCAAACTTTCGCTGATGTGTTCTACTAATGTTGCTGCTTTCACTCAATCCACATTGCTCTTTGGGTTTGCGTTCCCTTAAAGTGTATTTTGCCATCCCCCCTCCCCCATTCTGAAAATTGTTCAGTCAAGTACATGTATTATTTCAAGTGTCTATATAACTCAATAGTAGCTGCAAAGTTGGGGTGCTTTCTGCAGGATGATTGACCATTTGTGTACTGAGAGACCTTCCCAGCTAGCTACATGCATTCACATGCAATATATTAATGAGGATGTCCCATACATGTACATAACGCATTTTTCCCATACGTAACATTATTTAATTGCCTAATAAAAAATATTTCTTTTACTATTATTTCTTCTTTCTATGGTATCTAACATCTTTAAACAATAAATTAGAACTTCCCACTTAACAGAAGGGCACTCGAATAACCTTAGAAATTTCAGAAAAAACCTACTACAAAATAACCTTTTGACTAATATTACGTATGGGACATCTCATGACAGGACACGAGCTGCATTTGAATTTGCATTCATGATCATTTGCATAATCCCTAAATTTTCATACCAAGTTAAACTATTTGATGAACTTATAAATGCAATCCACATATTTATCAAATATCATTTGCTTTCCTTTGAATAAATATGAATTTTTATAAATGTTCCATATGTAACGATGTATTTCACATTTATGCAAATAAATCCCTTGAAATTTACATAAATTTACATAATATAATTTTTTTCCTCCAGGGAAATCAAAACCACAGCTCATAAGCTTCAAAATAATACCAAACATGTCAAATAATATTGAGCAAAGATGAATTTTTGCCTTAGAGGGGACCTTATCTTAGAGTCGGACTTGCCCTGAACTGTCAAATTGAAGCAAATTCAAGTAGATCTAGATCTAGACTATAATGGTTACTATAAGTATAGGTTGGATTCTAGTAAAGCGCAACACTACCAAGTACGAGACCAAGAATTCGACTATCAACAGCCCGAAGGCTTTGCGTTCGGGCTGGTCGCAGTTATCCCTATAGTAATTAACCTAACCTCGCTTGCTATGTAAAACGCACGGATGCACGCATGCTGCGGTGGGGCCGATTTCACTATTTTGCCCCAATATAGCCTGACCAAACCACTGTGCAAAGCAGTGCGAAGCACAGCAGTCTGACATCTACTAGTGTTTTACGTTGTATACGACCGTCGCTTTTGAGGGCAAAATCACATAAAAATGTCTTTTATTTTGTTTGATTTCACCAAAAAGATGATTTTTACCACTCACCTACATCGTATTTTGCTGATGGTTGAGTTGAATTTGGTGTTTTGTTGGTATCCAGACCTTATTGTTGAATTTTTCGGAGTGGATTGTGTGATGATTCACAAAATCAACAAACTACCATGAACGCTCAACCGGAAGTACCGTGGTAGCATTTTACGTACGCCCATGCGTTTTGTGTGTTACGTAAAGCTTGTCGTCAGCTACGTACATATGTATTTCCGCGCGTGCTGCTCTCATGATTTGACCTTTGCATGGGTCACTTCCGCTCCGACAAGGTCATCACTTCCACTCCGACAAGGTCATGAACTTTTCCGACTCGCTACGTTGTAGTATACAAGAGTGATTGCCATTTAAATAACATGCATAAGATGAGGAGTGAAGCAATACGGACGCTTACAGACCTGATTTTAATCACCGATTTCGGTGGGTTTTTGACATAATTTAAAAAAAAATTGCATACTGATTATGCACTTGTCAATGTAATGACTCACCTCACTACCCCGGACATGGGTGCGTCATTTCCTCGTTTGGTCCGTCAAATTTGTGACCCAGGTGTTCGTCATTTTACTAGCTTTGTCCGTCAATTTTTTGACCGAGGGGTGCGTCATGGTACGTCACTTGGCTATGGAAAATAACACGCATTTTTGCACGCTACCAGTACCGGATACACGTACCGCGAGTGAAATTACAGTGAGCGCTTTCCCGCGGCAAGTGAAAATCAAAGTCGGGAAGCGTTTTGGAATAAGAGGGAAAAATGCTTGCCACCCTTTCTCCTTACATTTTCCCTCCAACAAACCCATGAAATCATGCATACTCAATCTCAAACCAGGGACTGTTCAGCGATGTAACAACTTAGTTCAACCTTTACTGTCGAACACTTAGTGCCTATTGTATTGCATATTGCGATGCAACACCAACACACATTGCTATCGAAGAAAGTTCGTTTACATTCCAATACAATGTGCATCTAAATGATGTTCTGTGGTGACGAAGGCGAATTTTTGACAGTAAAAGAAGCGGCAGCAGAAGAAGCTGCCTGCCGCATGTCACTGGGCTGTATGTAATTACTCGCAGGAATGCCGTGGCGTGGTGTGTACCTGCGCTGCAGCAGTATGCATCCACCGGACTAGCAATGTCCGCGCACACACAGCGCATCTGCACACATGTGATTGTCATGTATGGATTGCATGCACAGAATACATACTACTGTACGGAATATCGTAGCAGCAGCATGATGTACGGTGAATGACGGTACGGTGCTTACAGGGCCATGGTAAGGGAAACTTGCCGAAACTTTTACAAATTATGTTTACGAACCAAAAGAAAATGAAATTGCTTAAATAAAACGTATGCAAAAATCGTTTCAGTATTTACGGGGGTGCGTCAAATGTACCGAGGATGTCCGTCAAAAAAGTGACCGAGGTGTGCGTCACTTTCAACGTGTTGTCCGTCAAAAAAGTGACTGTGGTGTTCCTCACTTGCAGCGTTTTGTCCGTCAAAAAAGTGACTGTGGTGTCCGTCAAAAACCCCGTGTGGTCAGTCAAAAAATGACCATGACGAACCCATGTCCGGGGGTAGTGGGGTGCGTCATTACATTGACAAGTGCATTATTGAATGATAGACTATGGGGATTCCTTATATTTTAGTTTTTTACAATTAATAAAGATATTTATGAAGGAAACATACACCAGGGCTGCCAACCAACACTGGAAACTATAACGTTAGTTGAGAGTGAGACTCCCATAATAGGCCAATATGCTATAATTTAGGAGTCAAAATGAGTGAGATCAATAGAAATGCATGCAAATGAAATAAAGTTTTAGAGTGAGAAAGGACCAAAATGCGTGAGTCTCACGCTCAATGCGTGAGAGTTGGCAGCCCTGCGTACACCCACCGCTGAAAATGACGTCTACGAAGAGGGTAGACGTGCAGACGGCTGCGTGTATAGTTAGCCCCAACACAGAAGTCATGATAGGTTTGAAACCCTTTAGGCTTTTATTAGCATATAGAACTCTAGGGCCCGAATTCACGAAGATGATACAAATGAAACCATGGTCTAAACCATGGACAAAAACCATGGAGCGCCAAGTGCCGAATGGAATATTTCATTACGAAATTGGTCATTTCGTCGACAAAATGACTGTTTCATTAACGAAATTATCATTTCGTGGACGAAATGTTCATTTAGTCACAAAATGTTGTCATTTCTTTACAAAATAATCATTTCATAGACGAAATGACTGATTTCGTAGCAAAATATCCCATGCGACACTTGGCATTCCATGGATTTTCACGATTCCACGATTTCATTTGCACCACCTTCGTGAATTCGGGCCTAGGGGTCTAGATCAACTGTACTGATTAAGGATTTACGATTAACGTTTAAATAGTTACAGCATTCCATGCATATACACGACACTATGAATAGCAATGCCATAAATGAGGAAACTACAGTAATTCAAGGGTACCGGTTTTCGACACTTTAGCACATTTCCTTGTTTACCATCAATACTGCACCGTTTTACCTCGGAATTTCGATATGAAGTTGAGCTACAAAGGCCAATAATGATATGCCTTAAAGAATTCCCATTTGAATGCACTCGTGTTCAATTTCTAAGCGATTTCCGTCACGCCGTCGCTGGCATCAGATTTCGACACCCAGCATCATTTTTCGACACAATCACAGCGCGCATCACACATAAATCACATGGCGCGTACAGTACGCGTACACTGCACTGTGGACGCAAACCAGCAATCATACCAGCGCAAGAACTTGTTTCCTCTATATGTGTCTTAATATTGGAATGTCGAAATCTGGTGCCACATTCTCAAAGCCAACTCTTTCTACAAGTTTGCTCATTTATCACGAATTCAGCCATGAAATTACTAAAGACGATTATGAATTCAAACATCAGGATTTGGCAAACAAACTGATACTAAAGTAAGATAACCGGCACGGGTGAATTTGATTTTAAGGTGATGTATATACAAAATGCGTCATATTGTTTTGAACCCGTAAAAATGGCTGACATTAACATTTCTGATGACACTGTTACTTTTCTCCTAAATATTCTACCGCCGGATTTATGATTACAAGTGACAAACGGTGTTTGTAAGACTAGAAATGTGATTGATAACTTGGTTGATTGTTGAGGTCAGACATTTGTACCCGAGTATTAAATTTAATAAGAATTATCTGCTGGGTGTCGAAATCTGGGTCCTGTCGAAAACTGGTGCACTAACGGTACCACTGAATCTCACTGCACTGCAATTGCTTGTGCGACAAGAAACCTGTCCTTGTCCTTGCCCTTGGCCTTGGCTTTGTTATCGAATCGGTCAAAATTTCTTTTGCTTTATCATTATTTGGTCATCACCGAAATTGTGAATTGACCGATTCGGGTTCGTTGAGGGCAGCAGACATTTTACGGCACAGGGCGCAGCCATAGTGGGTGTATCAGCCGACCCCCCCTGCTCTCCCCCACCCCGGGGCAACATGTTTACACGCACTTGTAACAAAGGTTCGCGCACTAAGCAAGCATTCGCGCACTCAGTACGAGACGCCTATTGGCTAAAGCAGTTTTTCATTCTGCGCGCGTGCTAATGTAGGGAGAGGGGTGGGGGAGTGCGGAGGGGGGGTCGGCTGATACACCCACTATGGCTGCGCCCATGCCAAAAATACACATAGCGCGTCACAGAATCGGTCAATAGGCTTCACCGCAGTGCGCCAGATCCTCACTATCACTGCATCATGCTCTAATTAGAATCTTTAGCTCTAGAAAAGATTAATCGCACACTACACTGCCACTGGTTCCGACAATCATGAATATTACTAACGTTAGTTTAGACGACGTAGGCCTAGGCCTACATGACACCTGCCAACACCATATCCGCCACCTGTCGATCACTTGTTGGCATGCAGCCTAGCGCGGTTATCGGAAGCCCTACCTATACTGCATACATGTATGTACGCACTGTCAGCTACTTAGTAAATTACTGCACGTGCGTAATAATCACACGTTTTTTAATTTCAGCTGTTTGCTGGCCAAAACAAAAGAGAATCATGCACTTCAGTACAGGCCTAGCTTTACTTTAGGCGTGACGATGTAGCTGCTACATCGAGTGCTACCGTACGTCATGTACGTCGTGCTCTTTGAGAATTATAGGCAGGCCGAGAAATATCACACACCGTATCCCGGAGAAAACAGGCGAAATTAAACGATCTCAATCCTGATATCCCTCAAAGTTGCTCACTCACGACCGATCCTCACGATCACAGTCACAGTGCAGTCGATCGATGCGTGGTCATGTGGACGTACCTCTGCATGCAGTGGGTGATTTCAAGTTCGGTGCTAGTGCTAGTGCTAGTGCTGAGATAGCACTAGCACCGGCGATAAAACTGAACTTGAAATCACATCGGTGTTGGGGGTTGACCTCAAAATTATGACGTATTTCCGGTTGCTGGTGCTGGGCTCGGTGTTGAATGTCGTCTGCTGAACCGAGCTCCGCCGTTTGTGTTGGCGATTTACGTGCTTTTTCTCCATTGACTAACACTAGCCCCTAGGGATTATCATTTTCGTCATTTCAAGTTCGGTGCTGGTGTTAGCGTTGCCGTGCGAGACTCATAATACGTCCATAAGTAGTTACACGTTTTACGTGCAAAGTCTATGCTAATGCAGTGGTCGCCCACGTAACGTAAACGAACACCATCGACATGGCTTTATAAATCTGAGCCTATGAGCAAAATTAGGATAACTGTGTTCTAAAGAAGGGATGGAATTTGTGGCATTTTAATCATTCTTCCTCGTTATGTGTCCAAAACTAAATAGTCATGGCTACATCTTTTTATATTTGACTTTGACTACGCGCTATCACTTTTTTCGTCGTGCAATTCCCGCGGAGCTCGCGGTGCTGTGATTCCAACACCTAGTGCTGGTGATCGATAATTTTGATCGGTATCGCCTCGTTAATCTGACCGTCGGTGTTGGAGCTCGATTTAACGCTGTTATTCGGGGGCTAGCACTAGCACTAGCACTAGCACCGAACTTGAAATCACCCACTACACCACCACCAAAGAGATTATACCACAAGAGGGCGTAGTCCAGTGGGGAGGCAGCCGCGCGAGGGAGCTGCCATTTTGCGTTGTGGGAGCCGCCATTGCACGGATCCTGTACAGTTATTAATCAGTAGGTGGCAGCGCACTGTGTAATGCGCTCGACTTCAATATTCGGCGCAGTGACCTTGCGTTGTTTTATTGTGACGTCACAATGGTCATGTTGAAGCGTCATAATGGTGCTGATGTTGTTTGATTTTATGGCGTGAGTGGGAATGTACGCGAAACAAACGTCATAATGCTCAAGTACTGTCTAGTCTACACCCAAGTTCCCACTGTTTATTTTGGGAATAACAAAAAGGTCTGGACTCTACCAAATGGTTCAAATGATATGATATCATCGTAGAAACTAATATTTAAACAATTAACCACATTGTGATTCTGGAAATGAAAATGTGTAATGAAGAATAACATATAATTCCAGATATGATATGAGAAGATATGACTTGAACGTAGACTTAGGGTGCGTTTATAAGATTTTTCTTCTGGCCAGAAACATTGTTTTGAAACACTGTTTCTGGCCAAACAGTGATTCTAGCTCGAAAAAAATTCTTATAAACGCTAACCGTGATTTGAAACAGTGTTTTGAAACACTGTTTGTAAACGCACAAAATAGTGCGTTTACAAACAGTGTTTCTGTAGAATCAGTGTTTCAAAAATCTTATAAACGCAACCGCGATCACAAACACTGTTTATGTGACGTTACAATGCCTTGCGCGCACCCTGTTTGATCTTTTGCCGAGGAAAAACTGCGCAGAGTGAGTTGCGCAATGGCACAGTCTGAGCGAGAGCCCCAACACGCTCGGAGAAAAAATCTTATAAACGCTCTCCCGACGAAAGTGTGATTTGAAACAGTGTTTCAAAACAGTGATTCAAAACAGTGATTCTAGGCCCGCAAAATCTTATAAACGCACCCTTAGATCCAGTGCCAGGAGCTGAGTGTGCGCTCCCTCTTCAATTGTGGACGCACTATTTGTACGCACGCGTATGGCGACTACTTACTCTATTGACCGATTCGGGTTCGTTGAGGGCAGCAGACATTTTATGGCACTGGGCGCAGCCATGAGCTCAAATTGCGGTGTCTCAGCCGACCCCCCCTGCTCTCCCCCACCCCACGGGCAACATGTTTATCGCGCAACTGTAACAAAGGTTCGCGCACTAAGCAAGCATTCGCGCACTCAGTACGAGATGCCCATTGGCTAAAACAACCATGCATCAGTTTTTCATTCTGCGCGCGTGAGAGGGGTGGGGAGAGAGGAGGGGGGGTCGGATGATACACCGCAGTAATGGCGCTGCCCATGCCAAAAATACACATAGCGCGTCACAGAATCGGTCAATAGGTATAATCTCTTTGACCACCACACACACGTACGTACTGTAGTACACAATCATGCACATTGCACACACGGGATCCGATTATCGAGTGCGCACGTTGTTTTTGTTGTTGTTTTGGTTTTAATGGTGTGCTGTTGTGATTGCTAGTAGTCTGGCGTCCAGAACAGTAATATACAATCAGTTGCTTTTTTGTTTTGTTGTTTTGTTTTGTTTTGTTTTGTTTTGGTTTTGGTTTTTTGTGTGGTTTTTTTTTTACTGCTGCAGTGTAAAATACTTCACCTCTTTAATATAACAAAACGTAACAAGTACAAAAGTACCTTGTAAGGCTCTGAAATCAACTACATACTGTTACAAAACAAGAAAAAAGAGAAGAGAAATGAATTAACAAACACAAACGAGTTTTAAGATAAGCGACAGTGTGAGAAAGAATTCCAAGAATTCCAGGGGCCTGTCTTATAAAGACTTGTGATAGAAATCAATCACAAGTTTTGTGTGTGCTGCAATGCAAGTTGCCATTGATTTGGGGACTTGTGATTGATTTGAAGTCTTTATAAGACGGGGCCCTGATTTCACCACAGGTAGAACCTGTCTTATCTAATTGTCAACGGTTCATTAATATGACATCACACAAAAAGTACAATTATCTGACAAAGATACAAATTGTCTCTCTGGTATGACTAGATTCAGTTTTGTTACACATAGTACATACAACTGACAAACAGTTCTGAGCACAAGCTCAACGAACAGAACGTTTCTCGGATCTATCACTATCTATCATACATGTCCACATGAATAATGAGAGCAGAACAGAAACTTTGGCACAAAGAATGAACAAACAAACCAAAGTCGTATAACCACATCTTGAAATACTAAACTACACATTTTCACAGAACAGCCTATAATTCCATCATATTTTCTTTTTTTTTTTCTTTACATTTTCCCCCCTCCTTTTTTTAAGGCCCAGGGCGTAATCAATCTAGATAGACTGGTTTCATATGGCACTTTAGTTACTGAAGATTCATGCTGAGAGAAGTGAAAGAACAAGGTACATGGAAGCACCATCTTGCCGTATTGACACCATTTTACAATAACTACTTTTCATCAGGCACAAAGCGCATCGAGGCAATACACAAGCTGTGTCCTAAGCCACCTACAGACTGAGCAGCCTATGGTGTTGCAAATACATTGTAATGTTCTTACACCAAGTCAACACCGCATCGGAGTCAACACCACAGAGTCAACACCACTTCGCTCTGTCAGTCCCAAATCAGTTGTTGAGCGAGCGTGCAGTGAATCATACTATACATATAAATATGTATAATTCGAGCAACGTTTGTCTGTCTGTCTGTTTGTCTGTCTGTCTGTCTGTCTGTCTGTCTGTTTGTTCCTCTCCTCGCAGGTCCTTATAGTCCGATCTCCATCAAACTTAGAGGAGCTTAGAGGGTGGATGCAGGTTCACCGCGAAATTGCCCTTGAGGAGTTCATTTTTAGAAAGGTCAAGGTCACTGGGGTCAAAGGTCAAATAACTTCTAATCTTCGTCAGCTGCAATACTCAGACACCCGATAGAGGGCGCTATATTGATTTCTTACTTTTCCTACCTTGGCTGCATTGGTACTAACATGCGGTGGCACCTCAGTATGACATATTCCCCCCAGAAATATCCTCAATGGGGATTTCCCAGGTGTAGGCCTACTTAAAGGGTGTGTACAGTTCTGGTCGAGGTGAGGATTTAGCTTTTAACGTTTTGCGAGATATTCAGAAACCACTCTATGAGATGTCAAAGAGCATGCAGTTCTAAGGGGTATCAAAAGTTTATTCGATGAAAATCGGTTTTGAAATGGCTGAGACATCCAAAAACAAGGTGAAACAAAGAGATCCTAATAAAGTTGTGGCATGTCGCCTTATATTATTAGCACTTTTTTTGGATATCTCAGCCATTTGAAAACCAATTTTCATCAAATAAACGTTGATTCCTTCTTAAAATTACATGCTCTTTCATATTTCACAAGAGGCTTTTT
Source organism: Diadema setosum (assembly GCF_964275005.1). NCBI lineage: Eukaryota > Metazoa > Echinodermata > Echinoidea > Diadematoida > Diadematidae > Diadema > Diadema setosum. The sequence continues at coordinate 32,113,066 of NC_092699.1, read as the reverse complement.
ATTATCTCACTTAGGAATGTTCAAAACATGAATCCCCACCTCAACCAGTACTGAACAGTCCCTTTAAATGCAGTATGCTTCCAGTAAGTTTGGCCAAGATCGGACCAAGGAGTAGCGCGAAACAGTTAATTGACCTCCGTTGACCCAGTGACCATGACCATTTCTTGGGAAATTCCCATAGAGGATTTCTGGGCACTGACTGAAGCCAAACAAGCATGATAGGCCTACATGTACTTCATCATAGCCCCCCCCCCCCCCCCCCCACCATGCCCCACTTCGGCTGATTCAGCACTCCACGGGTACATTGACCAGTAATAATAATAATAATAATAATAATAATAATAATAATAATAATAATAATAATAATAATAATAATAATAATAATAATAATAATAATAATAATAATAATAATAATAATAATAACAATAATAATTATAATACATTTATATAGCGCAATTTCCATAAACATACATGTTCAAATGCGCTTTACCAGTGGATTATTGATATTAACGGAACAAGTGAATGTGGCCTCCGGAGCTTCTTTCCAGAATAGAAGTTCACATAGTAGGCCCTATACCCAACAACGAAAGAACTATACACTATACCCGTAGCAGTTTGAAGACTTTGTCGCCGCTTTAAATTTTGAAAGTTTTGAACATCAGACTCATGAGTCTTATGTCAATACTAGTGAAGCACGGGTTACTAATTCATAATTGTCAATAAGTAGGTACATGATAGGTAATTCAATAATACAAATTACAAACAGATCAATTTACGAATTGCTTTTAAAATGCTTAATAACCACGATAAACTAAACATTAACTCGTGAAATACAATTGATAAAAAAGGCAAAATCTACAGATATCTATAGGCCTATATAATTATTTAGTGAACACAGAATGTACTGAAGGAAACAAGAGAGGCGGGAGGAGGAGAAATAGGGGGATTTGGGAAGAGTGAGAAGGATGTACAAAATTGATTACAAAGTACTTACCAGCATTAGTCATGGCATATTGATATACAAATTGACGATAAAAAATAGGAGGGATATCTATAACGCAGAAAAAGAAGAAAATGAACAAAAAAAAATACTAACAAATTTGCAGAAATAAATACAGTGTAGGGCATACATACGATATTGAAAGTGAAAAAAATTAAGTTTTGTGAAAGTGAAAGTGTTTTTGTTGAAAGTTAAGTGGAAAAAAGGAAGAAAATATGGAGACGAAAGCCAGATGATGAGAAATGGAGGGGTGGATTTTGCAGGGTTGTATAGACACTGGGTTGCTCCTGCAACAACACCTCCCCCGGGAATATGGTCCTAACTGCCGCAAGCCAAACTTAAATTCTACCCACAAACATAATCCTAACCCTCACCCTACTCCTCGCATCAAACAAAAACCTAAACTCCTATCGCAACCCTAACTCTAAGTCCTGTGGAGAAAATGAGACCGAATCGAGAAATATTAGGCCTAAACGCGCAGAAGCAAAGTTGTGTCACCTTTTGGGTTAGGGGCTCTTGTTGTAAACGATGTCTGAAAACCAGACTATGTAGTGAAAGAGTCCCCGCCCCTTTCCATTCCTCCCCCACCCCCCCCCCCCCCCCAAAAAAAACCCAAGTATCGTAATCCCGTTTACGGAGCTCACTGCATGATACTAGAAATTCAACGATCTGATCCACACTTTTGATGGAATGCTCGGGAAATTTAAGAGTAAAAATGAGTAAAAATATATGTTTGGGTGAAAATATGAATCCTGGGTAAATCGTCTAAATTTGTAACTTCTTGTTCCACGTAGTTTTGCGTGTTCACAAGATGAAGGGATCGAGTGGAGATAGATATAATGCCATGTGCATTCTCACTACATCATGGTCGCAGGAACCGTGGGGGCCGTGGGGGCTTGGGCCCCCACACTTTTTGTGCACCATACTAAGGAATACATAAGGTGTCATCACTTTGGGCCCCCACTTTTTTTTTTTTAAAGCCGAAAATACGTAAGTAAGCTCAAGAAACCGGGAAATGGAAGGGGAGAGATGAGCTGAGGACCTTTTTTTATTTTACTTTTTAAATTTTTAATTTTTTTTTTTTAATATTATTATTATTATTTATTTTTTTTTTTTTTTGCTTGTTGCCTCATGAAACCTGGAAGTGGGCCCCCACACTTTTGAAAACGCTCCGCCGGCCCTGTACATAACGAAAAATGTCAGTTGGCAGATATGGAAAAAACACCTAAATTGATCTACTGATCAAAATCATTTCAAAATCTAACATGAGAGTCTAGAAAAAAGAGGGGTGGGGTTGAAAACCCTTATCCTCCCAGCTGCATTGTAGGTCCCAGGGCCGGCGGAGCGTTTTCAAAAGTGGGGGACCCACTTCCGGGTTTCATGAGCTAACAAGCGAACAAAACAAAAAAACAAACAAACAAACAAAAACAAAAAAAGGTCCTCAGCTCATCTCTCCTACCAGTTCCGGGTTTCTTCAGCTGACAAGCCAGAAAAAAAAAAGGTCCTCACCTCATATCTCTCCCCTTCCATTTCCCGGTTTCTTGAGCTGACAAGCATTAAAAAAAGGGTCTTCAGCGGAAAAAACATAACCTTACCACGCTCACACTTCAAGATCTCTATCTTTTTCTATTTAGTGCCACTTACATACTTCCGGGTTAAAAAAAAAGTGGGGGACCAAAGTGATGACACCTTGTGTATTCCTTAAATTTGTATGGTGCACAAAAAGTGAGAGGGGGCGAGCCCCCTCCCCCCCCCCCCCCCGCCGGCCATGGGTCTTATCATTGTATCAATCTGAAGGTAGCAAAATAACAATTGATTTCATGATTGCCCTACCACTTTGTAGGTCCTAATAGTAATGACTTTGTAGTTTCTTTGTATGTTTGGTACCAGCACTTAGATATTTTAAATTACTTTGTTTATGTTATTTCATTGCAGTCCTATAATGTATTTTATTTTTTCCTGTTCGTGACATACTTGCACTGAGCAAAAAAAAAAAAAAAAGTAAACACTTTTTCCAGTTAAAGGGATCGTACAGTTCTGGTTGAGACCTAATTTCAGGTTTCTAACATCTTTAGGTGAGATAATGAGAAATCTCATATGAAATATGAAAGAGCACGCAATTTTATGAGGAATTCAACGTTTATTTGATAAAAATTGGTTTTGAAATGGCTGAAATATCCAAAAAAGAACGATTCTAATAAAGTGTGGGACCCACACTTTGTAACGATCGCTTTGTTTTACTTTGTTTTTGAATGTTTCAGTTATTCCAAACCAGATTTTCATCAAATGAACTTTGAATTCCTCTTAAAATGGTATGCTCTGTGCTATATCATAAGTGTTTTCTTGGTATCTTGCAAAAAATTCGAAAGCCTATTTCTCATCTCAACCAAAACTGTACTATCCCTTTAATATTTTTCATAGAAGATTTTGATGAAAATCATTGTGTCATATACCATATTAAAGATTATTTAATTGGCTATCAATCTGGTAGGTTTATACAAAGGAAAGCCTTACTCATGAGTGAACACATTTGTTTTTGTCCTTCAAGGCAGAAAAGTAAAAATTGCAAAAATTGATATATTGATATTCATTTGCAAATGCCCTCCAAGATAGCAATGATAACAAAATACAAATTTAATGCAATGAGAGACATGAATGCAATAGCAGAAATAAGTTTCCGTTCCCTCGTTTCTCTTTATATTCTAAAACAAAAACATAGTGGGGATTCTGAAGGTGGAACATAAAAGAATTTTCTGTCATTAAGCCGCAAAGGTGATAAAATCAACGGAATTTCTTCACTTCACCTTTTAATTAAGAAACTTAATGATGCATGAAACAAATTTATGAACCAAATATTATTTCAAATTGTCTTTAATTTGGAATAACCCTTTATATTCAACCTTCTTTGTTACCATTACTTTTTCTCTTATGTCTTTTGACTCTATGGAATAGACAGAAAATTATTTCATTTCTTCCATTATTTTTTGTCTGTTTTATCTTTGGAGGGTTACAGAGACATTGTAGAGATCATAGATTGAGTTTGCAAATTAATTTACATTTTAATTGTGTTGAATTTGTCTTCTGTTCTCATTGTCATATGGAAGAGCATACATGCTTAAATAACAACTTGTCCATTTTTGCAATTTTTACTTTTGTGCCTTGGAAGAGAAAAACGAATGTGTTCACTCATGCGCAATGTTTCCCTTTTTATTGATCTATTGGGTTTATACCTAACTGAATTACCTTTAACATGGTACATAAAACACCATTATTAGCCAAACAGTCTATGAGAAAGATGAACTCAAAAAAGTGTTTACTTTCTTTTTTTGCTGAGTGTATAATGTGAGCAGAGCTGTAGATCAGCTAGCAAACATTAAGGGTTAAATATACTTTGCTGTTAATAAATATAGATAGATACTTGTACATACAATAGATACAGGATTATCATGTAGGATAAATGAACAAACGAAGAATAAATAAAAATTGAAAAATTAATAGACCTTAATACATCAATTCATTAATCAATACATTAGTAAATGAATACACAAGGATGGCAATGGTTGAGTTTGAGTTAGTGTCAAGATATTTTGCTCGGCTGTTCACTCGGAGTCAAGACTCTAAACAAGAAACTTTGACAAAGTTAGAGTGGGAGGAGAGTTTAAACATGCTAAAGTTCTTTATATGGATTTTGACTGTTGTTTTTATTTTGTGTGTGTGTGTTTTTTTTTTTTTGGGGGGGGGGTAGAAATTCTTTTGTTGCAATTGGAGATTTGGGAAGAAGTTTCAACTTATTTTGTTATTTTCTTTCAACTGCTAGCATACCCTGCTCACCACTGAGCAGGGAGGGTAAAGGGGCATTAGATTTGTTTGACTCCACCCCCTTTCCCTATATCCCTCTCCTCAACTCCCCCTCCCCCCCCCCCACCCTCAAAGAAAGGGCACTTTTACAAGCACTCTCATGAATACTTTAGGATACTGACATCAATGAAAAAACATCAGTCTATAATAATCCTAAGCTCAACATAGATTTTCTCATTAAGACTTTGAAAGAGATGATTTGTAAAGATTTCTCAATTTGGGGGCTTTGTCTGTTCCACTCCCCTTGCCCCACCCAGGGTATTGTGCTCCAAGGGGCCTCCTGGTGGGGAATGGGGCCCATTTGTACAAACATATATATATTCTATCATCCAAGCACTAATATGTGCCAAGTTTGGTAAAGATTTGACCATGCATTTTCAAGAAGATAAGAATGTAAAATTTAGGCCCAAATATGCATGCCTGGACCGACTATGAACAATAAACTTGAAACTGGAGTCCTCAATGTACTTACTTAAAATATCAACATGGGGTTCTATAAAAGATTTTTAAAGATGCCTTACTTTCTTTTTTATTGGGTGGGGGGGGGGGGAGCAGCATGGTGCCCATTTGAACAAATTGGGATCACATCCCCCTAGAGATGCTACCTGGCAAGTTTGGTGAAAAGAAGAAGATGAAAATGTAAAAAGTTTACACATAATGTGTGACACCCATGATGTATAATGCTCACCTGAGCCTTGTGAGCTAAAAATCTCTTCTTTAACCATAAATTATAGAGTCAAAGCAATTTATTAAATAAGTACTGATGACTACAGTTTCAAGTTTAATGGCGGATCCATGGGTGTCCCCCCCCCCCTTTGGACTTGTTACAAAGGAAGTCACTGTTTACAATACTGAATATCACATCTAGTTCACTATATTCCTACAGTTATTAAAAATACAAGCTTGTCCTATACTACATATCATATACAGTATTCAAAATTTTGTTTTCTACTGTATGCATTCTTGGCATGTGAAATTGATGACTTCACTAGTCTGTACATGCACAATATAAAATAGCATTTATCTCAGCTTTCACGTTAATTGAATGTACTGATGTTTTTCAGGTTTTACAAATTTGCTCAAAACATGACTCATTGAAGAGGTTGGTTTTTTTTTCGGAAAAAAAAAAACCACACCCAAGTGCATTTGTCTTGCAAAAATAGTTTCCAGCAGTAGCTAGACTTTTCATCATGCAAATATTTCTTACCAAAGTTATGCACTGGACTTGGAAAGGGTTGCTACCTTTATCACAAAAAAGGAAGAAGAAGAAGAAGAAGAAGAAGAAGAAGAAGAAGAAGAAGAAGAAGAAGAAGAAGAAGAAGAAGAAGGAGAAGAAGAAGAAGAAGAAAGGCTTCAAACACACAAACAAGAATGCAAAGACTAAATTTTTGCTATTGCAATGCCGTACAGTTTAATCACACACTATACATTTCTAGGAGTAAACACAGTTCAGCATAATATCCTATGTAATGGAATCAACCACATTTCGAATGGTGCTTAGAGATCCAAAATCATAAGAGAGTAGATGCTGATTCCAGTAATTCATTTGCTTTTATCACACATCCTGCCAGAATAAGTAAACCAACACCTTCGTAGTCTGCATCTGGGCATACTTGTATGAAACAGAAATGTCTTAGTGTGGTCCCTCAAAGCAAGTTAAATGCAATACACATTTATTTTTTGGTGACAGAACAACAAGTTGAGCAAAAAAGACTTTACTAATTTCGGACAAGTACGTAAATATTTGACTCCAATTTCTTTCTAAATGTGTGCACAATCTTCAGTGAGACAAAATCATGAAAGTGTGGTACGTGGGATGGGGTATGCACGTGTACATGAAACAACATGGATACTGGTGTGTGGGACCACTTCATTTACTTGCCCTCGAGTTAAAAAAAAACTAGAAATGTCGCTTTGGCGACTGGTATGCCTCCGCCATAATGCATGATTTTCCCAATAGGTCTAGATAGTACATGTGGACAATGTGTGATTACATTTTCACAAAATTGGCAAAATATTGAAATGACAAGTTTGTCACAAATGTGTCGAATGTTCACCTTCCTTGACCTAGGTTTAATTGGATGAATAGGAGAGCATGTATCTAGGGATTTAAGGACTTTAACTCGACTTTGACCCATTCATACATTTAGGCATTGAGTAATTTTCAAGGTACAGGTGTGGAGAAAAAGTGCAATTTCTGAATTGAACAGTAAATTGTTATCATTTTCATCTGGCCCTTGACCCTAACATTCATAAGATAATCACTTTCAGGTAGAACATGCATAATATATACTAAGTTTCAAGATAACTTGAGCCACTTCCGAGATATGGAGGAAAAAGTTAGTTCAGCACTTTCACTTGATCTTTGACCTTTTGACCTTTGAGGCAAAAAAAGAAGAAAAAAAAAACTTTCCAGAGAATTTCTATTAGGTTACACATGTATGCATACACCAAGTGTAAAAAAAAAAATAACCCTGCTGGCATTGCATGATAGGAGGGAAATAGTAAAATTTTGAAGTGTTGCACTTGACCTTTGACCCCTGACCTTTGACCCCATGAACCCTACATTCTCTAGATAATCACTTCCAGTCAGTATATGTATATACTATGTTCCATGAAGATACCTTGAACAATTTTCCAAGGTATGGAGAAAAAAAAAAGTTTTAATATTTTTACTTGACCTTTTGACCTTTGACCTCATGACCCAAACTTTCACCAGAGAATCTTAATTGGGTAATACATGTATACACTAAGTTTCAAGAAAATATCTTCAGGCATTCAATAGATATGGTGGAAATAGTGAAATTTTATGTATTTGACCATGACCTTTTGACCTTTGACCTTTGACCTCATGACCCAAACTTTTACCAGAGAATCTTAATTGGGTAATACATGTATACACTAAGTTTCAAGAAAATATCTTCAGGCATTCAATAGATATGGTGGAAATAGTGAAATTTTATGTATTTGACCTTGACCTTTTGACCTTTGACCTTGAGCATGTGCACCCAAAAGTTGATAGGCACAACTTCACCCCCTAATACACATACATGCCAAGTTTCATTAGGATACCTCAACGAGTTTTGATAGTTACCTTGTCCACAAAATTCATTACGGACGGACGGAAGGACGGACGGACGGACGGAAGGACGGACGGACGGACGGAAGGACGGACGGACGGACGGACGGACAACCCGAAAACATAATGCCTCCGGCACCACTTCGTGGCGGAGGCATAAAAATCAAGAACTCTTGGCAGCCCTTCTTGAAAGAATCTGAGAACTTTGTTCAGGTTTACTCAGCCCACAAGTTGTGTAATTTTTAGATCAGAATATCTTCCAGTGCAATAAGACATAACAATGCTCCGATTTGAAATTGTCTGGGTGTTGAACAACTCCAGTAAAATCTTAATTCACATGACTACAAATGTTGAGATTTGAACAAACCACAAAATGTGATCATATTTAGTTTAAGTGGTAAAAGTTTAGTCTGTGAGACAGGGTGAGAATTGGCAGTAAATCATAAAAAGGCACAAATGTGCAGAAATACACAAACTTGCACAGAATTCACTTTTGAATGTGTCAGCTAGTGGAATGGCAACTTCTTGTTTTAAATGGTGGAAGGCATTGACCATTACAGGGTATACTACTATAAGACTGTGTTTTAATGACACAAAGCTGTAAGTCTACATTTGTGCATATACACGTAGACACCAAATAAAGAACTCAAATAGCACTTTATAAAGAAAGAAAATACCATGTGACAGAATCTCCCCATGGTCTGAATACAGTCTTCAATATTCACACAGGGTAGCCTCTTCAGCATTTGAACAGATCAGCCAGCAGCACAGGTGTCTATATCATATTTTGCAGGATATAAAGCACCAAATGATATATCGTCACTGGGGTGACAAGACCTTGTACATGTATCTGCAATTTTGGTGAAAATGACTTTTTTGGATTAATGGTCAAAGAATGGGTTAAGTGATGTCCTGTCCAAATCCCAACTGTCTTATTCCAAAAATGAAGCCACCACGGCATGTCAAAGGAAAGGCTATCCCATTCAACACAGTGCTTTGGCCGCCATGTTTTTTGGCTCTCCTGAACATTTGACATTTTGTAGAAACGAGGTCTTGTCGCCCCAGCGACGATATACATGTAGTACATATTCTTTTCACCAGAAACCTGCTGCTACTTATAAATCATAATTACATGCTTAAAAGGCAGTTTGTTGAAAATATAAGAGGGTTAAAAACAAAACAATACATTATATATGGAGCATAAAATTCTATGTGAAGTATTGAAGCTGCATAAATACATCTTACAGATTGCATACGCCAATTATACAGATATAAAATTGAGTGTAACAGTTGATACATTTTACGGACATCATCTAAAAAAACTTCCATCTGAAATATCGAGATTAAAAAGCAATACATACACAGAGGGCAAACGAGAAACTTGTGGAATATTTCAGCTAAAGTCGTGACCAAGAATGCACAATTTGAATGATGACAGACAAAAATGAGTTAGGATTCTGGCATTTGAAATTGTACAGCTCATTGAAACAACTTCTGCAAGAAATGGTGACAAGTTATAGGAAACAACAATAATCTCATAATATAAATGAACAAAATGAACACTGTTTCATTAATCTTTTGACTGCAATATAGCCCATATATTTCTTTCTTGGTATTCAAAGAAAAAGACAAAATCAGAATTGATGGACCTTCGTCGAGGTACTTGCTTCCCTCTCAAGGTTATTTCTTCTCTGCTACGCATATCATCTGAAATTGTTTGTGTGTGTGTGTGCTCTAATGGCACATACATTACTCTACGCACCAGATTTTTGCTGCCTTTATGCATGAAGAGGTGTTTGTCAAACACAGGAATGCAAAGTTAAGTTAGGATTCTGCAATATGTTATTCAAAAACAGCTGAACTAACCACCAATAGCAGGAGTCACAGAGAACATTAATTTTATAGCGACAGTCTTTGTAACAGATGTTGGTCATCTTTCAGCCCACCTGCTTGTAAGAATACTTAGTGCATACAACAATCTTGCATATCAGTTCAAATTTGAGCACTGAGTTTCGCCTCGTGAAAGGTATTCTCTGGGCAAGAGGATCTAGATCACCTGCTCATCATCATGCAAACTGTTGGCAAAAATCTGAAAAACGATATTTTACACCTGCAGGCCTGTACAACTGCATGGTGCAGACTGCCGGCCCTTTGAGCGGAACCTACGTTCAAATTTTCAATTCCTATCAGTTCTGAAATGAATAACCACTCATAAATCAGCAAATAATTGGGGTTAACAAAATTGAATTCAGGGTCAGAAGTGTATCTGGATTGTTGTTACTGTTGCTGTTGTTGTTGCATTAATAATTCTGTCATATATCACGAAAATTCCCAGCAAATGGGACATTCAACAATAATCAAATATCATATCCTCAGTGCAGTCCATATGTTTTCATTTTCTCCCAAGAGTGAAATAAATAAAAAAAAAAAATTGAGAAAGAGTGAATACCAATCTGAAAAAGCAAAACCTTCCCCTGAGCTGTACCCAACCACTTGATCCATATAGAAAATCACCAGCCACATGCTACCAATGAAGTACTGTATCAGCAACCAGGGAAAAACCACAAAGTTTTTAAACGCAAATGCTGCAAGAGTCCACTGACTGCTGATGCATATTACCGTTCAAACAAAGGCTTGTGCAAGTCAATCATGAAATGCTTTTCATTTAATTGATAGTGGGAAAATGAGGAGAAGCACCTTGTTTTTTCATTTGTCTCATTTTTCCTTCAAGCAGCAATTCAGACACATTTGTATTATGTTATCACGCAGCATGGTAAGAAATATCATATAAGAACTTTCGTTTCAGTAAATGAGGTTAGAAAAAATAAACGAGGATGTTTATAGACAGATCGACATGCCTGAAATGGTAAAATACAAAATAACAAATAAATATGATCTGCAACTTAGAGTGTAGCCTATACCATTAGCCTCGTCATAATCCCAAATCTCTCTATTCCTTGCTCACTACATGCATCTGATTGAGACTTCAAGAAAGGGATTAAAAAACAGTAAAAAGCACAAAATTGAATATCCCTGTGTCTGTGAACCACACAATTTAACCCAAGGACAGATTAAAAAAAAAAAATGAAAAAAGAAATGCTGCAGTACTGCAACCGACTTGCATATGAACTGTGACACATTTTCGCTGCATGATTATATCATATTATTTTGGAGTCATAATCACGAATTCACATCAAGGATGCCACTTCCTAGAAATTGCATTACCAAGATTACGCATTTGATCAGTACAGAGCAGGCTTTGATGAACCAGCCCCACACACATGACACCAAACCAGTCTGCAGAGGTCACTGTACTCTACAAGCCCTTACAAGGCATACAGATAGTCGGCTGAGAATAATAAGGGCATTAACTTGCCACTAAAGCCATAGTGTTCAAAGCACCTTAAACACCCTTATCATTCTCAGCCAACGTTATGCAACATATCATAGCACATATTTACCCCTTTGTTTTAATGATATCTTGCTTCGACAACCTGCATGCAACACCAGGAAAATATGGATACATTCATTTTTTACATACTGAAAATAAAGGTTATGCCATTCTACATTAGGTGTGAAATAATTTCTTAGGAACCACTGAGAACATGCAATGAATCTTTGCAACATTTGTTGTCAGGGGGCATGTCCTCCATAATAACCGTAACCACTGGGATACTATTATAAATCAAGCCATTCTGAGTTGCTCAATGTCACGCTCTTGGTTGGCAATCTTCAAATACAAGCACGTCTTTTTCAATTTTAAAAGACGGCTACAACTGAATGTTTACTTCCATTACAATCAAACATACGACCTTATCATACAAATAATGGCACAACTCCCGTCTGATCATTATCAGACATACACCTCCTCCTTCAAACACAAAGTGATTGCACTTAACTTTCATTGTAAATATTCCAACACATTCTCTCTTGCTTCCAACAACCAACGGGCCAAGATAAAAATGAATACTTATGCACCCTGATCTTCAGGCTTTACAAATACCATGCTGCCACTTGAAAATGGCAACTAATTTTAAACAGAATTCATTTCAGAAATAACATACACACACAAAAAGTCTTTATATCTGTAGTTCCCATTCACCTGAAGAAATTGTTGATATTTGCTCTAAAATGGACACACATGCATAAGAAATGCATTAAATCTTTCTCCATTGCAAATTGTAACTTGCAACTTTAATAAGGACAAGATAATTTCAGCAGCAAAAAAAAAAAACAAACGTTTATTACCCTAGAAGTTGATGGGTCAAACAATTTTCCTATTTAATCATATTATGCATATACTTCTAAATGTTAAACAAGAGTAAAGCTGAATAAAAAATGAGGGAATATGATCATACAGAATTCAATTCAGCCTAATATTGCAGAAGATACATGTGTAACCCGACAACGTAGTTTAGATTAAAAGCAAGTAAATACCTTGTTGCATATTTCAAGCCATATGGGTCATGGTCTACGATATGATTGCACAATAACTAAGTCTTTATCACCACCATATCTCATTAATCACACTTAATACAGAGTTTGTGCAATTTGCTGGAAGAAACCTTCCGCACTATGAACGTGCGCTCTTTTAGTTCTTCCCACAAGAAACTCCCACCGCCGAGGCAAGGAAAATGGGGCAAATGTTGACAAACGAAAAAACAGAATCAAATACACATTACACGGTAGTAAAGCTTCACTTATTTCTCAGGTGCGACTGCACCAACAGTGACCCAACTTAATGGCCAGCAGTGTGGAGAACTGCAGTATGGCACAAATTGGTGTTTGTATGTTTGTTTTTTTGCAGTATCTTGGTCCATTTCTCCATGTTGCAAACCATACTACACTGGCAATAGTATCATTTACATAATTCTGTCCCTTTGCTCAACTCCCTACCATTGTGGAAAAACTAAAGAGAGAGAGAGAGAGGGGGGCAAAAGGGAATGTTACATTGCAAATTCTTCAACTTATATTTCAGAAATTTAACAAGGTAAGTTTTGTTTGTCTCTCCTCTATAATGAGATGACACTATGAGTTGTTGTTTCATCATCTACACTCACAAGCTACGAAACTGGATATACCATGGACATTCATTTGTAAAGATACAGGTATGCAGCACACACAATATTCTGTTGGACTACTTTTATCCCCCGTTCCTACTTGAATTGTCAAGGAGAGAACTCCAGCATTAGATTTTCTGTCAGAATCACAAGCAAGGTGCCCATTTCTCTAGTTGTGCTGAGCATATGATTGTAAATCCATCCCCCGGACTGATATCTTTACACAGTCATCATGGCAAAATCAGCATCCGCTTCTTCCCAAGGGAGATTGATATGTAAAACAAATAAAAATGAAAATCACTCTGACAGACATCTGCTAAATCATTTCATTCCCCCGCCCTAACTGATCTGACCAAATAACTGAAAGCCAGATTAGGTAACAGGGGTGGTATTCTGAGGTCATAATTAAGTCTGTAATTAACTTCGTGATTAAGTCGTGAAGTTAATAGGCCCTTAATCATGGGCAAAATCGGTATTCTGAGGACGTAATTAAGGTATGATTAAGTCCCCTGTAATTATCTTAGGTCCCTCCCATCTAATTGTTATTCCATCCAATCAGACGCGTTGTTAGAAGCCAAAATGATGATTACACGCGCAAATATGCCCTCAATGCGCGCTCCTGCACGCCCCCTGTAATTACAACCCAAGACCTCCGTGCGCACACTCCGGTATTTGATCACAACCCCTCACCTACGCACGCGAAGATCTCAACCTCTTTGCTCACATAAAATGACAAAATTCCTCGAAGATCGGCTATATTTCTTTTTTTCTCTGAATTCTACGGATACCATGATAACAAGGTTCAACCGCTCCTCGGTTACCGAAGACGGTAAGCATCGTTGTGGCAGAGAAAACACGATGTAATGCGTGATATCGGAGTAGTTAATGACATTCTTTGGTATCATTAAGTTTTCCATTAACTTTCATACTTAATTACACCCTCAGAATACCGATTCGTAATTAACTCTGTGATTAAGTCCTCTCAGAGGTGCACGCGCATTGATACGCGCAAACGCGTAGGTCCTTCCCGCCAAAACGCTTGTTGCTATGGTAGTTAATATATCCACTACTTAATCATGCTCTCAGAATACCAATTCGGTAATTAAGTGCTAATCAGACACTTAATTAGCTCTCAGAATACGGCCCCAGGTAATAATTCACTAACATGTCAATCATGAACAGTTCTAAAACATCGAGCCTCATAAAAAATAAAATGTATTCTCTGCATAATAACTTAAGAAATGAAATGAAAAATAAACATGTAATGCGTGGTTTACTATTTCAAAGAAGTCATATTCACATTCATATCTGTATTGCATGATAACAAGCATACATACATACACACACAGCACAAACACGCATCCACAAATTAAGAAATCATCATTACTTTTCTATTTCATTCCCACATCTGATGCAGGTTTAAACTCACACACACCTGCAACAGTATCCTGCCATTCACTCAACCTCTGTGGCAACTAAATACATACAAGAGTAAACTACTGTATACGCCATAGATTTCGCGAGGGTTTATTTCCGCAAATTTCGCGAGTCTGATGCTACTCGTCAAATCAACAGTGCACAAAAAAATATGTACCTCCGTTTTCAATGCATGAATGACACATGCATATGTAGTGCAGGTGCAAGGTGAACAATATGATTTGTTTTATATTGACTGACTTTTCCATTCAGTTCAGTGCTCTCTTTCAATGCAAATTTGACAACTCATGAAAATGTCTTAAGAGTTCAGATTTGCAAAAAATCAGACTCACAAAATATATGACGTATACAGTACACAAACACGGCATTGATGTCATATGAATGGTGGTAACAACAAATATTTTTAGAATGATCATACTTTTTTTTAGACATTTCCAGCCTTGCTTCTGTTCACAGGCTTCTTTTCTACAGAGCAAGGAATCATGCTGATGATATCAGTCTGAACTCGACTCTCTCTGGCCGTTCACACGTGTGATTGGTCTAGGTTGGATACCAGAAGGGAATGATGGGGGTGAAAAATGACTTGATTCGCACAGATCTAGTGGAGAAAGCCTGCAAGTCACTGCATCTATAACGGGAGTGTACCCTTCACCTCACATGGGAGAGGGATCTTGATGGGTAATGGCGGAATACACAAGGGATTTCAGACATTCACGAGCTCTTGTTTGTAATCCCTTTCCTAGTTAAGCCTTTCTGAAGTGAGTTGTCGACCACTAACTGCAAAAGACCATTCTTTACAGTAGCTGTACCATTGATAGTGAGTCAAGTCTGACTCTTGATAACATGACATGCAAAAGTATGTAAGTATCAACATGCAAGCACCATGGCAAAAGCAAAAGCACGGTCAAGCTAGGTTCTATCTCCTAAAACATAGTGTAGACGTTGAGTCGCGTAAATTACAAACGTGAACCCAGATTTGTGCGTAACACAATTAACAAAGACCTCAGCACCAAGCATGGCCAAACATGATGTCAACAGCATGTTTTGGGGGAATTGTAGTTTAGGATTGTTTTCAGACTTCCAAAACTTGCTCGATTAGAATGAAACGTGTCTCTAATTATGAGAGAGAGCGAGATTTATCCAGGTGAGCATTGAAGGGGAGTCTGGACAAAACCATTTTGGTGAGGATAAATGCAAAGCACCACTTGCCAAAATATCCTCACTTTTTGTGTCAATAAGATCACGCCCTTGGACTGCATCACCATAATTAAGTCCATGGTTAACTGATCGAAGCAGGCATTATCCAAAGAGCGTATTCCCCGAGGGGCCCGGTATGGCAACTCCCCTGAGATGCAAGCCATACAGCGCCCCGACGCCGACGCCAAAGATCGCGCCGACCACGAGCACCGTGACGGCCAACCAGCGCCAGCTCCATCGGTACCGGGCCGGCGCAAAGCACCCGAGGAACGCGGCGCAGGCCGTCAGCGTGTAGGCGATGGACACCAGCGTGTTGAGCGCCACGATCTGGCCGAACTTGGCGAAGAGCTGGACGGTGGTGAAGCAGAGTGGGATGGCGGCGATCACGGTGGTGAGGGCGCTAGACAGGATGGAGACGCCGATGGTGCTCATCGAGTGAATTGCTCGCTGGCGACGTATATGACTGGAGGACTGGAAAGAAGACATAATACACATAATTTTGTTCAGTTCTGATCTCTTTCCAATCACTTCCACATCACTTTTGACAGATCTGTTCTTTCTTTTTTTTCCTACCTTTGACATTAAGATAATACTAGCTGGGGAAGTATGTATAGCTAATTTTGATAATGAAATCTGAATTATTCAGCTGTAATGAAGAGGTAATCCTATCAGTGGACATATCAAGTACTGAGGAATATATCATTTATTTCAACAACATGGTAAGACCAGCACTCATCTGAACTGGAGCAACATGCTGTTAACAGACAATTCAGTTCAATGCCAGTCTATTGCACTGAATTTAATTCAACTCAGTTTATTCCACTGAATTCCAATTTAAATACTGCTTTTACTACTTCCTATACATCTTGTTGCATAAGGATTTCGATTACAATAAACACGAGTAAATCAAGTCTAAAAACACAATTTTAGGTCTTGGCCAACATTGCACTGTGGTGTATATAAAGATATCAGCATTCTGCATTGCAAAACTTGAATTACAAGCCACAAACAAGCTGAGTGAAAGAAAAAAACAGAATGTTTATAAAAACTGTTGAAGTAAGAAATAGGCACTTCAGCATTCTAATCCTAAAAACTGAGACCCTACTGTACATATTGAGACAACAAACAACAAAGCGTGAGGGATTTTTTTGTTACCTTCCCCGAATCGAGTTTGACGTGGTTTGCGGCCACGCGGTAGCCCTCCACCAAGTGGATGCAGTAGTCGATGGAGGATCCGACGAGGATGGAGAGCGACACCGCCTCCACCGCGCCCATCTGCCATCCCAGCAGGTAGAAGAGACTGACTACCACCAGGATCACACCTGCAGAACGTTCCAGAGACCATTAGAAGGGTAGTCAAGGACCGGTGTCATGGGCACACGCAAGAAGAAAACCCAGTCAACACACCATAGTACATTACCCCTTCCTCAAACATTGTTATGTTGTCATAAAAACATTCTTGGGCTTCAAAAGTCAAAGGAGACTGAGTTAGATGTCAAATGTTTGATTTTTCATCAAATAATCATATTCTCTTTCAACTCACCGTACTTACGCTTTGCAAATTTCTCGGCTTTAACATCAGTGACATTATCTGGGTACTATAATGATGAGTCTAATCTTACTATTTTATTTCTGTGGCAACTCCTCTTCTGAATGACGTACCTTTGTGTGAGAATACTAGTAACATTCTGCTTAGTTACCTCTCCAATACATTGCCCAGTGAATAATTTACTTTAACTGTGGCACCTATTTTTTGTTCAACTAAACCTTCTTCTTGAGGCAAATAATTAACGACAGAGATTGGATAGTTATGTATTACTATCCCACTGCGCTGGAAGACATAGCACACAAATTTCTTTACAAAGGCTGAGCCCAAGTTCTTACTTATCCCGGCATCCAGTTCTGAAAATAGATGGGTATAGACCCTAAGACTTCTTCTCAGCACTCTTGTTCAGGGCAACAGAATGTACGAATGATGTCACTTCTTTCATTGAAAACATACCTGCGATGGTCACAAACGCTATGAGCAGAATGGTGAGGTGGGCAGTGAAGAAGGCGACGGCCACCACGCAGACAATCAGGGAGAAAGCGACACCGTATATTGCACTGGTCACTCCTGTCAAGATAAAAAAAGATGTCAGGCAATTATTATCAATGAACATAGGAAACCAGAGCACATGATCCAATCTACTGGATATGGATAGACATCTGAGGTAGCAGTATTTTGCATGTTTCTCCAACATCTTTTTGCAGCTTGAAGCTGTGGTATAGGATGTCACATAATTATTATGACAAGTGTATGCAAATGAATATGAATGACTACAGATCATTCTCCACAGCAGTTTTTATTACAGTAACCTTCCTACATTGAGTCTCCATGAAGGTAATCCTACTTTAAATATACAGGTGCCATGATATAAAAAAAAAAATCATCATTTGAAATTTGTGCTGATTTCAATCACAACAGCACACCCTTGTGAAATCCTAGAGACAGCAGATTTTTGGTACACTAAAGTGTGCAAATAATCAATTTCAAAGGAGTTACTGGACAACACGCAAAAGATTCTACATGTGAAAAGAATTTTCTATCTCACAATCTCAGTGCTGCATGCTTCACGTATGGCCTGGTCTACATACAAGCAGCTTTTGTGTCAAGGCACAGTATCCTGCAGCACACACAGGACCACATCGCGAGGTGAACCACCTTGCCAAGCTCCCTGGCTCGGTTCCGCGTTGCACAGCTAACTTTGGGAATCTTCAGTTGCCTCTGAAGGCATGTTCTAACTTGCTCCATGTCGCTCTGGCGCGCTTTGACAAATTTGAGACTGACTGAACACCCCCCCGAACCCTCCACGTGTTGGACACCTCACCTATAATCTCCATGAAGACCTGCTCCCAGTAGTCACAAGTCTGGAAGGCGGAGTCAAGTCCCACCCTCTCCTCCTCCGTTAGACCCTCCTTCATCTCAGTGATCGCCTTCTCCCAGGCCAGGTAGTCCCTGTATGCCTCAAAGCTTGACTTCCCCTCGTAGATTTTCTGTTGGCAGAGATCAAGTTTAGAGGAGTGGTAAGAAAGATTGGCAGGATCTGTCAGTAAGCTTTTCATACTGATGCACTAATTCATTTTACCACTAGCAGAGTACAGGAAAGTCAATGTCATTACAGGTACATAACATATTGTACATGTGATAAAGTTTGGGACCGACCACATAAATCAATGTCATCATGAAATAATCGTACTATTCACTTCATTTGCTTGGCTTGAACAATATGGTGATCAGTATAACATGTATGAAAGTTATCTATTCTCACAGTAAACTGCATTCATTTTGCATCAACACCTTAGAATTTTAAAGACAATGTATATGATTTGTAAATTTTGTTTCAAAGTGCCACAGACTGTAAAAAGAGTTTCACAAGGCTTAAAACTTATAAAGCAGGGCTGCCAACACTTTAAGATCAGATCAAAGACATTAAAATGCATGGTAAAAACAAACAAACAAACACTTTCAATCTAAGAATCATAGTTCAAAGTCATGGTTTAATCATGGTTCAAAGATGAGCAAATTGCACAGATCAAGCATGTTCTTTCAAACTGCAGGGGAAAAAACATCTCAGATTCGAATTTCCTGATATTTGAAGAAGGCACAAACTAAATATATGAAAATGTGCCATGGCCTAAAATATAAATAGGGGCAACTGTAGCCTCACCGATTCAAAGGCCATGGCCAACCAGACTGCCCCTTGACTGGACAGGCCCATCTTGGCATGTGACCTCTGACCCACTAGCCGCTTGGTGGCTGGGAGGTCACTGCACTCTTCCGGTAACACCATCCCCGCTCTCTGACAGGTGGGTAGGTATGCTGAAAGAATCCAATTCAATGAATCGATCTGTTGAACTTTCCATTCATGCACGCACACATTCAGGAGCTGCACATGAATCGGAAATTGCTAACTGCGAAAATGTGGGCTGTAAACTTCACTAAACTATGATGGTAATGCAAATCAAGCTTTTTAACACAACTTCTTAGTACCTATCTTACAAGCTCATGATTTATACCACACAATAAAGAAGGCACCCCTAAGCACAACCAGAAAGAAAATTCCTGAAATTTTCATTTTCAAATCGGCAGGCAACTCATCAAAACTAGGGCAAGTTTTAGTCTAATGCACAATGCTACTGTCAGATTGATATTTTGAGGATACTGGGATGGCTTTTTAGTGCATCAATGAAAATGACATTGATGGTTGAAATTACACCGAGTAAAGTCATCATCATCATCGTCACTATTACCATCATCAGCATTTCCATTACTATCATCATCATCACCATCATCATCATTATCATCACAATCATTATCATCATCACCATCACCATCACCATCACCATCACCATCACCATCACCATCACCATCACCACCATCACCATCACCATCACCATCACCATCACCATCACCATCATCATCTGGTGTAATTTACCAATGGTTACCCCTTCAGTATAAATCACAGTTCTCAAACATAGCCCTCTACTTGCAATTACAGATGTAGTGAGATATAAATAAATAGACCCTCTGTGAGGGTGCTCTTTGTGCAGCACTTCTCACCTGGCGGGAAGCACTCAGCTCCGCCGTCTTTGACAAGGTCACCATTGTTTCCGATCATCTTACAAATCTTGCACAGCGCTTTCACTGTCTCCCACTGCATTGGTGAAAACTCAGGGTCATACAGCACGGTTCCCTGGAGAAGATGATAAAGCAAAGTCAGTTTGACATAAGGTCATCATTTGCCTTGGGCCACAAACCACTGCTTGACCAACCAGATATGATAACCCAAAATGCTAACACAGAAATGCACACGTGGGAGTGTGATCTAAGACCATTTTTTTAAATTTTTTTTATAGGTAACAGGGAGTACCTATACATGTGGTTAAATTTCTCTTCTGAGTTCAAGTCCCATACATATTACATCATTGCAGTTTTAAAGTCTCTTTTGCCTACGCTTTTGTGTCTGTGTGTGCTTGTGTGAAAGGCAGAATACTTTAAGAGGAAAAGAAAATATCACATGAAGCATGCCAAACTATATGAAAACTCCACAGTCCAATCAAAAGAAGATACTGCCATCATATCTTTACTCACTTTGTCTTCATTGAGGACGTGTCCGGACGAGACGTTGGTCTTGTCCACACCGCTGATGCCGAACACCATAAAGACCATGGCGGTGCTGTCCAGCAGGGGACGACTGGCCGCCTTCCCGCAGTGGCCGGTGGTGGCGCACGGATCATAGCCCTTGCCCGGAGAAGAGGGGTCAATGGCCTGACCCGACGAGGAGTCATCTCCACCATGGTGGCCACCTTTACCAGGGGTGGGTTTAACTTTGGGTGGCTCTATTGTCACAGACAGAGAGAGAAAGTACAGGGTAGTAAGTAAGATAACCAGGGAAAGAAAATTAGGTATAAAAGGACTGTCAATCTCTTGTCATTATGTCAGGCATGAGATTCAAGTGCCACGTTGATAACTTCACTTCTGAGGAAAATGTTCTCCTGGGAAAGTCAATGACAATATAATATGTGATATGAGACATACTTGGTTATTGATTCTAGGAAGATTCAAACTTTAAAAAATGCACTCTTATTTCTGTTCTATGATAGATTGATCACCAATCTAGATACAGAGAAAAAGCTGTTTTGTTTTTTATTTTGTTTTTTTGGTACTTACTTACTCCTTTTACATTTTCTATATTATGCAACTGACTGAATGAGTTTAGGACAAATTATACAAAAGACTGGCATGTCAAATGTTTATGCACTTTGTTGCCACTTGCAAACCCATTTCATCAGAAAATACTACACTCTCCTAATAAAAGATGACAGCAATATATGCTGGACAGTCTACTCGGGTGTTGAACCATTTCACAGTCAAACGGATCATTCATCGAGATACAATGGGGATTAACCTTAAAAGGGCCGGGGGGGGCGGAATCCGCCCCCCCCCCTCGACGTTTCGCGCTATAATTCTGTAACGCGAGAAGGCCTCATCGCGAGGCTTCTTGACTTTCTTCGCTCAAGTCTCGCGCAACTTTTGAGACCAAATTTGCAACGTCCGCGCATACTTTGGCGAAGCCACGCCCATTTTTGTAACGGAATGTCGCTCCAAAACGGGCACAATTTTGTGATTTTGTGTACATTTCCTATGGAAAACAGTGCTCTGTCATGAAAGGCATAAAAACCTGATTATTTTTACAATTAATCACTTTCATTGATTAATTTTGTGCTAATTATGGTAGAAAAGTGGTCAGTGACAATTTCCAATGAAAACACAAAGAAAAAAACAAAAGTTGAAAAACAAGGAAATATATAAGAAATTCTGAAAACAATAAAATACATAAGAATTGAAATGAGTTTTGGAAGTTTTTGTGATGTACAATTGTTGAATATGCTAAAACAGATTTACAGATCAAAAATTAGACTCTCAATGCTTTTAATTAAGCTAAAATATCACCTTGAGCTTAATTTGCATAATTAATTAATTAAAATTAGAAATTGATTGTTTCAAAAAATCTTATGACACAATCTTGTAGATTATGACGCGGGTCTCACGCATGCAAAATTTCATCGCGATCGCACCACCGATGGCCGAGATCTCAGGGGGGGGGGGGGGGGGGGGGGGCGGAATCCGCCCCCCCGGTCTGAGCATAGCCAAAAAAGCCCGGCCCCTTTAGGGTTAAGAGGAATTGTTATCCCAATTCATTCATGTTTTTGATTATCAGATATTTGGTGCCAATTGTCCAAGAAAGCAAGCAGGCATTGCAAATCACACAAATCAAAGGGAAACTGTCCCTAAGCAAATTATGTGAATTCAGTGAATGGAGAGACACTGGTGAAACACTCAATGAAAGTTTGAGGAAAATTGGGCAATATGTTAAACAAAATAAATTTTAAGTTTTGATGTGTTGGTTGAATCAATGTGCCACACCTTCAAGATGCGAACTCTACATCAATTTGTAATGTAAAAGAAGTACAACAAAATTACAAAAAGAGCAAAATATCTCATTACTGTTCACATTTAAGGAAAGCACACATTCAATAGACCTATTACTAAGACATACTATGGAATATATTTTCCCCCGTGCCTCCTGTAGGAAGCTAGGTCAAGTGCTCTTTCAATGTCCTGGAGTCCTAAAAAAGGTCCTGAAGTCCTAAAATGAATATTGTTAAAGTTTGTTCATATGCTCTTAGAATGCCTCCAAGAAACAGCAAGCCTTGTGAAGCACACAGTACCTTCACAAAGCCCAGCCTTCGTGACGTAGATCTCGCGCTTGTCCAGGCACGCGTACTGCTTCATCTGGCAGACGTTGCCGTAGGTACGGCCATCCGAACCACACACTGGCGAGTAATCATCCTGGTCACAAACCAGCTGGCAAACACAGCGAGGGCGTTCTCCTGTATCAGTATCCTGGCACACTGCACCAAACTTGCACCTCAAGCCTGTCGTGGTACACGTTTCCTCTGACATGGAACAATAGAAGTATAGCCAAAATAAGGGCATATTCGACCGCCCAGCTCAAAGCCTCAAGACGTAGACCAAAATGAATTTCCACTTTTTTTCTTAGCTTAACTGGTTGGGGACGAGTCCCAAGTATACTCGGGCAGGTGTCCATAGGAAATTATGCGTGTTGTAGCAAAATCAAACCGTCCTCAATGGGTTAAAACAGTAAAATTTAAGCTTTACGACGATAAGCTAGTAACTTGTTAAACTCATAACATTCTGACCCATTAAAAAAAGTGATTGAACCAAGAGAGAGCTTGAAGGTGCAGTTTCATCAAGAAGGGAGATAAGAGGATTTTAAGATTTGGGTCACTCAGGCACTAAAGTCACTTTGGGTGGTGTACAGCATAATTTCCCAGGAGAGAAGTTGTTCATATCTGAGGTTAATTATGGTTAAAGGGGAAGGCTAGTAACTGATCAGTGGGAATCAGTGGAAATGCTGGGAGATGATTGTTCCAATCCTTATGGGATTCATTCAAGAGTTCATTGTATATCTATTGTTGTGTGAAAATGATTTGCTTCAGAATGGTCTCATATTCAAGTAATGTGCAGTTTAATGCTTCCAGGCTAGCGTCCCTGGTCAGTGACGGAGCATTAATCTGCACATTACTTGAATATGAGACCGTTCTGAAGCAAATCATTTTCACACAACAATAGATATACAATGAACTCTTGAATGAATCCAATAAGGATTGGAATAATCATCTCCCAGCATTTCCACTGATTCCCCCTGATCAGTTACTAGCCTTCCCCTTTAACTGTTTGAATGACATCAAATCGTCAATGTACTCACTCTTGGCCGGAGGGGTTGGAGCACTTTTGTGATGGGTGGTACCATTTGACTGGGGTGATGAGGAAGCTGTTGGGGAGGACACTACATCTCCTCCTCCTCCTCCTCCTCCTGTTCCTTTTCCCCCTTTGGCAGGTTGAGTGGTCGACCCCACTGGGGGCCAAAACGTCGTCTCTGGGCTGTGCGTCGGCAGCTCTGGTCTCGGCGTCAGAACCCCTGGGACGGGCACCAGGGGGACGATGGGCGGGGCCGGGTGGGTCCCGCCCTGCTCAAAACCAGAGCAGTCCCGGCAGGAGATGTCCTTCCCGCTAAAGTTGTAGGCAAGGTCCAGGAGACGCTGGAGGTTCGTGTCGGGCCGGTAGAGGGCGGGAGGACGGCTGGCTGGCTGGAGCTGTGACACCAGCGCGATGGTCACACCCAGGATTATGCAGAACAGTACTGTAGTTCATGATAAAACAAAAATGAAATGAGATACAGTATTTTCACTCAGGGCAAATTGCTCCATAGCATCATATACTCTGCTGCAATATATTGGACAAATTATGATTTGTTAAAAATATCTTTTTCACCAAAAAAAAAAAGCCAAGATACGCTTGACTGTTTTTACTAGAAGATGACAGAAATGCATGACTTTGATCAATTTCTTTTCTCTCTCTTAGACATTTACAATGAAACCTTCATATCTATGGAATTACTAAAGCAAAGTGAGGCAACATTAAAAGATGCCAAAATATGACAAAGCCAAATTTCATCATCACAGAGACAGACAAACAAAATGACGAAATGATAACATATAAAATTGACACAAATGCTATGGATGTATTGTTGCATGTTTGAGAGACTGTGTATTCATATGTGTACATGGTTGTCAAACATCCCTTGCTGTGTCTTATTTCATAAGAATGAAAAGTACAAATGAACAAACCAGCTGCAGCATAAAATTCCACTTAAAATAAAAGTGACTGTATTCAGTGATGTGCAACTAGCTGCAAAATAATGATTAAAATCTGATCACAGTATTGACATATCTCGAAATCAATATTCTCTTTGATATTGCTGTTGTGTTTGGAATTGAAGTAAAATGGTCAAGTGTCCCCTTGACCCACCTATAATGGCCCATCTGGCCTTCATGACTGGGATGGCCACGTAGCCATGGAGGAGCCGCTGCAGGCCGGAAGTCAAGCTGGCCGCCTCTCTGTTCTCTGCAGGAGCCGCGGCTGGAGGAGTGGAAGAAACCAGGAGCAGGGGAACATCATCTTCGTCATCTGTCAGGAGACCTGGTATATGCAGAGAAAAAGGGGTACCAGTCTGTAGTGAAGACGATTCCGGGAGGGAGTTAATCACATTGTACCTCCTAGAGGCCAGTCACAAAGTGCAGAGCACACTGACTGTAAAGATATGTAGAGCAGTGTATATCGAGATGTAGATTCAACATTCCAAATAAATATCACATACAAGTGTAGGAGGAAAATCACAGATTGCGCGACATGTCTGTTCAGTCCCACATGCTGTTTATTATGTATGGCAGGGGAGATAATACACCTGTTACTGAAAGTGGCAACAACGCAGAGCCTGTTCAGAATGATCAGTGATGTGCACGTCAGTGTACATGCAAAGAAGACATCATCCAGGGCTGCACACTAACCCATTTTTTCTGCCGGTCCAACCTGTCTCTGTCGGACCGGTAAATGCCCCGTTTTACCATTTTTTACCGGTCCGAACAGAAAATTTACCGGTCAACAACGACAACCTAAAAAAACATTAAATGACTTGCAAACTTATTTTCTTGTTTTTTTTTTTTTTTATGGACGTACCCCCTTACCCATGTACATTTTACAGATTAATATTATTTTTTTTAAACTTGCATTATTTATTGCACAAGAAATAAAAAAAAAAAAAAGATAGGAAAAAATAGAATGTTTGCTTGTGAATTACAGTGTAAAATGATAATGAACAAAATCAGATTGTATCAAATACGTTTGTGACTTTTTCTAAACATCGGCGCACGAAATTGCTGCGTAACCTGCTCTTGGTGGTCAGTTGGATTGCGACGATTTAATGAATTATTTTAGCTGTGATATTTTCTGATGCACTCACTACAAGGGGTTCTTTATTTTTCTCCCGATAATCTATTCGCATTTGTGCATGCGTTCTTGAAAGGTACACGACATGCAGGGCCGAATTCGCAATCCTTTTTGCACCCATTTCCACCTCAAATATTAGCGGGATTGTGACGATTTCATAAATTACTTCGGCTGTAATATTTTCAGATGCAAGCGCCAAAAGAGGTTGAAAATGTGTCCTTTATTTTTCCCGATAAACTCTTCGAATTTCGTAAGTGCGTTCTTAAAAAAAGATGCACCACATGGCCGAATTCATGATACTTTTTGCGCCTATTTCTACCTCAAATATCAGCGGGATTGTGACGATTTCATAAATTACTTCGGCTGTAATCTTTTATGATGTAAGCGCCAAAAGAGGTTGAAAATGTGTCCTTTATTTTTCCCGATAAACTCTTCGAATTTCGTAAGTGCGTTCTTAAAAAGATGCACCACATGGCCGATTTCATGATACTTTTTGCGCCTATTTCTACCTCAAATATCAGCGGAATTGTGGCAATTTCACGAATTACTTCGGATTTAACTTTTTGTAATGCACGCACCGGCGAGAATGGTTGAAAATGCGTTCTCTATTTTTCTCCCCATAATCTCTTCGCATTCCGTACATGCGTTCTTGAAAGGTATACGACACGGCCGAATTCACGATCCTTTTTGCGCCTATTTCTACCTAAAATATCAGCGGGATTGCGATGATTTTATGAATAACTTCGGCTGTAATCTTTTATGATAACGCGCCAAAATGGGTTGAAAATGTGTCCTTTATATATTTTTCCCGGATAAACTCTTCGCATTTCGTAAATGCGTGCTTAAAATATATACGTCACGGCCAAAAATCATGATTCTTTTTGCGCCTATTGTTTCCTCAAACTTCAACGGGATTGCGATGATTTCATGAATTATTATTCGACTGTAATCTTTATGATGCACGGGCCAAAAGGGGTTGAAAATGTGTCCTGTATTTTTCTCCCAATAATCTCTTCGCATTTCGTACATGCGTATACGACACGGCTGAATTCACGATCCTTTTATCGCCTATTTCTACATTAAATATCAGCCGAATTGTGGCAATTTCATGAATTACTTCAGATGTAATCTTTTGTGATGCACGCACCAGCTAGAATGGTTGAAAATGTGTCCTTTATTTTTCCCCGATAAACTCTTCGCATTTCGTAAATGCGTTCTTAACCCTAAAAAGACGGGGGGGGGGGGGGGCCTAAAAGGCCCCCCCCCCCTCAACATTTCGCGCGATTACTCTGCAACACGCAATGCTCTCGCCGCGATGCTCTATGACTTTTTTCTTTTGAGTTTCCCGCACATTTTGACACCAAATTTGTGACGCCCGGGGGTACGGTTCTGAAGTTACATAACTTTTTGTACATGCACGTGAGGCCGAAAATGGCTAAAAAATGTGATTTTGTGTATAAAGTCAATGCAAATTGAGTTTTTTCACATGGCTCATATAAATATGCTTATTTTTACTCTCAATGGCTAAAATTAATTTGTTTTAGCAGTATTATGCTTTAAAAAGCGTCTGCCACAAATTTTGTTAAAAAAACAACAAAAACAAAAGGTCGAAAAAACAAAGAAATACATAAGAAATTCATAAAACAATAAAATAGATAAGAAATTAATTTTGATACCGAATTTGTTTTTCAAGTACATTTGCTAAGAATGCCACTAAGAATAATTAGACCAAAAATGAGCACTTTTGGAGCTTTATTTACTGATTTAGATCAAAGAGTCTGATTTCTCACATAAATTAGCATAATTAATCAAAATAAAATAAAAGAATACTATTTTGTAAAATTTGAATATACGATCTTGTAGATTACATCGCACACTACCATTGTGCAAATTTTCGCGGCGATCGCGCGATCCACGGCCGAGATCTTAAGGGGGGGCCCTTTAGGCCCCCCCCCCCCCCCAGTCTTTCGAGCTACCAAAATACCCCAGTCTTTTTAGGGTTAAAAGATACACGACACGGCCAAAAATCATAATTCTTTTGCGCCTATCGTTTCCTCAAACTTCAACGGGATTGCGATGATTTTATGAATTATTATTCGGCTCTAATCTTTATGATGCACGGGCCAAAAGGGTTTGAAAATGTGTCCTGTATTTTTCACCCAATAATCATTTCGCATTGCGTACATGCCTATACGTCACGGCCGAATTCACGATCCTTTTAGCGCCTATTTCTACATCAAATATCAGCGGGATTGCGATATGTCATTAATTATTTCGGCTGTAATCTTTTGTGATACATTCACCAGAAGGGTTGAAAATGCGTTCTTTATTTTCCTCCCGATAATTTCTTCGCATTTGTGCATGCGTTTTCAAAATTATACATTGCATGCAGGGCCGAATTCGATATTCTTTTTGCGCCTATTATTGTTTACTCAAATTCCAACGGGATTGCGAAATTTTCATGAATTACTATTCGGCTGTAATCTATATGATGCAAGCGCCAAAAGGGGTGAAAATGTGTCCTTTATTTTTCTCCCGCTAATCTTTTCCCATTTCATACATGCGTTCTTAAAGGTCCAGTTTACCTTTGGGAGCAGTGATTTAAAAAATGTTCCAGATATCACATTTGATGCATATGTGTAGGTCTGTTGCATCATAAAACATCCTACCATATGAAATATTTGCAATAAAACCTAAAATATAAGGAGATATCAGGGTTTTTCTCAATAAACCGTAACTGTATACGGTTTAGTCTGGAAACATTTTTATTATAACTATTGTTCACATTTTGTGTCTTTAACAACACTTAACATCGATTATACGGATTCAAATTTCGACAGTGGTTGTTTCTATCCCTAACTCACATTTTAGAACTATTTTAAAGCACTAATGATTTCATCTGCAAATGGTAAATTATGCCTTTAAAGGTATACGACACGGCCGAATTCACGATCCTTTTTGCCCCTATTTCTACCTCAAATATCA
Organism: Diadema setosum; assembly: GCF_964275005.1. Lineage (NCBI taxonomy): Eukaryota > Metazoa > Echinodermata > Echinoidea > Diadematoida > Diadematidae > Diadema > Diadema setosum. The sequence continues at coordinate 32,084,033 of NC_092699.1, read as the reverse complement.
GCGGGATTGTGGCGATTTCATGAATTACTTCAGATGTAATCTTTTATGATGCACGCACCAGAAGGGTAAAATGTGTTTTTTATTTTTCTCCCGATAATCTCGTCGCATTTGTGCATGCGTTTTTGATAACCAACACGGCATGCAGGACTGAATTCAAGATCCTAATTGCGCCTATTATTTCCTCAAATTTCAACGGGATTGCGTTGATTTCATGAATTGTTATTCGGCTGTAATCTTTTATGATGCACTCACCAAAATGTGTCCTTTATTTTTTTTTTCTCTCTCCTCTATAATCTCTTCGCATTTCGTACATAAGCTTTTGAAAGATACAACGCGGCCGGTCGAATTCATGATCCTTTTTGGGACGATTTCTACCTCAAATATGTAAGCGGGACTGCCATGATTTCATGATTTTTTTTTTTCCTCCCTAGTATTATCTCTTCACATTTTGTGCATGCGTTCTTAAAAAGTACACGGAAGAGCCGATTTCGTGATCCTTTTTGCGCCTATCTTCATTATGAGACCATTCTGAGCGAATGAAAATATTCATTTGTGAAATGACTGTGTAAAATGAAAATGAACGCAATTAGATCCATTTACTGTATCGCTGAATATCGAATGTGTTTTTACTTTTTCTAAAAATCGACACAAGTAAATTAGTTCTAACATAACTGCCACGCTGCTGCGAAGCCGGGATCGGATCGATCTTGCGTTAAAAAATCATGAGTAAAACGAACCAGAAATACGTGCGCTTCTATCAATGCTTCTTGTCTGGCATGACCGCCGATCGCAAGCAAACGAAAAGCAGGACTTTACATTGTACATGCTCTGCATGTATTGCATTGCATGGCAGTGCGTGAGCAGCGCCAAATGCGCAAGCGAGGGCGAATAACTGGTCGACTGCTAGTGCTCAAAACTAATGTATGTTTACTGTACAAAGTGCACCGGTAGACATAAACGAAAACTTGCGTAAAACTTGTTTAACAGTGCGATATCTTGCATTCTGTTTCTCCCTGATCGGGGCTGCTCTTTTTCTTTCTACTGACCCCACCAATGCTTTTTTTTTACTGGTCATGTCGGACCGGTAACTTGTGGATTTCCTGAAAAGTTACCGGTCCGACAGTGACTTTTACCGGTCTTTGACCGTCGGACCGGCGCCAGTGTGCAGCCCTGCATCATCGAAAATATATTTTCGTTCAGTCCCACATGCTGCAAATTGGGTATCAGAGAAGAGAAAGGAGAAGAACTGCTTTAGCTGAGATTGTTTAATTTCAGAGGGCCGACAGAAAGTCCTACCCTGTTCCTCTTGTTCGTCCTCGAGATCCAACATTGGGATGTCGCTGTCATCCAGAAGGTGGTCCGAGGGCACCACGGTCATCGGTGGGCTGGGAGCTGCCTCCAGCTGTGCCGGACCTCCTTGGTTCTCGTACTGGGCCAGGACCCGGTACAGGCTGGTGCTGCGACGATTGGGGCTGGCTGAAGACCTGGCCTTGCACTTCTGCATTCTGTAAAGGGGAAGATCACGACAGAAGTGAAAAGTCTTTTCCTGACTACACCTCTCATAAAGCCAGTCTTAGTATGGCATCATTTTCTCTTCATCCAGCAACAGATGCCTTGGTGATACTTTCTACCAATTAGGTCAAATCGTCCTGGCAACATGAGATTACAGCCGGGTTCCACTCATAAGATCCAAGAGTGGAACCAACACATTTAACTCAATTTCCACCCCTTAGGAAGAAGTGATGAGAGAACTTTTGCCTGTAGGAGTTGCATCTCCTTTTCATGCACACTACCCCCAGTTTATGTCATATTTGAGAGACAGAACTTTGAATCTGATCAGAAGGGACATTCACATTACACAGAGCACTGGTTCAGCTAGTTTCACTAGAAGGAGTATTCCTACTAATCCAATAGTCCTCCTACTTGCTGTATGGGCCAATTGGCAAAGGGTCCCATACTTTTGACAGTCTCATTCAAATTACTAGCCCAACCATGGAGTCTTAGATGTTGCGCAGACACACTGCCGACTAAAGCTGCCAGCTTTGGTATCTGGACAACTACCTTTGGATAACTACCACCCAGACAGTTCCCCCCTCCCCCACACCCACACAACAATTACCCCCAGGACAAAAACCCCCAAGGACAACTTCATCCCCTCTCCCCCAGGATGATTACTCCCTATGACAATTACCCCCAAGGACAATAACCTCTTACTTGTCCTGGGGGATAATTGCCCTGGAGATGGTTATCCCAGAATTGCCAGCCTGCTGCCCTGCCCATGATTGGACTATACTGCAACAAGGACAGCTTTCCCTAGCAATCAAATTTTGGACTCACAGGCGCAGCTCGCAATTGAGATACCGGTGCCAGAGGTTGAGAGCGGGGGGCATGAGGGCGGCCACCATGACCCAGCAGAACACCACCAGCAGCATCATGAAGAGACCAAAGTCGAAGATGGCCGGAATCTACAGTAATTCGAGGGAAGAGAATTGAAGTGAACACAACAGATTGCATCATTTAACAGATAAAAACCAGACATATGGATACATAAACAGACAAACGGACAGACAGATACCTTGCATGTCTGACACAAAAGTCTCGATACCATAATGATATGAAAACCAACATCCTCACATATAACAGATATTTTGGCAATGAGGGATGCAAGACACTAGTTTACCAGTTACTGAGTTTGTGACTGCCATACAGAAGACCATTCATCCTTGTCACTCATCTTCATCAATTGTGTGAGACATTTTTCCTCCTGTCAACATGATCTCTTCTCATTTACACATCTATCCAAAATTGTAACATGAAGCTTTGCAACATCTGTTTGATATCACACAAGCTGGTATTAAAATTTTGAGGCTGCAGCTGATGAGATTACATAGCACAGAGGCAGTGCTGGTTCCCATAGCTCATTCTAATGCACCACGTCAATGTCCTGGCTACAGCAAAGGATAGTGATTCCAGGCAAGACATGGTATTTGAATGCATGCACAATGCCAGTTCATAGTTACAACCTGAATACGTGCAGAAAAAGGTCATTAAAGATCTAATCTTGATTTTGACTTGTAACAGAGGTATTTGAAAACCTGAACATATGGCTTCATGAAAAGTGTGTTAAAGGTATCTAGTTACATGATTGACATAGGTGCATGTATGTATGTATAAAAGTGTTCATACCAGCGTGCATGAAATGATGGCACAGCACTATGAACAGAAATAGAGATATATATCACAATAAATATAAGAGACAGGTCAAGACAGTCAAACAGCTTAAATCCATCTCTCTTTTGTTTCCAATCTTTTATTAAAGATTGGAGATAATCACTTGCATTCTGTTCAAAAACCATGGCTCAAAATCTTATTGGAAAAGCCCCATTCATCTCACTTGGGACGAGAACAAAAAGTGGAAGAAACGATGTCGCAAGAGTCAGTTCAATTTCACAGCCATACCTGGGAAGCCATATTGGCCCCAAACGCTCCTGCGGTGGTGACCGAGGTGAAGAATGTGGCGGCCCCCGCCGTTGAAATGGTATAGCCCATCCTGACGGCGGGGTCTTTGATGGCCTCCGCTTGTCGGAAAGTGTTGACAAAAACGAAGACATCATCCACACCTGAGAGGGAGGGACGGAGTGAGTGAAATGGGATATAAATAAACCGGTATCAATCCGTTTCTCGTGATCTTTATCTTTACTGCACACAGATGTGAAACATACAGTATCCCCAGATATCGAGGATACAATTCTAGATCTCTGATTGCAGAATTTTTCCACAGTAGGAAGATTTTCAGTAACTATGCATGAACATCTAGTCTAATTCTCATTAATTCTGCTGTTTCAACAGAAGGCAAGGACACTTTTGTGCAAGACTGACTGTATTAGTCATTTACATTTACTGCATGGACCACTACCATTGTAATGGCCAATATGGTCTTGTATTTTCATTTGTTGCTAAGGTATGATCTTCATTTCATTAAACAGATACTATTCGGGGAAGAACTTTTTTGCATCTCACGGTGAAAGACATGATATGCATAGTTGATCTAAAATTTCTTCCAACTTTAATATATCTAAACATTTGCTATACTGATTTCCGTCAAACATCAGACTAATGTCACATCATATTTTCACGGAATTGGAAGGGACTGTGGGTCAACCACAGCGGTCAAGAGGGCGCGAAATGAGGGAAAAACTCACCGATGCCGATGATGACGAAGACAGACACGACGTTGAGCAGGCCCAGGGCCTCGACGCCGAAGAAGACGCGGTAGGAGAAGTAGGCGCAGGCGAAGCTGCAGATGATGCTGAGCAGGCCCCAGAGGGTCAGCCAGACGGAGAAGGAGGTGAAGACGAGCAGGAGGATGAAAATGGCCAGGAAGGTCGGGATGGAGAGGAAGACGTCGTGGTAGATGGTCTCCGACACCTCGTGGTCGAAGATCTCCGTCCCGCCGTACAGGACGTCCACTTTGCTGTATTGACGACAAACATCCTCTGTATCATCATCATCTGATTTGAGTAATACTGGCTTCTGTCTAATCATCAGACATACAGTACTGTATACGCCATATATTTCGCGAGTGTAAATTTTCGTGAATCGGGAATTCCCAACGATTTCGTGAGTGGTTAAATTCGCGATCGTGGAGCCCTGTACTGAACGGAGAAGAGTACACGCGTACGTCGCATTCACATTGGGATCAGGGTCAATATTTTCATGTGTCTTTAATTTCGCGCATAGCACCCGACTCACCAAATTCGCGAAAATAAAAACCTCGCGAAATATTTGCCGTATACAGTATGTGATTATCAGGTATTTACAAGCAAGTCGGTTCTTCTGTACATACAATACAAAGTGTTACAAACTATTTTTCAGTGATGCAATTAACATGCAGAAGGGCTCTGACTTAATGTGCCCAAACATGTGTACACTGCCGCAACTGTAACTTGCCATACATTTCCATCACCACTCAGTTTCTCTCTAAAAACTTGACCAAATTGTAAGTTGGCCAGCCCACTGAGATATATATGAGATAATGTGCCTCATTTCAACAAGATGGCCATGGCGACACAATAGGGATTAAAGGGGATTAGGTAATCTCTATTCATGGACATAAATTGTTTCCAGACATCTGTGACACTCAGTGAAGAAAACACTTTATCATGAGTGTCAATCAGCAAACAATGCACAGTTTAGGTTTAAAGGGATGGTTCAGTTTCAGTTGAGATGAGGCTCCAGGTGGCGCGGTCAGACTGGCAAAAGATCGCAAAGTTTAAGATCGCGATCTTTAAGATCTCGAAGTTTTGCCAGTGTGACCGCAAACTTCCCGCGAAACTTCTCGCAAAACTTCTCGATCTGTTTGCGGGCGTTGTCTCCGAAGCGCGAGGCCATTGTCATGTTCAGATGTGCATTGTTACATCACAATCACTAGCCATCGGACGGCGCACTCTTTCTTGCGCGCGTACGAATGGCCCAAACTTCGCGATCTTAAACTTCTCGATCCTTTGCCAGTCTGACCGCGCCTATTGAGAAACCTTTTATGAAAGTGCATATTACTCTCAGAGAAATTCAAAGTTTATTTGAAGAAAATTGTTTTTGAAAGGACTGAGATATTCAAAACAATGGGATCCTAATAAAAGGTGGGTCCCACTTTTTATTTCTTTGTTTTACTTTGTTTTTTTTTATACATATGTATACTCAGCCATTTCAAAACCAATTTCCATAAAATCAACATTGAATTCCTCTTTTGTATGCTCTTAAACATTTCATAAAGTGGTTTCGAAGTATCTCGCCAAAGTTAAAAGCTGAATCCTCGCCTCAAGCAATACTAAATCATACCTTTAAGCAAGGCTTAGTGTGCTTGCAAATGAATGACAAGTGGGTGTGGATAAAGAAAAACATGCCTAGAAATGACACGGTGAAAATATCAAATCAAAGCGAGTGACTTGCACGACTGAAGGGGAAGGAAAGTCAGTGTAACTTAAACTGAAAGAAAAACAGGATAAAGAAGAATCTAAGGCATTTGGATTATCTACCAGACCATAATATTTTTGTTTGTATTTTTGTTGCTCTAAAAAACATTTCCTGGCTAAGGTCTTTGAACTCCAATGACTATCTAATATTTCACACATTGACCCAACTGATGGAACAGAATGGAGGGGAGCCATCAAGGAAATGACCTGTCCAAAATAACATAGTGGGGATGAATGGACTTTTAACCCGTTGAGGACGGGCTGATTTTGCTACAACACGCATTTCCCATAGATACCTGCCCGAATATACTCGGGACTCGTCTTCCAACGGGTTAATAATTTGAATAATGCTGAAAACTGGCTGAGGACTGCCAACACCCTTTCAAGATTTCTCTGTTTTTATTCTATATAGAATGCAATGTCTGTGAACAAATGAACAAAAGAAGTTAACATAGGACTTGAATTCCATTTGATTTTGGTCACGGCCGTTCGGCCTTGCCTCTCATATCTTTGGAAGAGGGATCAGGGTCAGTTTAAAGGGGGCATCAAGGCCAAATTCAATTTACTTACAGATAATGTTTTGACTTTCGCCAACAATGAACATATATCTGACTGGTGTTTCTTTGTCTGGCAACAAAATGTTTGTTTTGTTTTGTTTTGTTTTTTAAGGGTGGGATACAGTAACACCTTGGTATCTACTATCAAGCCAGCTAGCTAGATCAAGCTTGCCGCTAAAATGAAGTCAAACTTCAAGTTGTACACATGCATTATACATATCAATAAAATATTGGGGGAAAATTGTGTTTTTGTCTTCAAAGTTATTTGATTTTCTAGTTACTTTCAAAGAAAAGGGTCACAGCTAGTAGTGGCATGAAACTCCTTGAATCTTAAAGGGGCAATACAGCCAGTTCAAACGGCATCATGGTCATTGGCCTTATGGTCTCTGTGTAATTTGAGTGCTGGGAGTATGTCTTTGGTTGCCAAACCCTGACTACCACATTTCCTTGCCCAAACAGAAGCATCAGATTTTGGGAATACTGCAGGAAAGATGTTCTCAACTCTCAACTGAAATAATCAAGAAGAGGAAGAGGGCAGACTGGGATTTAACAGTTGATAGGAAGAAGGTTAAGTTGTCTATTAGAAGTAAGTTTGTCTGGTAAACATGTACTCACATGCATATGTTGCATCAATGTTTCCACTGGGGTATGTTTCATGAAAGTCTTATGAGAGACTTTTCGCTCATGAGACACACTTATGAGAGACTCCATGAAATAGATAAGTCTCCTATAGCTACAGGCATGTACGTATGAGCAACTTTGGCCATTCTGAGATTTCATGAAATGGACCCCTGGGCCCTACAAATTCATAAAAGATGTTAGAATAGCAACTCTTGCTGGAATGACAACTTCCAATAGCAACAGCCAATCAGGAAGCTGGATTCTTGTTGTTACCATGACAATTGCCATTCCAGTATGAGTTGCTATCATATCAATTTTTTCTGAAATGGGGCCCCCCATGTCTGTCTGTTGCCATGGCAACTTGGCAAACTCACTCTGTTGATGCCTTGTCGAGTAGTTTGATATAGGTGAAGACAAACTCCTTGTAGGCCTGGTACTCCTCATGTCTCCCCATGGATCCATCCCCAACGGGGGATCCAAACCAAATCTGGGGGGGGGGGGGGGGGGGGGTGTGGGGTGGGGGGAGGGGGAAGATGCAAAATTCCATGTCAGTTTTCTTCAGCAATAGGAATGCTTATCTCTACAAATCAAAATACATAATGATACACACTCGACGCATACAAACTGTAAAGGCACAATCATATTTTTTAAGAAAGGAGAAACTCCACATATGAAGCATATATTGAATAAAGGACCAGGCAAAATATGTTTTCATTCAAAAGATTTTTTTTCCCACTTTTTTGTAAAGAAGGTAAAACATTTACATAAAAAAATACAAGGTATGAAATGTGTGATCTACAAAGAGCCACTATTATCATCATCACCATGATCATCCTCGTTATTATCATTACAGAAACACAACCATACTTGCTATAGTTGTATCAACAGACTTAGCTGCCTAAAATGCCATGACCCTTACCTCACTGCGAATGAACTTTGACCTGCGGTTAGTGCTGGTCATGTTGGTGTCAACGAACCAGTAGAAAGTCGGCTGGTTCATGGCCATTGTCAGCGTACCGTTGATGTCGGCCAGTTCACTTCCCATGCCATCGTATCGGATCTTGGTATAAAGGAGGAAGCATGATATCAAAGGGTTAGGGTGTGCAGAGAAAAATTAGGACATGTCATCATTACCTATGCATTTTTCTTTCTCTGTCATTCATCAAAGGTCAATGTTGGTTAATTGAATTCTAGGGGACCTTGTCTTTCAGCTTTACTTTTAAAGGGATTGTATTGTTTCCGTTGAGACCTAACTTCAGATTTCTAAAAAAATTGTGAGATAATGAAAAATCTCTTGTGAAATGTGAAAGTGCATGTAATTCCAAAAGGAATTCAACATTTATTTGACAAAAATTGGTTTTGAAATGGCCGAGACTTTCAAAACAGATTGTTTTTGGATGTCTCCACCATTCCAAAACCGATTTTCATCAAATAAACTTTGAATTCCTCTTCATAGTCTAGTACAGTGTATGCTCTGTACTATTTCCTAAGTGTTTTCTTGGTATCTCGCAAAAAGTTAAAATCTCAATTCTCATCTCCACCAATATTATACCATCCCTTTTCATAAAAAGTTTTTTTGTTGTTGTTGTTTTTAAATACAATGTAGTCAAGTTCTTGAGTATGGTAAGTTACAAGTACTGTTAGATAGAGTATACTAGCTGGGAATACCAACTGTTCAGATATACAGTAAAATGCAATAACACTGGCAGTGTACTGCATTAGCCATTTATATTTCACAAGATTTTTCATTTTCACAAATTTGCAGAGTTGGGTCCTGATCACAAATTTAGCAACACGCTGATTTACCCTGATTTCAACTTGAATGCGAAGTGCACACTTATACATTTTTCCATTCATTATTGTACTCCACGATCAAAAATTGAACCACTCTGGACCACTGTCATCGGGTGAGACAAAAACAAATGATGGACCAAGAGAGAAAAATATGTTTGCTGCTTGTAAAAACAGAGAAAAGCAAGATTTTAACTGTCACAGCAAACTGCAGAAAAAGTGTCAAATCAAGGTGAAGGACAGAAAACGGTACTGAGAAGACACAGAGACAAAACAGACAGAGAAACAGACAGACAGGCAGACAGATCTAGAGAAACACAAAGAGAGAGAAATATATTAACATATATTGTATTGCGTATATTTCCTGTAATTTTGGAGACAAACGAATACAGAAAGTTCTACATACAAATATAGAATTCATTCTTCTAGTTGACTGGACATTACGAGGGCTACAATGTATGCCTGGCGCCACTCTGGAACAACTAGAACAATTTGCAACTCTTTCCTTTAAGATAAAGAAAGTCACATCTATATTTAAATAGACCGCAATATTGTGCCTGAAATCAAACAGCCGTAAAAAGACAATGCGAGAAGGCTGACATTCAAACAAACATGTTTTAATGGTCTGCAACACACATCACTGCAGCCAACCACTGCTTTGTTTTAAACCAGTCACCAGACATACCCAATACCGTTACCACAAAAACCATAAAACCACAGGAAAATATTGAAATCAAAGTCTGATTTGCAGACTGGACTGCAAAAATGTCAATCAAAAGAAAAAAAAATAAAACTAGTCATTGTTCTGATTGACTGAGTATAATTAAAGTTCCAATTTATGACTGAAAGTGCAGACATGCAGAAATAAAGCAATAAAGATATCAGAGTACAGAACTACAAGTAGCAAGGCTATGTTCTCTGAACAAAACAAAACAAAAACAAAATCTCAAGCTGCATTTTTAGACACCTATTTCCATTGGAGCTTTATTGTACACTAGAGCCCTTCTAGTGGGGGAGTTCATTACTTGTCATCAATATGAAAGAAAGTTGAAGTTTTTCTGAACTTTTCTCTTGTTATTTTTTCCAAACACAGCATGTTGCCTTTAACTCTGAAAGAAGAAGACATATCCTCATAAGATTGTGTATTCAGGTTATGGTGTTAGTATTGCTTTCTCAAAGCTAACATGTGTGGATTGGCACCCTCCCAAGTACAGCCTGAAAGTGAAATAAGAGAAATCCTATTCATTTTCACATCATCAGCCGGGACACGTCTGCTTCTCACAAAATCATGATAATTGTCCTTTTCATATACATGTAAGGCCCTTCGTTTACATTTTGATAAAGTTCATTGATTCCGACCGTGAACAAAGGAATGACCAGTTTGCAATTTGCAAAAATAAAAAAACCTAGCCAAATATTTGGCCCATATAGTACCGTACTGTTAAAACTAAACTGCCCCATTTCAGTGCACAGATATGTAGTGTTTTATTATGACACTTCATAAACATTGGCACTCTACACTTCTTCAAAACATAAAATATGATGCATGGGAAAATGGCCCACAAGTTGACACTTGATAACTCTAGAGCAAGTGTGACCTGGGATTTGGTTTTCCTTACGAGGTTCGAAACCAAACTGGCTTGATATCAAAAGCAGCTGACAAAGAATGACAGCTTGCTTGTCACAGTTGTGGCAAACTGTCCATGACTGACTACAGTTGCAGCTGATAATAACAATGTTCTCAGATAAAATGTGACATTTTTTGTGAATGAAAAACACAATCCATCAAACATGTTTTATTAAAAAAAAAAGAAGCTCTCTGAAAACACTACCAATACTTCTCATGTTTAAGTATGAGGACACAAGATTTCTCATGTTTAAGAATAGGGACAGTGTATCTATCAACACCAACTGGAAATGAATTCAGCAGGAACATTTAATAGTGAACATTACAAACTGTTTTTTTTTTTTTTTTCATGAGATGCAACAAATGGATCAGAATTTTTAAAAATGGAGACTGGGTGTCCAGACTTGACATTCTGAAGATTTGTCTTGCTAATCACAGCAGTCTTGTAACAAAAAAACAAGAGATAAGTTTTTAATATACAAATGATGCACAGGATAGAGTGCGTTAGTGGAGGCGTAGCGCACTTGAGGGTATTTACAATTGTGAAACATGCACGAGGCGAAGCCGAGTGCATGTTGCACTACATTGTAAATACCCGAGAGTGAGCTGCGTCTCCACTAACGCCACGAAATAATCCTGTGCATCATTTGTTTTTAAAATGGGTCGAAAACTAACAACATTTTTTACGTACCTTTGACGTGGATCAAGATGTCCGAAGATGTTCGTCCCAAACACGTCGCACTCGGAAATCCCGCACATATAAGTACTGTACGTATTGAGTATACGTACGCCACACAATGTATGTTATGCACACAAGAAAGGCCGGCCGGCAGCCCGAACTAGAAGTTGTTTACAGGATTGACAGCGCGTATAGTAGCGCGCGACGCACTTGTAACAACTGATTGAGTGCGCACTGCTAGTGCAAACATTGTGATGTCGGCCGTGGATCCGATCCGGATGTTAGTGAGAAATTAATACAAGCACACGTGACTCATTTCAGCGCTTCCAATTGGCTACATTCTTGAACCCATTTTATAATCAGTATTACTGTCAATTCTCGAGAGAAAGAAGTCATCATCAATCTGACTTGAAGATTCTTCTTGCTAGACAACACTCTTTAAGCACAGAAAGGAAAAAAGGGACTTACCACATCATCAACTTGAGAAGGAAAGAAGTAAGTCATCAGTGAGTTGGGAGGGAGGCAGTGGTCAAACTTGGAGAGGGCCGGATCGGTCCAGGAGTGCTCGTTTTTGGCGCAGAATTTGGTGAAGTCGGGGTGCTCCATGATGCTCTGTTCCACCTGCTGGATGGTGTTGAGTCGCTCGGCCGTGAAGATGTTCTCGTCCGGTCCTCTGGCCATGTAGACCAGCTGGATGCGCCACGACTGGCTACGTCTGTGGCCCCTTCTTGTTGACCGCCGATGGACGTGGTTCAACCTCAATCCTGCCTCGGCTTTATTCAGGGTTGTGCCTGCTGAATTGCGCTCTGCATTTGACAGGGCATCTTTGTCAGTTGTGTTGTTAGACAAGACACTTGGAGAATCTTGTGGGTCACTTGTCCTTGAGGCAACCTGGTCACCTCCACCTAGACTGTTGTCTGCTAATGCCATTAGATGGTCAACTGGGAGCGGGTGAAATACATCATCCTCGGAGTAGTCCCTAGCACGAGCTTTGGGCCTGCCACTTAGCTTGGCCTTGATGGCCTCTATGGGTGTAGTTCTTTGATGTTTCATGTTTTCATGGCCAAACTGATGCGCCACGGCACTGCTGGCAATGACTTCTTCCACACTGCGCCGCGGCCGCCGAGGGCTCCCCCTATCCTTCTGGGCCAACTCAAACATCTCCCTTCGGATGGTGGACGGATGATTTGGAATCTCAAAGGCATCGAGTGACTTGTCCCACTGTGGCTCTGGCTTGACAACTTTGATAGCCAGCGCTCCCAAGAGGACTGAAATAGAACTCACGCTCACGAGCAGTATCACGCTCACGGCAACGTGCGCATGGAACTTCCCCAAATATCTGCACACAACATTAAGCTTGACCTCTCCACCACTTGTTGACCGAACATCCTCTGGGCCTGATTGCGAGCGCAGTGCGTCCAGGACTTCATTGGCATGGTTGCTGTCCTGGAGAGTCTCAACATTTGCGGACAGATCTGAAGTGCTTGAGCTGGAGGAAGCAGATGACGATGAAGCTGACGAACTGGCCAGGTCTCCCAAGGGCCGCGGTCGATTGACGTTGGCCGAGTAAAATGTGACCTCATCGTCCCCCTCCCACTCCTCAATGGGAGTTTTCAGTCTCAGCTGCCCCACCATGGTGACCTTTAACCCCAACCCACTAGGCCGTGACCTTTTGCAAGGGCTGCAGAGACTACCACATCACAGCTCTTCCATACTTTTTGATCCTGATCGCACATACATCACAGTCTCAACTCCACAAAATATCCCGTTGTCACAGACAACTATGTTCAACTGTTCCATGCACGAGCTATAACAATCTGTGTTACTTCCTGGTCCAATGGGTATCTAAAATCAGTCAAGTATCTATAAGCGGCAGCTGGCATCACAAGCTGAACATCATAAGCAGAGAAGCAACCTTGCTAACCAGTACTTGTGATGGCACTCATCACTGCAGGGGAAAGAGAAGTTGAAACAGACACAGAATTACATCACAATGATTCAGAGTGATACAATCTAATCGACAATCTAGACCATGCATGAAACCTAACATTATCTACACACAGCAAAAGTCTCCCTTGAAATGATACCATGCACAAGGTGGATTATAAACAATACATGTATGTACAATGCAGGTTGAATGGTTTTTGTTTCTATACACTACCTGATAGAATATATCACTACATTACAAATCCAAAACTAAAACAGCCCAACTCACATGAAGGCTACAGTGCGCTGAACAAGTACTTTGTACAACAAACATGTACATCCACTAGCCTGTTAATACTCTTATGTATACGCGCATATTACACTTTTCGTATCTAATTGTCAAGATTGCCAAATACACTACTGCCAACTATGACATGCATACAGAATGTTGTAAGCCGTGCATGATGATGCCACTCGAATGCAGTACAAATATACATCAGACAGAAGCAAGATGAGAGAGGCCCCTTAGTAATCCACATGAGACGCACTCGCAACGGACTTGGCATTTATCCCCACTGCTAATGCCACTTGAAATATCAATAAAGGAAGAAATAGCCCTGTAGAAAATGCATGGCAGAGTACTTGGCAAAGTGGAGGCAAAGGTTCTTGGATATCAATAATGCAGAATTTAATATCAAATTGTTTTCAAGTAATATATAACTTAAATACAAGTACATGCTGTATTTATATTGAATGGTTATGCCATCCTGAGATTTATGGATATTACTTACAGCTTGTACAATTCAAAATGACTGTTTTGGCCAATGCTCACCCAGTTTCACATACACAAACGTTTTCACAGTATTTGTGGTGCACTCAAGACATTCATGTGCTTGCAACTTGCAGAGGGTTATTTTTGAGCACACAAATCCCTGTTCATTCAGCTATTTATAATCCAGATACCTATCTCTAATAACTAATTTTGGCAACATTGCACAGAGGGGCTCTGTGAAATCTATCTTGCAATGCAAGTATGCTGTAGAACTAACACCCAGCAGGTATACATGTAGCTCACGCTGCGTGAGAGAAGGAAATAGGAAGAAGAAAGCGGAGAAAGGGGGAAAAAAAAAGATGGAAAGAGGAACATCTTGAGAATCCATCTTGTTCATCTTCAAGCCGTGATGGTACATTACCCATTTCTGATGTCAAGTCATTTGCAAATCATTATGGGATGGGATGGCAGAGGCCCGGACATCAAAAATTAATTATGGTGCGTATTAAACAAGCATGAGAGAGACATCATTTGCTACAGTGTGAGTACCTGGGACAGAGCCGGGCACTGAGTGCATACAAAATGATTGCGCTTGAATGTGTAGGGTCATACACGCACGGTTGCACACAGAAAAAAAAAGAAAAGAAAAAAAGGAGTCATTTCTTTACATCATACACGATGAATTTACCAGACTCCAACCCTAAGCACCTCTTACAGAGGAGCTCCTCCTGCCTTGGACCCCCTGGAAGCTGGAGATTCTGACTGCAAGAACATTTATGTACGTACATATTTAATGTACAATATTGTACATGTCATGTACGCTGTACAATGTGCAAGTGTACCATGCATGCCCAGCGCATCACAAGCTTTAAAGCGTGATGTTCCTTCCTTGCAGCAGGGGTTCAGGGCCTGTTTAAAGGCCTTGGAAGCACAAGGGTTTATATCCTTATTTCTGAAAATGTATGCCAAAACTGAAGTTGAACAGGGAAAAAAAGACATCTGCAGTGGAACAAAGCCAGCAAGGAAGAAATTCAAGCTCAAGCACGAGATTTCTGCAAAATTACCTCAAAGTAGGAGTAACAAATTTTCATAACTTGTTTTGTTCTCTTGAACTTTATCTAGGTTACGTAGCAACATATAATTTTTGTACTCATGACATGTCGTAAGAAATAACAGAAGACTCCTAATACCCCTGGAGTATGATACCGGTACTCCCCATTCATAGCTACAACATCATAGCCTCACTGTATGAAATGCCCACTCCCTTTCATACCAGGGTAAGTTGTAACAAAGAAGTCACCAGACTTGACAATTGCACCTCTTCTCATGGCAAACATAGAGTTTGAGAGATTTTCTCACTGCCCAAGCTAAACACTGACCATCTTATTTGACATAATGACCCATATTTTTCAATATCAACTTTACAAACATAATATGACAATTTGAAATGATAAAGAATGCACAAGAGAGATTTGCTATTGTCACAGGAGACTTTAATCTGAATGTGGGGAACGAGAAGCCTCCCTGCGACTGGGATCTTTTCTATAGTCAAAGGTTGACTTTCTCAAAATGCAGCAGATTGTTCAACAGACCATTCATTCAATCAACTCTTTCGACTTGTGCAACAAGTATGCCTCAAAATAAGTAGCCAATCTCACTTTATTCGTACAATATAACATCAAGGATATATTATACTGGTCTCAAAGTTGTGATGGTTTATACAAGCTTAATAACATTAACATAGTACAAACTTGAGTACAGATTTCCAATTCGAATCGATCTCGAGCTTGGTTGCTCTGCTTGTTGGTTAATTCTACAAAGCTCCTGTGCTTGGTTGCTCAAGGTTGTCGACGATGCCTTGCCTGAAGTAGCGGGTCGTCTCCCCTTTCTGGTCATTGGCTTCCCAACTTCGGTTCTTGTCTGAACCCCAAACTGTGGTCCTCTCTGGAACCCTAAACACCCTGTTAATTTAATAACATGATACCTCCCGTATAATTTGTGGTCTTTTGTTATTCCTGATTCTATTCATATAAAACTTGAATTAACAAAACACATTTAATTCCATCCTGTTTACCACAAATAATTTCCATAATAATGTTTCACAATGTATCATTATCTTTCAATGTTGAGTAGGGGTGATTAATCAGCTCATTAAAATCTAAGCGTTGTTCTAGGTCTCTATTTCTTCCACAATGCATTAAAATTCGGTTTGACATACAAACTTCACACATATACAATGCCATATCAGGAATTACATAGAAACTTACAATGCACAAACAACTTTCAATTAAATGGTCTGGTACTTACAACAGTTGTTGGTTTTTAAACATGAATCCTCCGAGATTCTCTTCTGGATGGTCAGGCTGTCAAAGCCGAAATGCAACAATCCCTGAATCACACTGATTTCAATTCTCTGCACTCTGCTCTCTCTAACTTCCCAATCTCGAAGTTACGTAGCCTGGTCCTGAGTGTTCCACAAATTATGTGGCATCTAAATTTTGCACCTAAACATTGTCTATTTATATTGTTAAACATAGGTCCAACAAATGTGTACATCGTGAATGACGTCCACATTCCAGATAGTATGAGGCATACTACCAGGGATACCCTTTCCTTGTATTTTGATGTCACATACTGAGAAGGGCTAATCATCCTAAAAACATTCCAAATCACTGTCTTTTACTTTCATTGTGCATCGCAAAATCTCCTTACATTTGTATAATTGGTCATATTGATGCAGGCTTTTGTTTTTAAATGCATGTCTTTTCTAGCCATTACAATAACATCAATTTCTTACATGACCTACATGATGAACATTATCACAAAAATGAGACAAATTATTGCGTGACAATTACAAAATATGTCATACCATGACAGCTACACATATTTTTTTTTCTAAAATTTCACTTTTCTTCCTGTTAAAGAGCAAAGAATCACCTTTCTAGAACCTGCATCCAAAGTACAGACCAAGCACACAGGAAGTGGCCTGTAACATTATAACATGTGTACTACAACTTGTACATCAAAAAGCAGTGAGAAATTACAAAGAATACACAAGAGAGATTTTGCTCTTCCTTCTTAAGATTTTGGTTTTTCTTTCTCCCTAGGAAAAAGGAAACCATGTTTTGATAAATCTGTGACCTAGACAAGGACTGAACACACAGGAAATGGCCTATACTATGTACATCTTATAAACAAAATCTGCCTGCAGTTTGTGATAAGATGCAGAAAGGGGACAGTTAGTTGAAAAAGAAGATATTCTTGTTGCCTGGAATAGGAGCTGAGGTCAACATGCTGTATTTACACAATGCATTTATCTAATCTGTGACCTCAAATGTGAAATACAGCAATTTCAGCGAAACTTAAAGG
This sequence comes from Diadema setosum, assembly GCF_964275005.1. Taxonomy (NCBI): domain Eukaryota; kingdom Metazoa; phylum Echinodermata; class Echinoidea; order Diadematoida; family Diadematidae; genus Diadema; species Diadema setosum. The sequence continues at coordinate 32,066,719 of NC_092699.1, read as the reverse complement.
ATATTTAATTACATTCTAATAAAGGGTTCATGTTAAAAGTATTAAAATGAAGTAAAACAGTTTCATACCCTGACCAATGTAAAACTCAACAATACTACAATGAAAAAAAAACAAACAAACAAAACCTGATGAAATTTATTTTGCTGCTAACATTGACTTGGGGAACTGAAGGAGATTACACACAAGGAAAGATTGTGAATACTGTAAATCAGTGATTATTTCATACACCTGGATCCTTATCATTCTTTACTTTGCTGAGATGAAAGATCATTTTAACATCTTAAAAAAAAATACAAAGTAGACTCACTTACACTGTATGAATACACTTAATAAACCATGCATTATTCATGCAAATCCAAACACACGGTACACTCATATCAAGGAGGGTAAAAAACATGCCATCAAACTGAGTCATGCAGTATACAGTTTGTACAACTGTAAATGCAATTTGCATTCATGATATGATACGAGCATGGTTCCAGCAGAACAAATTATATCTAGCTATCATCATTCTTTTATGGCATATGATATACAGTATTTTCAGTCTTTGCTTTGATAGTGTAAAGTGCCTTGAGCATTTAATCAGAATGGAAATGATGCTATAGAAATTGTAATGTATTATATTGAATATGAATGCACTGCATGTATCAGTTGATGACAGGAAAATCAAGATTACAAGTATGGCATCTAAATCCTATCTACGCTGTAGGCTACATTTCTTGGAACAATCAACGAGGCACTTGCGACAAAGAATCTCCGATTATAGACATAAGATACATACATGTATCAGAAGCAGGGCAGTCTGACCTCACGCTGTCCCTCAACTTAAGTCTAAGAAGAATGACGAAGGCTGACGAAGGTTGCGTCGAGATAGAATGGTCGGTTAACTCTCTGGAAGAAACGCACCAATTCATGTATTACATTCTCTCTTCCTCCCTTTGAAAAATACATACACGCTACATGTACTGTACATGCACTGTATGTACACTGTAGGTGATCTTATTTTTAAAGACAATTTGTGTATACTTCAATATTGCATAGGATGCAGTGTAGTGCTGTATGATTCATATTAAAGCTGGAGGTGACCATCCAAAAGTGCAATTCTGAGCTGAGTTCTTATCGCATCCACTGTATGGGCCACATGTCTGCAGTTTGCACTGCATCTTTTCAGCTTGATTTCTACAGTGAGTCTATTGTGCTTTATTTCAACAGTTAGGGTAAAAAGGTCATGTAATGTATTCTTTTTTCCTAAATAACAATCAGAACCCTACAGCCATTAATTCTACTTTTCTACAGTGTAGATATACAGTAGTTAGCACGATATTAGCTGTACATACTTGATCTTACAGCGTACTTGTTAGATTACTCCTGAAATCTGAATTTGTGTGGCCTACTGCAATATAAATTTAAGGTCATCACAAACAGTCAGTAATTCCCTCAATGATTTGTGATAATCTTAGCTCTGCTCTGCACATCAACTTGATAATTGGGATTTCCTGTCTAATCAGCCCATTCATGCAGTAGAGTATTTAACTATTATGTGCCAAATTCTATAATTTGTACACAAATTAATTGTGGCTTCATTATTCAATGTCAACATCAATACTGTACACGTACATAGTGTAAAAGTGTAATCATATTCTCACTATTCTTTTGTTTGGCATTTCAAATACCTATTCAAAGTGCATCAATAGATAAAATGGCTAACATGTACAACAATGCAAATTTGTTGAATTCTCCTGTATAGTAGACTTTTAAAGTATAAATAAATATCACCAATTCATATAGAGTAAATACAACTGTAGATCCATCAAACATCCATGCCATACATACATGTAATGTATGAAAGAGTGTTATTGTTGCTTTTAACAATTTACCACAGAGTCTCTATTTGAAACATTCAAGAAATGACATTTTTAATTAGTCAATCTGACCTAAAATCTCTCCAGTACTGTAGAAATACACTGGGACAATCACTTACAAATTGTACGTAAAGGATGTTGTCAAAAAATTTGAAAGGCATTACAGGTACTTACGAGCAAACTGTACATTGTATACAGTTGTACCTCACCTGTACAACATATGAAGAGTTTGTTTGCAAAAACCGATAAGTCCATTTTTGAAGATTTTGAAATACGATATCTGTCATAAAGTACAAAATAATACCTTTTAAATGATATATTGATCACTACATATAAAGGTATATTTTTGAAGTTATGGTCAAAAGAAACAAAAATTTTCTTATTATTCTCTTTGTTTTTCTTGACTTTTAATCGCAAATATCTCTATTTGACAAATATCAGTCAGGACCACTTGTCGATAACGGCAAGGTGCATATTTTGCCAGAAGTGGCAAGAATTTCGCACTGCTGCCCGTTAACGATACTACCGACGATACCACTCTTAAGAATGTGCGTGCTTCGTCTATGGAAAAATATTCTCCGGGAGGAGTCATTGTATATCGCTGAACAATGTGCGCAAAGTAACGGACAGTGCATTTCAAAATTCTCAACATAGTATGCTACATAAATAAACTCCTTTCTCAATCATTTAGGGAAAAATTACCGCTGAACCTTCGGCGAAATCGTTTAAAAAGCATGGTGATGTTGAGAAAATTTTTTCGAAAACGAAACGGTCGTTTTCCGAATAGTCTTATTTGCCAGTCGTCTATTGAAAATATGCGTGCGTCACTTCTTATCGTATGTGTGGTACTGGTGGGTGTTGTGTGTGTGTGTGTGTGTGTGTGTGTGTGTGTGTGTGTGTGTACCACCGACCACTAACAGACGTACACTCATGAAAGAAACAGTTGTTGTGCACTGGGTTCGCACCACAGTAAGAGTTCTGTGGTTCGCACCGAACGCTCGTGTAGACAAGATTAGTGTGTGATGCTCGGCTAGTCGACAAGTTACAATGGGGGTGGTGCCTTGCCCAGCGCGGTGCGGTACTTGGAGGGACAATTTTGTTTACCTAGTTTCCCACGACTGCATGTACGTAGTATGTTGTTTGTGTATGCGACAGAAATCTGGTCAAATTTGCAGTTTAACTTTAGAACTTTACGTCATCACTATCAAGCAGTGTACAAGTGCAAGACTGCACAGCATGGTGGCAAGCGACCATTGCACTCATTTAAATAGTCCATTATTCACCTATGAAGGAAATGCACCAGTCCGGCTGTAAGAAGAGACGGAAAGTGGAATTTCTGTGGTTGTTTCTGCTCCGAAATATAACCAGTTATTTTGGTCATCGATGCTAACCAAAGCAATGTCTCACATACATAAGTAGGTCCCTATTTGGATGGACATTAACTCGAATGTATTTGATAAGAAATAAAAGATTGACAAGAAATTCGCACTGTAAACCTATTGTCAACGACTCAAATTTTTGTGATGGGCAGTCCCGTCGTGAAATAGTTCCGTAGGCCCTCTCCTCTGGTTGTACACATTTCATGTGCCAGCAATCGTCACTGTCAAGTGCGTCGGACTGCTCGACAAATGTCACAAAAAAGAAGAAGCAGATCGAATCTCTGCTTTCAGAAACTGGATACCCCAAGTTCGTGCGACCTTATGTTTCCGAAATATGCCATGCAGAAGAATTGGGCATGTTGGGAGTCAGTAAAATGTGCTCAAATTTGGACTGCTTGCTATAGACAAATCAAATCATATAGGTACCTTTCTGATCAAAAAGTGCGTCACCGCTATATCTTACAATAATTACATGTGCATTTAGATAAGGCCTGCAGTGTACACTTTTATAATCTGCATGGCCATCACAATTGTGCCACTTGAATGGTATAAAAGTTATAGCAGATTTTGAGGAGAGATGCATTGATTATTCCACCATTTTATGTGTTCAACTATATTTCGCTTATGGAACTTATAACGTGGCAATCATAATGGGCATGATGCTGATGCAACTAAAGATGGCATTGCCACATTATGACATAATACATTATTGGATCATGGGAGCAAGTTGAATCAAACTACTCAGTCTAGTCCCCATCCAACCCCCCCCCCCCCCTTCCCCGTTCTGCGGCCACTGAGTATCACTAGCTTGCATGCAGTCTGCCATGCCTGGCGATGATGATCATCGCACCCTCGGCAGCAGTTAAAGGCTGCAATCACTCAAAAGCACTTCTGTTGTTCTGAAAAGCAGGGCAACCTAAGCTGCAAATCCCCGATTTAATCAATAACTCGTGGTACAGTATTTAACTCTTTAACTCTTTAATTTTCTTGATAGTACAAGCGATAAATGAAAACGCTCATTGAGTAGCAAGAATTGTTCAGGAATGTTTCGATTTGCATCCCGAGTTTTGATTTTGTAGGATCACTTATTCAGTTTGAAATTTCATGTACTGGTTCAACGTCATACTTTTCATTTGTAAATGAATAAACAATTATGTATATAAATAGCCCACCCTAATAGAACAAAAGTTGACTTCTACTAGTATGTCAATCATCTGCAGCTCCAAATCCATGTGATCAAAGCTACTGTGTATCTATGAGATTTGATACGGCCTGCGCATTTGCTGTAAACAAAAAAAAAAGTAATTGGGGGAGCTGCCTTCACAGCTGACTTGCATATGGTCAGCATCAGTGGTCAAGAGCTGTTTGGTGGTGGGGTCGTGACCCAAGTCGCTCTTCCCGCCCGCGCCCTTTTGGAGTTTAACCTTCAAGCCGACCACCGTGACCACGATGACTGAAGTGAATCGCCGAGTATACGTTCAGGCACATTTACTATCAAGACATACAATGTAGTTCATTGCATGGAAGTGTCGCTGGATATGCTGACAATCAATCACTGATGATGCTTTCGTGCAGGATGCAGAGATGATAGTTTTGTTTTGATTTGTTCGTTTGTTTGTTTTTTTGTCCGTGGATTGATGTTGTCAGGGCTCCATCGGCATGATCCTTGGGAAAGTAGGAAGCAAACTTGGGATACATGTGTCAGACTGACTGGACTTCCTTTGTTCTACACCGAATGTTATATAATAAGCCCCACTCCACACTCCCTCCTAGCGTTAGCGTCCTCTCGTATGCATTCTCACTCTCTTGGAAGATTATGCGCGGGATGTTTACATGTGGCAGACTGACTTTTGGAGCATCTTTGTTTTACATCTAGTTAAAATAGGAAGGGGTACCTCATCCTCCTCTCCCATTCGCGGAGGATACATAATAGTAGTGTGATGTATAACCTCCACATGCAGCCGACATGGATTATAAAAGCTGCATAAACAAGCTCGGATCACATGCATATCACTGTCAATGATGGGAGAACACGCACGTACGTCACTTCGATTTGCTTTTATTTTTCGCCATCTACTTTTGTAATTGCACTATTTTCTGTCATTAGTTTCGTTGCCTTCCACGAAGAAGCCGCGCCCTTTGTCGAACCACGTTATGAACGAACATTTTTTTTTTTTCGAGGTTCAATGTCACAAGTACTTTATGAATGGAAAATGTGCCGTGATTCTATTACCCAACGTCTAACGGGTGGTTGTTCCACTGACCTGTTGATCATTATCATGATCATGTGGTGTTCACACACGAAGGAATCGTCCAATCATCATCGATCCCTGATATACATGGAGTGTTTTGAGATCATGGATGCTCTAAATCAAGGTAATGAAGTCATTTATACAAAGTTCTTAGACTAATCCTCTTCTAATCTCATGCTAGTAACTGCATACTAATCCTACCCGATACGATGACACTCGCTGGTGTAACGCAGCGAACAACGAATGGCTCGCACTGCGAAAAACCAAGCAGTGTGAAATCCCGTCGTACGTTGTTTTAATGAAACGACTGGACTTTTGTTTCTGCTACGCAGCGATCGTCGATAGCTAAGCGATAGTTCTGCGTCAATCGTCGCATGATCGCACAGCGCCGCCAGCGGCAGAATCCATTTACTTGCCGACAATAGCAAGATTTTCTCTTGCCGAAAACGACAAGTGGTCCTGACTGAATATGGACTTATTGGTTTTTGCAAACAAACTCTTCATATGTTTTGTACACTCTACAAATGTACTGTCCTACATCATTATCACTGCCAAGGAATGCCATGACTCTCAATACAAAATGGCAATAATGATTTTTTTTTTTTTTAATACCAGACAGATGATATTACATTGTGCAAATTTTACATGAATGACTGCACATTTGTCATAGCTAGTTGATCAAACTTTTTATAAAAAATTTGAAGTACATTAGTACCCACAGCCATTCCACAGACAGTAAATACAAGCATGTAACACACATACACACACAATCATAATGGAATACACTGTACATCGTATACTTGTAATGCAATAATAGACTCACTTATGTCAAGGAGAATCTGCCCAGAATACACTGAGTTTGTACTTCTGTGTGTACAATCATTGCCTGGATTAGGATGCAGAGACAATTTCAAGTGTTCGGCATCATGTTTGTCATGCACGATACAGTGTACATTATGTATTGCAATGTACTCTGTACACAGTACACTGCTTTGTAGCGTTGCAGTACACACCGACTGTGCTTCTGCTATTCTCTCCACACGTCCCTATTCCCTAACCCCTTCCATCCCCCTCCCGACAGTCCCGGCCTCCCAACAACCCCCTTGACATCCCCCCTCCCGACTCGTCATCATCATCTCCGTCCGGGTCAAATCGCGATTAGTCACAGGTCTACATGTAGTCTGCGTGCATTTGAATGCCATGGTTACAAAGTGAACAGTTATGTTCTTGCTTCCAGACTTTCCCTCCCTTGAATCTATATGCGACATGCATCAAACAACTACAATAATTCTATTCTTTCTCTGTTTCACATCATCAAATTGTGCTCAGTCTTTCCCACAGCAAATAAGAATATGACTCATGTGCTGGCAATTGCCTTCAGCTCCACACACACATAGAAACTACACTTGTATCGTACATGAAAACAAAACTTCAAGCATATTACACCATACGAATTACTTCATTTTTTTCCCCATGACAGTGAGAAATATTATCAAGACATGAAAAATGATGATTGAGTTTTCGATTCACATTGGAACACTGAAAAAAAAAGAAGTTTATCTCGTAGAAAAATCAGTGAGTTTAATAGCAATCACAAAGCCATAACTCCACAGATGTTCAGCTTTGACGTTTTACAACAAAAGCCTCTGCAGCTACAGTGTATACAGGATATGTGTACATGATGTAGCACGTACAGTACATTGTATGATGTGGTCATGCTGGGGGGGGGGGGGGGGTTGTTCACATCAAGTGGGGGTAAATTTCAGTGACAGCGTGATCTGAATGGCCCACACAGTGCATGCAAAATTGCACAGATGCAGGTATTTAATGTGATACACACATTTGCATCACTGCCAGGTATAAAAAGTATGAATGAAATCGTAAAACATTCAGGGTCACAGGCCACTGTGCCGGTCATGGCTTGACCATTTGTTAATTTTACAGGTAGCATGGATCCCTTTCTATCTTTTTAAATTTGATGATAGATATTAGATATACTTTTATGGGGCTTCTTTTTAATGATGCTTGATCTCTTACATTCTAAGAAGTGGAATCATTAATTCTGTGAGACTGGTGCCTGTCCTGTTTTGTTTCCATGGGGGGCAGTGCACAATGACGCCACAATAGATTCATACATTTTGTACAGCGAGGTGATCTCACCTCTCTGTATGATCGGCCTATACATTACAGGTGTATACATGCAGAGTTCAGTGCAGTGTGCAACAATCCATTTGTTCAGGGAACTTTTAAACACCATTGTCTTTCTACAGGCTTTTACAATTTGAAGCAATACTTTCCCCAGTATTCACTTGAAATTAAATGCTTCTTTCTTTTCAAATACTGTAAAAGTGGAAATTTTCACAGTGTTGAAATTTTCGCGCATTTCGCGCAACCAGAAACTAGCGCGAAAATAAAAACACGCAAATATTTTTGCTTGCCATACGTTCCTGTGCGTGATGTCTTGATTCCGCGGAATTAAAAACACGCGAAACTCTTCTGACCCGGCCTAGCGCGAAAAATCAGTCCCGCAAAAATATCCACTTTTACAAACAGTAATGTCATTAGGCATGCATCATATTCAGTACTCCCTGTTAATCTATTAAAGAAATAAATAAAATAATTTAAAGGTATTTAAGCTACCTGTCTGTGTCAGTCTCAAATAGAAAGCTGGCCATTAAAAATTTTCCTGTTTAGCTTTGAATGGTTGACAAAATTCAGATCTGACAATTGCATTACAAATTCTTTTTTCAATACAAAAACACACAAATTTTATGACTGGGTATTCCCTTAAATAGTTTAATTGAATAGCAGAACGCATTTAAAGGCGCATAGTCCTGGTAGTATTGAGGGTGCTGTTGATGATACTGCCGATCACCGTTAGCATTGATACAAAGATTGCCGAAGTTGAGTTGTCATCAAGAGTAAAGCACACAGATGTTGCTAAGTAATTTTGCCTTCGTTGTCTTCTCTGCGCATCTAGCAGTCTGTAGTAACGCCAGGGTGCGTGCATACCGGTATGTGCTTCTTATTACGACATCACAAAAGAAGTTTGCTAAAGCTGTCATCCCCACTCAGCCGAATCAAGAGCCGACCTGTGATCAGACCACTGACTACAGTGGATCGGACTTCTTTGGACTCAGGGAAGTGGGTCACAGTGTACAGTGTAAGCGCTATTAAAGAGGAGTCGATAGCGTAGGTCTCTATAGGAAACTTGCGCTGTGCGCCCGCGTATGCATTTGACTAAAACCACCGGGACCATGTGCCTTTAATACTCTTGCCTCTCATACAATTTTTTTTATGAGTAGAGAGTTCTTTAATCACGAGTGTCATTAAATCAACATTTGTTTTTAATTTTTCTGAAATGAACTCTCTTCGACAATGCAGTATTCTCTTAAACATAAAAGAAAAGAATATCATAAAAAGTGAATACCAGCATATAGATATTTTCGCGAATGAGAAGGTCGTGGACATTTTCACGAGATGTTGTTTTCGCGAACAGATACAAAGCTAGCTGTCATAAGCGCACTTTACACCAGCGCATGGGCAACATTTTTGCGCCTTGTTAAAATTTGCAGTCCAACAGTGATGTGATTCTCGAAATTCGTGAAAATTAAACCCAAAACGGTATTTATAATCAGAACTTGCTCTTGAAAATTGCTCTTCATCAGACTGGAAACAAGATTTTCACCTTTTTTAATTCTCCTATTAAAAGTACAAATAGGCTAACTGACAGATTGTATTTCCTAAGGAAATAAAACTCACTGTATCATAGAGTATTTCAATGTGTTCATACCATGAATCATATGATAGATTTGTGTTTTGTATTGTATTGAACTTTGCATGACAATTCCTTTATGGAATATAATAACTATCAAAACACGATGCAAGTTTAGTTAATGCCTCTCATACAATTTTTTTTTTTATGAGTAGAGAATTCTTTAATCACGAGTGTCATTAAATCAACATTTGTTTTTAATTTTTCTGAAATAAACTCTCTTCGACAATGCAGTATTCTCTTAAACATAAAAGAAAAGAATATCATAAAAAGTGAATACCAGCATTAATTTTGTAATATATGAGGCCTTTCAAACCTTGGAATTTGTTCCACTATCAGCTTTCAACAAAGTCTGTACATTTCAAGTCAAAAGATACAATAACATGTAGATTCACACAACCCTTTTTAAAAGTTGATTTAACTTCAAATTTTGAATTTTGATGATTAACTGGTAGTTTAGCCCTTTGTGGATGCACCCCAAGGTCAGCAATGAGAGAGATTAATCAATAATTTAAAGACAAGAAGGCATCTTCGGGTTTACATTCTATCCATAAGGGGGTTCCCACTTGTAGTCAAGCATTGTGCGAACATGATAATAAACAAACTTAAAACTTAAAGTTACAATGTAGCATGACCTGTCCATGAACCCTGTCCCCCCCCCCCTTAGCTCCAGTGCCTGTTAAAGCCACTGTATCATGCACATAATCTTGTATATTGCCAGTACCGCGCATATATTTCTTCCGTTTCTGTGATTAATCATCAAGTGAGACTCTCACTCGAAAGTAAAATCTTAAAGATTTATCAGTGTCATGTGGACAGGTGTCTTACATTGTAGTTTATGGGTTCTTCATGTACATTTGTACTACAAGCTTTATACCACTGAAGTTAAAATATTTGCTATTATTATTAATATTATCATTATCAAATTATTATTAATGGTATCTTTATTCAACAAATCACTGATCGCAGCCAGAGGCTGAATTACAGATGATTTTACAAAAGTGAAAAATATACATACACAGTATTACCTAAATATACAAATGTCAAATTACAAAATCAAAATTACACACAGGCTCATACAAAACAAGAACAATTTAAAAGGGAAACCCTCAAGGCACTGCATACATAAGAAAATAATGAAAGTTTGAATTGACGTGGACCTCTGATCTTTGATTTAATCTTTAGGTTAGAAATGTCCTATGAACTCAAGTACACTTGTAATGGTGTCAAACTGACACCTTTCCATCAAATAACAGTAGCTGCCTGCGGGGCACTTGACCTGAGCTAAGTACTTAAAAAGGATGTGCTGAACCAAAATGACAGGAAATGATCAAGGTTAATGACTTCCTAATGTCAATATTTTCAACTGGATAAAAAAATCAAAGCTACGTAGCAGGAACCTTTGAGGTAGAACAACAACCCATGCTTGCATTTCTGGTTCAAAGAGACAGTCTACAAGATGTATGTTTTTATAAACAGTAAAGCAGTTTTGTGTTTTTGACTTATTGTTGTTGTTGTTGCTTTTTTACAAGTACAGTTGACCTCGATTATCCGGCCTCCTTTTATCCGGAAATCTCTATTATCCAGACGCGTTTGCATTCACGCAGTGAAGGACTTTCTTTTTTCATCCAAAAATTGAGAAAAAAACAGTGACTTTCATGGATCTATTTCACTAATATCATAATGTGTGCATGATAGGTTTCTCAATATCTAATGAGGTAAAACATGTATGATTTTCACATAAAGATACATACGACTTTATTTTTGTGAAGAAGGACTACAATTTTGCGCAGGCTAGCATAGATTACACCACCGCTGCGGGGTACGCTACCTGCCTAGCTGCCAGTGCACTGGGATGGCAGCTTGGACAGCAGCTACATGTATTGTGTCTCCCATATCCGGCCAATTCGCTTATCTGGATGAGCGCCGGTCCCGACATGGCCGGATAATCAAGGTCAAACTGTACATAGACCGTATAATGTGACTTCTGATCACTGTCAGACTCAAAATGCACAGTTCCAAACCCTGGCTCCATTGCACAAAACTGCATTTGACACTGCATGGCAACTTTATAATTACAGGTAAAGGTAACTGCAATAAGCAGTAGAACTCCCAGCCTTTTTGATGGAAAACTATATAGATGATTTGACTCAAAAGTAGGAAAAAAAGGAGCAGATTAGACATAGGTGTGTAAAAAACTAAAATCATCAATAAAAATAGGAAACTCCTATTGAAACAAGACTCGGGAATGGTCAAAATTCAGATTCTTTCCTCCAAATTCTGAATGGTTGGGACTCAGGAGGTACGGAGTAGTAATTTGAGTCTTGAGTCTCAAAGACAAAGTACATATGTACATGTATAACAAGAAGCTACGCTAAGAGGGCTTACTCTCGCAATTTCGCGTAGTACGCTCATGGGCGAAAAACTGACGCCATTAGCTGGCGGACCGATAGAGGGCGTATTTTACGTGATCATAACCCAGATTTTATATTAGTGATGTTTGTCTGCCTTTCATTTTCCCCCTTTTTAGGGGGCATACAGGGGAAAAGATGTAATTAGGACTTCGTTTCGTCATACAGAAGTATCATTCCTGTCTAACCATGAAATGCAATTGAAAAAATGTCATTTATTTTCCAATACGCAGTCCCACAAAGTTTGAGCTCAAGTAGACTGAGAGAGAAAGAGGTAGACAGCATTTGTCAGCTCAAATACAATCTTTGAAGTACTACAGATTAAAAAGTAATGACATTTCTTCAATTTTTTTTTTATTGTATTGACAGAAAATATACTTCTGCTGATATTTTGAGGCCTGAAACACAATTCTACCGTTGTGTTTTTTCTTAAAATGAAGAAAATGAAAGGAAGGTAGGGTTTTCTCCATAGGCTCACATGTTAAGAAGATCGCGGTTTTGTTACTAAAATGGCCGCCGTTGGGCTCCATGAGGGGCGCGCAGGGCTCCATGGCGTACTACACCCGTTTGCGTGCGAAATCGCAAGAGTATACCCTCTTAGCGTAGCTTCTATACTCTTTGGTATAACTGCAACAACACTACTGGTGATTTCTTGGCTTTGATTGGCTTTGAAAAACTGTGGTACTGTATACGCCATATATTTCGCGAGTCTACAACCTGTAAATTTTCGCGGATCGCGAATTCCTGACGATTTCGCGAGTGGTAAAGGACAAGTTCACCTTTATAGACATGTGGATTGAGTGAATGTATAATATTAGTAGAACACATCAGTGAAAGTTTCGGGAAAATCCGACAATCCGTTCAAAAGTTATTAATTCTTAAAGTATCTGTGCAATCACTACTGAATGAGAAGACTAGTGTGTGATGTCACTTGCGTACAACAGTACCAAGGAAAATAAAAAGAGAATTTCATAAAAACTTTACTTTTTGAATAAAGTGCACATTTCTTGGACTTAAGACTGATGTATGTTAAGGATAATATTATTCCCCTTGCCTTCTTAAAGAGAGAAGTCGAGCGTTCTTTAGTTATGCGAGAAAAGTGAAAATAAGTTGAATTTTCTTCATACTTTCTTTATACCTTTGTACTCATGTGACATCACAAGCTACATGTATAGTAGTCTTCTCATACAGCCGTGACTGAGCAGAAACTTTAAAAATTCATAACTTTTGAACGGATTGTCCAATTTTCCTCAAACTCTCACTGATGTGTTCTACTATTGCTGCATTCACTCAACCCACGTGTCTATGAAGGTGAACTTGTCCTTTAAATTTGCGATCACGGAGTCATGTACTGAACGGAGAAGTGTACACGGGTACGTCACATTCACATCGGGATCAGAGTCAATATTTTCGCATGTCTTTAATTTCGCGAACAGCACCTGACTCGCGAAATTCACAAAAATAAAAACCTCGCGAAATATTCGGCGCATACACGGTAGTTACCACTGATTTGCAGGGTTACAATAGTCAATACAATTATACAATTAATTGTAATGTGACTATAGTCTTTACCATGCAATATGGCCCATGCTTGTATTCCTAAGAGTAACAACCAGAATGGTAGCGGAAACTATAAGAAAGTAATGAACTTGGAAAGTTCCCCAGGACATTTAATGAATTAAAAAAAAATAATAATAATACACACATCTAACCAGCTAACGTTATAATACCATGATCATGTAAAAAGGAGTTTTAGGGCCTAGAATAGGGCCTAACGCCCTAATCAATGACAGCTTTCACAGCCTAGGCCTACAATACAGGATTGCAGGACAACAGATCAGAAGGAGAAAGATCAGAATGGGTCACCGTAGACTCGGGAGTCCCACAAGGTATGGTCACAGGTCCACTCTACTTTCTGTTTAAATATACATAAACGATTTGCCAAATGATTTAAACTCCACCTGTCGATTATTCTCTGATGACTGCATCATCTACAAACAAGTCTCGAGAGTAGATGCACAAAACCTACAGAGAGACCTAGATACTCTAACTGAGTGGCAAGATAAGTGGCAGATGGACTTCAATGCCCAAAAAAGTCATGTCTTTACACATCACACATGCAAAAAACCTGGTCAAATACCAGTACTCACCATACTCACTATTAAAACAACAGCACATTGACAGAGACAAAGTGTCACAGATACCTGGGGGTTGATATATCATCAGATTTGTCATGGAATGCGCACGTCAACAGAACATGTGCTAAAGCCAACAGAGTTGTAGGATTTCTAAGGCGAAACCTTCATGATTGAGACTCTTGTTAGACCATTACTAGATTACTGTTCTACAGTCTGGGACCCCCACACTCAGACTCCGGTAGACAGACTGGAAGCAGTGCAGAACAGAGCAGCGCGTTTTGTTAGAGGTGATTACTCTAGACACAGTAGTGTTACAAAAATGAAGCGTGAGCTGGGCTGGGAGCTGCTGAAACATCGACGCAGAGTAGGCCGCATTACCACATTCCGCGAAGCGATGATCACAGCATTCCGGGTTAAGATTGGACTTTTTGCTCAGTGTATGTTGCGTGAGGGCTCACTATGAACTGAAATACCATGCTCATAGTCCAAGTATCTCAATTCACGTGAGTGATTCGTAAAATTTGTGAAAAGAATGTAGAAATTTTCACTAGTTTTGTTGTTGTGTGGCCGTGTTCGAGGGGTTTAGTAGATATGTGTATGGGGTTCCGTAGATATGTGTATCACACACCGTCAGACCCCGTGCTAGCTTAGCGCACGGGGTCTGGTCGGGCTAATAAAGTGTGGGACCCACACTTTATTTACGATCGCCTTGTTATACTTTGTTTTTGGATGTTTCAGTAATTCCAAACCCGATTTTCATCAAATAAACTTTGAATTCCTCTTAAACTGGTGGGCTCTGTACTACAGTGTATATCATAAGTGTTTTCTTGGTATCTCGCAAAAAGTTAAAAGCCCAATTCTCATCTCCACCAATACTGTACCATCCCTTTAAGGACCTAGGGCCTACTTGTTAGATAATCTAACACAACAGTGCAGTGTCAGTAACATGTCTCCCCAAAACCAAACGGAGTAACAAAGGACACTCACCGTCTCTTTTGCCTTTGTCCCGATTTGCCACACTAGCAACCAACCATCCAACCACTTCTAGCACTGGGAAAATGGGTCAATCTGCAGGGCAGGACAATCTCCATCATGTATGTAGGCATCTCATTCATGCACAGACAGCCCGGTAGGCGTTGTTACGACACACTATACCAGTTCGGGAAACCCACTCACAAGGGGGGCCCCTCCTTATAAGTAACCCGTCCTCCTTATAAGTAACCCCGTCCCCCTTATAAGTAACCCCCGGGGCACCCCTTATAAGGAGTCTCCACGCTTTTTTGCAATGCAACGCGAAAATGAAAGGACTGCGGCAATTCGCTTGATTATGTCCATAAAGCTTCACAAGTTTCCTAGTTACTCACGAAATTTGAGCAAAATCGGTTTGAGGCATCATATCTAAAATCATGGATTTAAATGCGATGTCAAACGACCCATGCGAATGCTGAAATGCGAGCGATTACTGGCGTGAGTGTCGCCAGGCGCGGCGGCGCGGCAATGTTTGAGTGCAGACGTGGCGACTGACCTCCGTACTCAGTCGCCACGTCTGCACTCGAGCATTGCCGCGCCGCCGCGCCTGGCGACACTCACGCCAGTAATCGCTCGCATTTCAGCATTCGCATGGGTCGTTTGACATCGCATTTAAATCCATGATTTTAGATATGATGCCTCAAACCGATTTTGCTCAAATTTCGTGAGTAACTAGGAAACTTGTGAAGCTTTATGGACATAATCAAGCAAATTGCCGCAGTCCTTTCATTTTCGCGTTGCATTGCAAAAAAGCGTGGAGACTCCTTATAAGGGGTGCCCCGGGGGTTACTTATAAGGGGGACGGGGTTACTTATAAGGGGGACGGGTTACTTATAAGGAGGGGCCCCCCTTGTGAGTGGGTTTCCCGAACTGATACCGACCGTACTAGCTCAGCCTCCGAGCTCGTATTCACACAGTGTGTAAAGGCGCTAGGCAGAATGTTTTGATTTCGCGAGCGAGCGCACACAAGCTCGCGTTGAGATGTATGTTCTCTTTGTTGTTCACACAAAACGTGCACACAGCTGATGCCTCATAATGTGTGCGCGCGGGGCTACTGTAAAGGGCTGTTCACATTCAGTTGGAGCTTACTAGTACCTGCCCATAGAGCTGTAAATGCAGCTCTATGTACCTGCCATACTTAGTACTCGGTTGGCTTATATAACTTAAATTTTTAATCAATCACTGTATGTAAAAGTCTAGATATTCAAGTTCATCTACATGCTTTAGTCAACAAGCCTATCGGGTCTAGGGCAACTATCCCTTGTACAATAACTTTCCCCTGACCCTCACGTTGGTGGAGTAGTTAATTCTCAGTAGCTCCATGGTATACCGACGGAACCGGAACAGAAACAGAAACAGAAACAGAAACCCTAATCCTCAATGACATAATCCTATAGTAACCATAACCCAAACTCTCTTCCCACCTTGACCTCCCTGCTAAACCTAATCTTCACTTTAAAGGGATGGTACAGTATTGGTGGAGATGAGAATTGGGCTTTTAACTTTTTGCGAGATACAAACGAAAAACTTATGATATAGTACAGAGCATACCAAATACAAAGTTTATTTGATGAAAATCGGGTTTGGAATGACTGAAACATCCAAAAACAAGGTAAAACAAGGTAAAACAAAGCGATCATAATAAAGTGTGGGTCCCACACTTTATTAGAATCGCTCTTTTTTGCATATCTCAGCCATTTCAAAACCAGTTTTCATCAAATAAACGTTGAATTCCTCATAGAATTACATGCTCTTTCAAATTTCAGAGGTTTCTCATTATTTCACCAAAAAATGTTAGAAACCTGAAATTAGGTCTCAACCAAAGTGTACGATCCCTTTAACATTATCACTAGCCATGCAGTACCAATATATAGCCGGCGGGGGGGGGGGGGGGGGGGTAGGAGGCTATCGTCCATCAAAGACAATGCTTTCTCCCTTTTCAATGAATAAGATTATTTTGGTATGCCCATAAAAAGACCATCAATCTCCCTGAATATGATACTCTTGAATTTATTACCTAGACAGTCCTCGATCGTTGCCATATAAATTTTCCGTAAAATAATGAAAAACACTGATTGTAGGTACCTTATGATGATTACAAACCTAGGAAGTATATTATTAACTATAGGCCTATACTAATTGGCAAAGAGAAATTATATATCAGATGGCGTCTCCTGTTTTTGTGTTACAATATAAAGAAATAGCGGGACAGGCAAGATTTTCTTGAAAGTTTTCACTCAAACACTCAAAGTTTTCACTCAAACTAAACTAAACTAAACTAAACTAAACTAAACTAAACTAAACTAAACTAAACTAAACTAAACTAAACTAAACTAAACTAAACCAAACTAAACTAAACTAAACTAAACTACACCAAACTAAACTAAACTAAACCAAACTAAACTAAACTAAACTAAACTAAACTAAACTACATTAAACTAAACTAAACCAAACTAAACTAAACTAAACTAAACTAAACTAAACTACACTACACTAAACTAAACTAAACTAAACTAAACTAAACTAAATTAAACTAAACTAAACAAAAATGACACACATCGGGAAGACCTATGGTACACTACCGCGGGAGAATTTTAATGGACGGCCCCAACATTCATTCATTCATTCCGATTCATTCATTCGTTCATTCATTCATTCATTCATTCATTCATTCATTCATTCATTCATTCATTCATTCATTCATTTTGTTCATGCAAATTTTCCATTTCCAACAGAAACGCAGAAATATTTTATAGGAGTTGAATGCATAAATTACATCACAATGTGAGTAAGTTCGCAAAATATTGAAAGTATAATAAAAGGCACCTTGACGGAAGTGCTGGAAATAAAAACATATCCCATCCAGTTAACCCCATTACGGTTTTAAAAGATATGAATTTTTGAGGCCTAGTGTGATATGGCGCCCAAAATAACAACTCGTTATGTACTACTTTCATTTGACAATTAATAATTATGATATTTACCCATGAAACTATATCGATATGCCATATAAATAGGCCTAATACCTTCTGGTGACACTTGACCACTGTTATTTGAATCACAGCATTATTTTGCAAGGTTTTGTTTGTTTCTCATTCTACTCTAACACGAGGAGGAAACAACTCCTTACCGGAGTCGGACCGTGCAGCACTGCTTTGTAATGTGGGCATTTATCAGTTATCTGCCTGGTGTTTGGTACAATGTATACGCTTTTTCACCGATGTGTTCACAGGCACCACTTAACCGCTGCTGACTGGATGTATGTTTTTTGAGATATAATTAGGGAAGTGCCCCCAGCTCTGTAGTTCATCCCTGTGCTATTTCAATTAACCCGCTCTCCCTTGCATATTGTGTCGATGATAAGAGAACCGGAAACTCTTTGCGTATATAAATATCGGGTTTGAACAAGGGTTCCCCAGACAATACTTTAGAAAATAGAATTATTGCGGGAACTCTCATCACCGGAAACGACGTTTGTAAAGGCATTGTTCTTTTATTCACCTCAGAATTTGACTTGATCATAATCAGGTCCCTTCACAAGCCTGCAGCCTGCCTGTATGGGTCATCCGTCCCCTTGGCCTATTCTCAAGATGAGACAGGAAGTTGCTATTAACAAGCATGATATATCACATTAATTTATTAAGCCTATAAGCCAAGGACAACGGGTATGGTAAGTGGAGTATTAGGGGGAGGGGTTAGAAGTCAAGGGTATAGGTAAATGTGCATAATGTGTGACAATGGCAGTTGCTATGGACGCATACGTATAGCCGGTGTCACAGGCGATCCGTTCCGGCCAGTCGATAAGTTCCGCCGGAACTTATCGGCGGACTTTGGCCGGTATATCAGATCCCCCAGATCCAATCGGCGTGATTTTTGCCTCACCGCCGATAAGATCCCCCACCGCCGATTCGATCCGGGTCTATACCGTACAATGTATACAAAGTGGTAATGGGGAAACACCCCTTCAGTAAAATGTACTCTTCCAGTCTCCCTCTACAGCAAATGAACTTCTCCAAATCTCTCTGACCAGCCAACCGAATAAAGTTGCCAATTTGAAACCCGGACTACAAAGCGATTCCCCTTTTGCCCCTCTCCCCCTCCCTTATCTCTTTCGTCGTCATGGTGGCCATGGTACAGTCACAGAACTCTGCTCTGTAGAGTTCTGCACGATGTGACGTTGATCATGCCAACCTATCTCTGATTTGAATCATTTTGAACAGAATGATCGAATGAGTTACTGTAATTGGAATGTTCGGCATGCTTCATGTTAACTTCTGTTATACAAGGAGCTTCATATTAAACATACTATGAGCTCAAATAGTCCACCTTCATTTTAATGTCTATTTTCAGGGCACAGAGTCTAATTTACTAACCTAATCATTTTAGTGCGATATTTTTATAACGACCAATGTAATCGCCAACGTCATACATGCACGTTCGTTTGGTTCATTATTTTTTCAGTTGTAACAACTAAGAATGACGGGATGAATTCTGTTTTTGTGTGTTCAGTTGTCTTTATTATATCTTGTGTCCGTGTGTATGTGCATATGAATGTGTGTGTGTATGTGAGTATGTTGTTTTTTTCTCTTTTGGGGAGGCGGTCTATCTGTACACAGAGATTACTTTAAACAGGCAAGGTATTCTAAAGAGATACAGTATAGTTTTGGTTGAGATGGGCGATTGAAAATTTAACGTTTTGCAAGATAATCAGAAAGCACATTTGAAATAGAGAGCATACGATTCTAAGAGAAATTGAAAGTTCATTATACAAAATCGGTTTGGACTGAAAAAAAAATACATGTGTAGTGGGCAGATAAGGTGGGTCAATCCTTTAATTAGGGTCTCTTTGTTTATACAGTACGTATAAAAAAAAACACGCAACAAGATTTGATTTCAAATTTGTGAAGATTGTGTTAACTTTACACCAAAGTGAGTAGCAGCAAATACTCCTCTTCAAAATGATATTTATGCATACATGGTCATGGATGGCGAAGGTATCATTCTTTTTAGACAACTTGCGGGGTAAATTGGACTTGGGACCAAGTTTAGACACTGCAAGAACCAATGCACCTTATCAGAAATTAACTTAACAAATGGAATAATGAAATTAATAATCACAACTTACCACTGTTTGTTTTTTTTCCGGATATCTCTTTTTAACATTACATCCCATGCCCCTCAACACGGCCACCATTCCTTCCCACACAGAGATTAGCTCTTTTCTACATCTCACGCACAGCTCTGCGAATCATTGTGGCTTGATGGCGTAGAGCTTTAAATTCATCAGTGATTCTTTGTCTCTTTGCAATGTCAGGTTGAGGGATAATGAACACTTTGCTCTTGAAAAAACCCCAAAGAAAAAACAAATCGCAAGAAGTCAGATCCAGAGATTCTGGTGGCCAATCCACATCATGATACAAGGCAATCGCCCGATTTCCAAATACCTCAGCCAATCCGTTTCTTACTGCAACAAGTCGATGGGCTGGTGCACCATCCTGTGCCCACCATAGGCGTCTGAACACATCCCTTTGTTGCACAGGAAAATTTTCCATTAATTCAGGAATCACATGTTCATCTAAAATTTGTAAGCATCCATTTTCGTTGCAAAGAAGAGGGGCCCTAGGTATGTCTCACCAGTCTGTACATTAAAAAAAAAAGTGAATTGAAAAGGATTTGTGCTGGTCTCACTAACTGAAACTTGGTCCCAAGTCCAACTTGACCCATTGTCCAAAAAGAATGATTACTCAGCCATCCATGACCGTGTAAGAATGAATAAGATGTTCAGTTCAAATTTCATATTTCCATTTCCTCAATGATGAGATTACAAAATTAATGACAATAAAACAAGAATCATGTCTTTTGATTGAAGAAGAAGAAGAAAAAAACATTCTTGACACAAATGTATATGGTCATATCATATGAAGATATCACAAATAAGTATCAGAAATATGATGGGGCCTACATACAAAGCTTTAACGCTTGTAAAACTGTACGGTTCCCTAATTCATAGGCACATATTATTCGGAGAACGGATATGTTTGTCTTGACCAACTAAAATTATATCAGTACAAAAATCGATAAAGGATAAAGTAATCACAAACCAGACTGTATACGGATCTCGCGGTGTTTGAAAAGGAATGCTATGTATTAAAAAATGTACTTGAAGCTGCGGACAAGGACAAAAGACTGGGAGTATAAAAAAGTTGCTAAACACTCGGAAGTGTGTATGCACTAAGTAATATCTGTTTTAATTTGCGTTTGAAGGTGAATAAAGACAGAGAAGAAGTAATATCTTGAGGGAGGTCATTCCAATATCTAGGTCCAGTAAATATAATTGTTTTCTTTGCAAAAAAAAAAAAAGTACGGGGAAGGTGATATTATATATAGGCGTCACTCTTGCAAGTGGGATAACAGTGTTCCTTTTGAACATGTGGATAAAAACAGATGGTAATTAGTTGTTAGTTTATACATGAAAATTCCGAGATTGTAATAATATAGGTCTGGAATTTTCAGAAATCTGTTTTGATGAAAAAACAAAACAAAAACAAAACAAAACAGTTGGTATGAGCAAAATATCCAGCGTGGTTTATGATTCTTATTGCACGCTTCTGAATTCGGAGAAGGGGATCTAATTATGAGTGAATTGCATTTCCCCACACCATTGGAAATGGAAAAATTGGATGTCATTGAAAAGGGGAGATATATGGCTTTATGATGTTGCTACTTACTTTGGAGTAAAGTAAACACCATCTTCACAAATTCGAAATTAAATCTTGTTGCTTTTTTTATACGCACTGTAGCTACATATATCTCAGCAATTTGAAGCTAATTTGTGTAAAATGAACCTGAATTCTAAAAGAATTGAATGCTGTTTAGTATTACAGGTTACTCATTATTTGTTTGTTCTGAACACCATCTTATAGTCAATACTGTACCATCTGTTCAATCTTGAATGTCTTCCCTTTTCATGATAGGGACCGCCCCCCCCCCCAAAAAAAAAAAAAAAAAATCGTCTGTTATTGAAAGGGGATGGCTAATAACTGATCATTGGAATCAGTGGGAATTCTGGGGGATGATTGTTCCAATCCTTGGGGGATTCATTTAGGAGTACATTTTTTTGTTCTGTGAAAATTATTTGCTTCATAATGGTCTCATATTCAAGTAATGTGCAGTTTAATGTTTCCGGGTTAGCATGCCTGTATCCAGTGACGAGGAATTAAACAACACATTACTAATTGAATATGAGACCGTTCTGAAGCAAATGATTTTCATACGGACTCTTTAATGAATCCCACTAGAATTGGAACAATCATCCCCGAGCATTCCCACTGATTCCCATTGATCAGTTACTAGCCCTCCCCTTGAAAGAAATTAGAGTGCATGCAAAATATGGGGTATCACAAACTCACGTAAATTTTCTGATTTCTCGTGATACCATAACTTGAATATCCAAACAGTGCACCTATGTCCGAAATCTGGTGTTCCACAAAAAAAGTTACTTTTTCTCTTCGTAAACATTAAGTTTCATTCATATAAAATTATGTACATACATCTTTAATGGAAATACATATTACATGCACATGTAAAAGGTGTGAAGCCAAGAGTGGCAATGGGATAGACAGAAATTGAAAGAGATAAGAAAATGAAAAACAGCTATAGTAAACTACATGTAACATGAATTGACAGGAAACAGACAGAAATATGGCTTAATGTACCCAAAATTGAATCTTTATAAATAAAAAGTAAAAAGGGTAAAAGCGGTAGGCTAACAAAGAGAGAAAAAAACTCATAGAATTAAAAATGAAAAATAAAGAAGAGATTTAGAGTGCAAAGGAGAAAAATAAGGAGAAAAGTAAGCAAAGGAAAATGTTATTTATCTCGAGTTATAATAACTTTAAATCAACAGCTTAAAATAAAGAAATTTTAATCCATTTTGTCTCATCACGGCATACGGGAGAAGTCCTTGGAGTGGTTCAGGAGAACCGAAAAACAATATTCTCTGAACGAGAATAACTCAAGTTTCAATATATTAAATGTGGCGTCCCTCAGGGTAATATAAATTAGGTGCTTTGCTTTTTATAGTTTATATTAATGATTTCTACAAATCATCTGACATATTCTCATTTATGCATTTTGATGATGATTCAAATGTGGGGTTGTTTTTTTCTCATCAAAACCCAGTTACTCTCGTAGACACCGTCAACTCTGATTTGAAAAAAAAAAAGTAACTCAGTGGATAAGATCTTCATAAACCCTTCAGAAAATTAAGTACTAGTATACACTTTTTAGTAAATCCTTATAAATATTAAGCACAGAAATCATTTTGATGATACTCGATTAGATCGTGTATCCTATGTAAGCTTTCTTGGTATCAGAGAAGAAGAAAAACTTTCGTGGAGGCCTCATGTTATTAAAATAAGTAAAATGATTAGCGTAATATTGGTATCGCATTCCAATGTCTTCTGTGTTAACATTGAATTTTCTTTGATAAAATTACCTTATCTCAAATACGAAATTTTAGCATGGGGCAGCGCCCATCAAATTTTATTAGATAAATTATTGTTATTGCAAAAATATAGGCCCTACTTCGTATTATCTGTGGGGTTTCGCCACTCGGATTCATTATTCATAAAAAAATATAAGATTTGAAAAATTAAAGATTTGTTTCTTTTTCAACTGGGTCAATTCATGTTCATCTATACAACACAAATGTTCTCCCCAGTAGTTTTAATTCAATGTTTCCACGAAATCGATGGTTTCATGATCATCCTTTACACCTAGGCGGTCTGAGTTTCATCTACCCCTTTTGAGAACCTTTAGCTCAGAATGCATTTATATACACTGGCTCTAGATTTTGAAATTTCTTCAGTTCTGAAAAAAAATCTCCATTATTATACTCTAAAGCGTTTTTTTTTTTCTTAAATTCTGGCTCAGATATTTATTTTTCATTATCTATATAGGTTACAGCAAATAAAGATTCATCATCGGTAACACCCTAACGCAATGAAAAAAAAATCACATTATAAAGTAATGAATTTAGGCATTTCATTTCCATAATTTTTCCACAGCTGCATGCAGTCACCAGCTGCTGTCCGAAATACATCCTCAATCATCAGGCAATAATTGAGCAAACTGAGGCTGGATAGAACACTGATGGTTCTTTTCTACAATTCCTTTATCAAATCTTGTTTGTTTAATAGATACTTTATTTTCTGCAAATCAACAGATCAATCAGCAAATCAATATACATAAGGCACATGATCATGAATATGTGGAAAATATACAAAATAGATTCAAAACAGAGTCGTTTGACTTGCGTAAACAAAGATATAAAAGGTAATTAATGATACAATATACAGTATGCATGTCTATGCAGCGGGGATTACAACAATTATATCGTCATGTATAGCTTGATTTTGTTTTTATGGCAATCTTACACAAAAGGACAAGGCTATAGAATCGATAGACCGCGAAAGTGGCAAAATATCATTGGGTTGGAATTACCAGTGGTACAGGATTTACACGTGGAAAGAATGATGGTCAAGGTAAACAAGATAATGACCGATTTAACACACCGTCTGTACGGTTACTATTGCCTGAACAGATCAGGTATCAGACTCTCTCCTCCTCGCACAAAGCGTACCCGTTTTAGAAGTGCATTTGTCCCGGATTCCATTCACACGTATAATACCAGAGTATAAGTTGTAATGATTAGTTTTTGGTGTATTTATTATTATCATTATTATTTTACTCCCGCATATCCAGAGAGTTTGGGTGACTGTCATGTTTCTCGTGTGTGTTTGATAGAGAAATCATTGTTATGGTAATTTTTTTTTTTTTTACTCCCACAGTATTTAAGTTATGTAATTTTAAACTTGGAATATGTAATGATTTACAGGTGTACATGCAAGACACATTTGGTGTTATTTTGATGAGGCGCTGCCATGGTAATTATTATTATGATATATATATATGAATGTTATGAATTATGAATTATTCAGATGTATTCGGATATGTAGGTGATATATTGTTTGGTGTATAATGATGATATATGAAAGGATATTATCAAATAAATCTATGAGTGGAATACATGTAGTTGTAAATGTCGGGTTAATGTATTATGTTATTATGGTGCATACGTTACTGTATGTTAATGTGAGTGAGTTTCATTTTGTACTCTATGACATGTCTGATTGTGGTGTACCTGTGATGAATTGAATGTTAATTTTGTTGCGATATCCAACGTATAAAGAATTTCCAGAGTGGACAATGTGAGTAATCAATCAATAAATCTCCTCTTCCGTTTATCCTGTTCAGCGTGTATGCATTCTCTCTCTCACTTTCTCTCCTTCTTCCTTTAATTTTGTTTTTGCTCTAATCCTTTCATTCGTAAATTCCCCTCAAGTTTAGTCATGTCACGTTGTTGTGTCTCTGTTGTCTGTTTTATTTTGTCTTATTTTTTGCATTATACATGATTACGTACTTGTAATTATAATAAGTATTTTTGGAGATATTTTAGAGTGGTCTAAAATCTACAAGCAATGCTTTTTAGTGGACCTCTTAGTTCTCATTTTTACCCTGCAACATAACTTTGTTATTCCAGTATGTGTGCATATCTTTATTAGTTTTTTAATTACCATTGAATGTCATACTTTGTAGTGTATATTTGCTTATGATTACATTTTTGATTTACTTTGTGTTATGTTTTGTTGAAAGAAAAATGAGAATAAAATAAATAAATGAAATGAAATCCACATGCATAGCTCCATTTTAATCCCCTGCACACACATTAACAATTTGTTTGCAGACTATTAGACCAACATTTTTTTTTTTTGAAGTACAGCTGAACAATAATTTTCTTATCAGAACAAAGCTCACCAAAAAAAAAAAAAAAAATTTATCCTTGCTGTACCCTACCAGCAAAACCTCCCTCTTTCTTCCTTCTCACTTCAAGCAGTCTCCTATAAATGTAGGACCTATAACCATAGTATTATCATGCTCTTTCGTTGAACTGTTCTTTGAAGTTTTGTCTATAAATAAAGGCTAATCGCACACTGTGCAACGGCTCCAGATGATCAGGGAGGTGAGTCTCAAATCCCTGAGATGATCGACTCGTACGTATTTGTGCATGCTGTTTAGCTAATACATTGTAGGCCCTACAGTAATTCATTTCTTCGCGCCACTTGTACGAGGCTATAATATGATTTATTTAAAGGGAAATTATCAGAACGTAAAAATAACAATGTCCTTTATATCATTTGAAAAATGAAGAAATAGCTTTCTTAGATTTTTTAATTGGGTATAGACATCCACAATAAACAGATATTATTTTGTTTTTAATGAGGCCTACTCGCACAACCCGGATAGGATCGGCGGTTGCGGAACGTTTCTGCGTACTGCCTATTGTGCGGTATATTCGTTCCGCGGAACTAATCGACTGGTTTCGGCCGGTATATCAGTTCCCCCGGAACCCGGAACGGATCGACTGTGACACCGCCGGCAATCGATCAGCTGCGTGATGCGATACGTAAATGCAGCAAGTTACGACATTATTGACATGCACTCTACAAACCGACCCGCAACTTCTGCAAGCTATTGTTGAACCAAAGAAGGTGCCAATAATGTCCAACCAGTATAGGGCCTTATATTTTTGGTTCTCTCTCAGTCACAGATTTTCTTGTCATATTGGCTCTATTTTTTCTTCATTCGACTGCATTCTGCACCCATGCCTGTCTTTTTATTAACTTTTTAGTCTTTTTATGAGGCCCCATTAGGCTCACGATGGTGGTCTCCTGCATTCAATTGCCCCTTGTTATTTACTGGAAAGATTTACTATGTATCTTTATTTGCATGTTTTCTAATTTTTGCTGCACAATACTATTGTTTATGCTTATCTATTTGTGTAACGTTATGTTCTCATTTTAAATTATTGCACTTGTTACTCTTTCTCTTTGTGCTCCGAAAAATTATATTCAATTTGTTTTTTACTGAATGCAGAAATAACTAAAATCAAACAAACAACAAACACTTCGTTCATGAAGGGTTACTTCATTTTTTTTTTTTTAATGAAGCCATATTCAAGTTGGCTATGAAGTAAATCAGACGAAACAAATTTTCCTGCGTGTGGGAGTTTTCTTCAAAACTCAGGCACACAATTAAGGAAATGACGTTTCATAAGTCAATCGAAATCAAAGGTGTATACGCTCAAACTGGAAGAGGCGATGAAATGTCCATATATACTATCGGGAACTTAGTGGCCTGCGTATAGGTCTATCATGTCTATGGGCATTTTAGAATTCAAGTTAAAGTTCAAATTTTGTACGGAACGGGTTAAAAGCATGATTTGATGGATGACTTAGCAACTTCAACCCCTCCCCTCCTCCAGAAAAGGTCATACCTTTGCAAGATTACTAAAAAACCAAGATCATCGCCTCTATAGCCGTTTTGAGTGTATAATATGCGACGTAGTCTTGTAAAACTTGAGAACAAGCCTTAATTTTCATTATTTCTGGTGTTCTACTAGTATTGTCGTTTTATTTGACTCTATCAAAATCGACTTAAACATGGCACGGAATTGCACATTAAGTTCGTATAACAATATCCAATTGCACATTAAGTTCGGATTGCACATTAAGTTCGGATTACAATATCCAAGATGATATAATGTTACAATCAAATTTTATGAGATCGCAGCAAATTAAAGCGAAATATCTCAGATTATTCATTACATCAAAATCAAATTCATAATCGATTCATAATAGTCCGTTAAAATATGAGGAGAAAATGAACAAATAATATTTTCGAACGAGGCAATCAATAATTTACTCGAACATACTGAACATTGAGAATGCGAAAGATTCAACAAGGGAGGGGCAGGGAGGGGGAAAACACAAACTTGAGATTACCATCACTTATTATAGATCGATTCCACATATAAATGAAGTTCAAGTTGACTTAATCATTTACAGAGAAAACTCTGGCGAACAGTTAACACAAGTTTAATCAAACTTATATTGGACTTGACGTATTGAGGCAACGTTTACAGCTTACATCATTGCTTTCATCGAATAATGATTTATCAAAAATTTGTCGTAACCGTAAGACAAAGCTATTAATTATAATTGAGTGATCATTATTGAGAAGATATAGGTCTATACAGTCAGACATGACATTCGATAAATTATAAAGGTGAATATTTTTATTTTAGGATTGTCTGTTTCTTCCCCCCCCCCCCCGAAAAAACAACAACACAAAAACGACAACTGGGCGCCACCCTTGATATGGTGGGGCGAATAAATGTGTAATTATATCCCTCGAACGAGATAATTAGTATAACTATTCTACGAAAGTAACACAAGGCTATGATATAGAACAATTACTATTATCTGATCTCACTAACATAAATGCAGTAAAAAAAAAAATCATATAGTTTCAGTGATCAAGTATACAAAGAACGATATCACTTTGTTCTAAGGTATATGGATAACACCTAAATCCAACCCAAATCACAAAATTAAGGTTGAATGAGAAGAAGGAGGAGGAGGAAGAGAAGGAGGAGGAGGAGGAGAAGGAGGAGGAGGAGGAGGAGGAGGAGGAGGAGGTGGAGGAGGAGGCAGATGGGGAGGAGGAGGTGGAGGAGGAGGAGGGGAAGGAGGAGGAGGAGGAGGAGGAGGAGGAGGAAGAGGAGGAGGAGGAGGAGGAGAAGGAGGAGGAGAAGGAGGTGGAGGAGGAGGAGGAAGATGAACCAGATTTGACTTTATACTATTTAGCGGTCATCGTAAATGTGAAAAAAAAAAGTGTAGGCGAAGGAATTTACAAACTTGCGTATTTCTATCTAAATCTCTTCAAAATGACTCTCATATCTATCTTGTTGTGGGAACTTTATCCTGATTGGTATCCTTTGATGATAAACCACTTAGTGTAATCCTATATAGAATGTGTCTGTATCAAAATAAATTGTCCTGCTAAGTACGATCAGGATTTTCCGTTTTTTCTAGAACCACTCTCAGAACTATTATGACTGCACTTACAGATTCGTTTCATTTTATTATCCCAAGAAATTAGGATTGGCACACTCTTTCCCCGTACTGACGTGGAAGCAATGCCGAAATGGCGAGTTTGCATGCATGGGGTATGGAGGGGTTGGGAGGGTTGTACGACCCCTTAATTGTCATAAGGTTCACCCTTTTTTTTTTCTTTTTTTTTTCGAATGACATTTTTTTTCTTCCAGGGCCTTACCACAATGAAATAAAAACAAAAAGGCGTTAACTAATAGGCTTCAGCAATGATTCCAAAATCCTTGCCAATAACATTGCTTGACGTAACCCAATTCCAGCCATTCTGAAAGACACTGAAATGATTAGTCTTGTGTCACAAAGAAAGTACACAACTTAGTGTATGGGATTCCTCAATGGTGTAGCGGTCTCTGGTTAAGTCTGCAGCAATTCTCATTGTTTTGTTTTTGTTTTGTTTTTCTTTTTGTTACAATAAATTTTGACATTTTAATCACATTTTGCAGCAGTGTCATTACAGAAAGGCTCATAAAATTATGATCAGCCCCCCCCCCCTCAAAAAAAAAAAAATCCTGGACATTGTTGGATGCAACCCTTAAATCCTTCCTCGAAATCTCCCAATTAAATGGACGCTTATACGTCTTCTGGAAGGACGTCATGAATACATTACACTGTCATGATTGAATGCACAAGACATTATAGACATGTATTTAAGAAATGCATGCACAGGAACTAAATTGTTTATTTCTATCATTCGTTAAGGGACATTTCTTCACTAATCCCTTTTGATGGTCACTGTGTGATAACATTATTGCAGTACACAAATCTCGGACAGCCTTCTCATAGGACCCTATAAAAATATACGTAAGAAATTTTTATAGATCGTCTTTTAGCCTTTTATTGAGACATAATCCAACTCTCCCTTAGTGCAATAAGGCCACGCACTATGAAATATACACATTGAATAATTATTATTCAAAACAGGTAAAACTAACAGTGTGATCCGTCCATGATGTTTATCAAAAAGAAGAAAACATCGAGCTATCACGATTTGCTACTCTTTGTGCCATAATTGGGTTGTAGAAAGAGTTAGAACTATTGATACCATATAGTTTTTGTTGTTGTTGACTTTTAAAAACATATTTCGTGTGCTACATACACGACTTCTTCCTAGATATATTGTATTATGAAAGTACGTATAGGGCTCACACCTGTAAATAAAATGGAATGTCCCAGAACCCTTCACAAATTCGTACCAAAGATACCAAAATAAATGGAAGATAAAGATTAATTAAAAATCAATAATGCAGTTTGGCATAAAACTGAACAGCTGCAGATAAGACAGTATGAATTCTTCTACAAACTGCATTTTTGTTTGAAGATGAAAGCTTTTCTCATGGAATTTGAAGGGACTATAATTATTTCATCGGGTGCATGTACAGAAAATAGGTGTTTTTTTGAGTGAAAAGAACTCGTATAGTTTGGCTTTGCGGACCCTTGGACAGAGTTTGAGCCGAAGAACCCGCCTTGGAAATTTGATGGATGACAGGGTATTATAGCTCACATATCCAGGTTAGTGAAGATGAAACACCTCATTTCTCCCAGCTATTTAAGATATATATTTTTTTAATTTTGAATTTTAACACACGTCTCTGTGGGGAATTATTTACCCGTGTGAGCTCTATATAGAGAATGCATGCAGTGCACACAAGTCAATGGGTATTCATCCCATACAAGTTCTGCTGGTTTATGTTGATCTATTCTGTCAAATCTCTCCCCACCCCCATCCCACCTCCTCTACCCCCTCCCCCCTCTAACTCTGTTTAACTGCAATTTGTTTTCTTATTATGTTCTTGTGGTGCTAGATCTTAGTACATATATAAGTAGTCATCAGTATCCCACAACTTTGAATGATTGTGGCATTTTAATGTATTTCTTTGTTTGAGCTACAACTGAAATAGTTCAAAATACATAAAGTTAATCTGACTGATAAATCAAAGTGTTTTACAGTACTTTGTAGGCAATAAGGTGATGATGATAACTGCCTGCATCTATGTATTCATCTTATGAAAAACTAATATAAACTGCAAGATTTATTTTTGGAAAACAAAATGCATCATTTTCAAAAGTGTCCCTTTGGGAAGCTTTACAATGTGTAATTTCTCATAATAGATGAAGGGGCAAATATCATCAAAAACATATGATTTTATAAACTCAATTAAGAAATATGACCTCTACGACAGACAATGTTTGGCAAACAGGCACAACAGAGGGCGCTATAGCTATTGAATCCTGAAGTCCACATACAAGTTTTGAGGAAGAAGCTAAACTGTGCTGTAGCTGTGTATTTTTATGACCTTCCTGTGACATGCATCAAATAATATTATGCATGCTTATCCCATTAGACTCGAAATAGACAGTGTACCTTACTAATTTGATACAATAGATTTAGATAACAACCGAAGTAATTCCAATGATAAGAATGATAATGATAATCATTGTTTCATTATCGAATTGGTAAATTGTCATTTTATGATCATTATATAATGAACAATGCTTCGTTTTGAGGTCAAATCTGGTAACAAGCTGTTCAAACATTTTCTGGTTTTTTTTTTTTTTGTAATACACATTACCTTACTCTACTACTCATGAGTTCAATCATGCAAAAGTAAAGGTATAACTTTTTATGCCTTTGAAAGACCAAAAATCAGGTACTCTTTCGAAATCTACGAACAATGAAATTGTTTAATTTTCTTCATAAGCTTATCTCTCTTTCTGATAGACTGAATTGAACTGAATAAGTAAGTGACCCTTTAGAAGTTACATTGTGAAATTGTTGTTGTTATTTTTTCATTTTATTATGATTTTATTTTTAGGGGATCTTTACTCACATTGCCGTTTGTATTCTGTTTTTCCTGCTTTCTTCTGCCTTTAGAAGTTACATTGTGAAATTGTTGTTGTTATTTTTTCATTTTATTATGATTTTATTTTTAGGGGATCTTTACTCACATTGCCGTTTGTATTCTGTTTTTCCTGCTTTCTTCTGCCGGGTGCCTGATCTTTGTTTTGTCCTTCTCTAGAATCGTACACACATCTACGGTTAATATTGTCATTCAATAATGAAACAGACAAAATATCATGGTATGGAAAACTGGATTCAGTTTTATTTTTATCAAGTGTAGAATATCTATCTATCTATCTATCTATCTATCCATCTATGGATCCCTGTATCTATCTATCTATCTATCTATCTATCCATCTATCTATCTATCTACTTATTAGGTAGGGGGTTACCTTCTAGTGAAAGATTTAAAAGAATATTTTCCTTGAGCATTGATATTGAGTTGGCGAAAGAAGGAAGAGAGGTGCAAATGGAACACACAGTGAGAGTTTGACACACGACGTGTTTGAGGTCAACCGAACCATTGGTGATGTATCTTCATTTCAAAGTACGCCCTCTAGAACTGGGAGCTGCACAACTAGTTATGATGTCACATGTTAGAAAGAGAGATAAGCTTATGAAGAAAATTTCACAATTATTTTCGTGTTTTTTTTTTTTTTTTCGTATAGATTTCGAAAGAGTACATGAACTGGGTCTTTCAAAGGCATAACAAAAAAGTTATATTTTTGATTTTACATGATTGAGCTCCTAAGTAGCAAAATAAGGTAATGTTTATTATAAAAATATGAAAATGTTTGAACAGCTTGTTACCAGAGTTAACCTAAAAAAACAAAACAAAACATAGTAATTAACAAAAAACACCAGCTAGTGCACTGCAAACGAGTAACATAGATTTTCAAAATCACATATTTGTGGCCTGTCTTGCTTCAATTCAAACTGTTCAGATTTTATTGTTTAGTGAGCCCTATAACTTTGAAGGGATGATATAGATTTAATTGAGATGGGGATTCAAGTTCTCACTTTCTGCGAAATAGAGAAACCCCTTATATGAAATATTAAAGAACACACAATTCTAAAAGGAATTAAAAGTTTATCATTTTTTGATGAAAACCCGTTCAAGTTTTCACTTTCTGCAAAATAGTTAGAAACCCCTTTTATGAAATATTAAAGAGCATACAATATTCTAAGAGCAACTGAAAGTCTATCAAACTTTTGATGAAAACCGGTTTCAAAATGACTGGAACATTATAAAACAAAGCAAAACAAAATGGTGCTATAAAGAGAGGAGTAATTTTCTTGTAAGCCATTACATTTGAATTATGGAATTTTAGTCTTGGGATAAATATGGAATTGAAAGCTCCAATTTCAAGTCTTTTTATTTCCTGTCATAATCTTTTGTCGTCTTTCAAAGGCATAGTCCTTTCTTTGACCCTCCAACCCCTTTTCCTTCGCCCCAAGTTTTCCCTGTCCTCTTTATAGTCTCTTCCGGTTATTCCTTGCACTGCTTTTCTTCTTCTTCTTCTTTTCTTTTTAACAAGAAAGAACGCTGGTAACTTGTGTTTTTGTTGTGTTTGTGTATTGCTTTTAGTCTTTCATTTCTTTTTAAAGGCGATTTGCCTATATCTTGTTAGTGCAGCAATTAGGTATCAGTTGTTGTTTATGAGAAGACCGCAAACTTTTGGGCAGTCCCTTCCATTTCCAGTCAATTTTGATTCGGTATATCATAAAGTCACGACATCTATATTGTAACGATTTCATTATTCTTCGATTACTATGTTGTATTGATTTTGCATTATTCAAATGCAATATCTGTAAATGCATTTCAGTATAGTAAATCAAATAAATGAAATGAAAAATGAGCGAATACAATAACATTCGATGCAAATTATGAAATGGATGGTTTGCCACCTTGTATAATTGACAGACCATCAAACTTGTCTATACGCAAGTTCCTTCTTTGTTTAAACCTGATTTATGAATTTTATGAATTGTTACGTCGCGCAAGCTTATGGATTATGTCACCTTGAAAACGAGAGAAATGCCTACCCTGGCCTAACCAACATTAAAACTACTGATTAAAAGAAAGGTTTAATTTTGTGCCAATATGTAGGGCCAACATGGTCTAACTCCGAACTGCATGGCTTAAATTTACAGACCGTTTCTGTAATATATTATTTTTTATGGATGTTTCTTTTCCTGCGGCCTATAGTGTATAGTAACGAAACATTTCATTCACCTGCAGCTCCCTTCCGCATTATGTTCCATAGACAGGAATTCATTTGTTGTTGCTAGGTAGGGTAAGCTCCGGCAGGCTTTGTGCTGCTGGTCCGCGAT
Organism: Diadema setosum; assembly: GCF_964275005.1. Taxonomy (NCBI): domain Eukaryota; kingdom Metazoa; phylum Echinodermata; class Echinoidea; order Diadematoida; family Diadematidae; genus Diadema; species Diadema setosum. The sequence goes on along the minus strand of NC_092699.1, from coordinate 32,032,625 downwards.
GGTTGTTAACAATACTCTTGTGGGGGAAAAATACATAAAAACTTGTGTCTGAAAATTACCAAGTAGAACGTGCATGATGCCGTGGAAAATTATGAAACTCAAGAATAATTCCTGAATGTGGAGATGTGAGCCTTTAAAATGACATAAGCTCCTAAAGGCACTGACGATGAACCTCTCACATGGCACGCAACATGAGAGAGCTACATTGCCATCTGTGCTAACATCATGCCTTCATAAATACTATGTTCCGTTGCGACCCTCGATCGTTCAGAACATTAAACTTCCGTATCCGCAGCGCGGAGTGTGCACGGTCGCAATAGCAGTGAACAGCGAAAAGACGCGTACGTTTGTCTTGTCCCCTTATCATAACCTGGGAGGTGACGGTCTCACCTCCCTGCCTTATCCCATTGCAATGTTGGACCTGCTGGCCTGGATTGAGTCGGTGGATATACACCAGCAAATTATACGAGGCTTTGGCTAGTGCTTGGGGCAAGTATTCGGATCAACGACAAACCGAGGGATATCAACGCAACGAAGGTATTATCATGATCATTTCATCCTATTATGCGCAACAAACCTCACTTATTATAACTGACTAGAAATTAGCTCTTCGCCGCGAAGCTGTTGAAACTCCACACGGGGACTCCACATCACATCCTATATAGCTGCATAGTGATCACAACAACAAGAAGAACAGCAACTCTCGATCTATTCTATTCAGGCACTGATCGCGAAATCAACATTAAAATTTAGATTAGAATAAACAGTTGCGACCTAGAGGGTGACAAAGTGAAAAAAGGTCCCATATTATGTAACCTTCACCCCTCTGCTTAATAGTTCTTGCTTTCAAACCATTTCTGTTACAAATTAATTATTGGGAACTCGATCCTTTAAGGATACCCTAATCAGACATTCTCTGTATGGGCGAGAGTAAAATAGGGACACCTTGACTGACCTAGCAGTTTCTCTGCCTTTAATAGGGGAACGTGCAGATCATACAATCAATGTGTCATATGCCATTGTTAGTGCATGGTAATCATAGTATAGAAGGGGTTATATAGCTCGTCTTTATTATGATAAGAACCTATGCATATTTATTGACTTCAGTTTAAAAAAAAAAAACCAAAAAAGATCAATTCCATGCTTACATGTTAGGCATTTGTCATTGTCACTATCAGAACAGACAAATTTTTGGGATTTGATCATTTTCGATTAAGTGGTTACATCTCTTTATACAACCATCATACATAGTATCAGAGTATAAAAAAGTGTACACTGCAAAAAGTCCGGTGAAACACCGATAGATAGATAGATAGACAGATAGATAGATAGATAGAAAGATAGATATTCTACACTTGATAAAAATGAAACTGAATCCAGTTTCCCATACCATGATATTTTGTCTGTTTCATTATTGAATGACAATATTAACCGTAGATGTGTGTACGATTCTATATAGAGAAGGACAAAACAAAGATCAGGCACCCGGCAGAAGAAAGCAGGAAAAACAGAATACAAACGGCAATGTGAGTGAAGATCCCCTAAAAATAAAATCATAATAAAATGAAAAAAAAAAAATAACGACAACAATTTCTCAATGTAACTTCTAAAGGGTCACTTACTTATTCAGTTCAATTCAGTTTATCAGAAAGAGAGATAAGCTATTCAAATTCATGAAATTCTTCCGTCGAGATGTTTTCATTGCAACTGATTGACAAATTGCCCTACATCGACGTAAATAAGCACTGAATTGATCAGTGTTTTGCTAGTAGCCATGATAAAAAATCATGGGCGTACATACTCGAGCAGGATTCGAACCTACGACCTCCTGATCACCGGACAGGCGTCATCTCCACTAGACCACCGAGCTTTCGCCCGACAGCAAGTGTTGGTTCTAATCCTTATAGCATGCAGCGGGTACTGCTTTGTTATTCAAATTCATGAAATTCTTCCGTCGAGATGTTTTCATTGCAACTGATTGACAAATTGCCCTACATCGACGTAAATAAGCACTGAATTGATCAGTGTTTTGCTAGTAGCCAAGATAAGCTTATGAAGAAAATTTCACAATTTCATTGTTCGTAGATTTCGAAAGAGTACCTGATTTTTGGTCTTTCAAAGGCATAACAAAAAAGTTATATTTTTGATTTTACAATTATGATTGAGCTCCTAAGTAGAATAAGGTAATGTTTATTATAAAAATATGAAAATGTTTGAACAGCTTGTTACCAGAGTTAACCTAAAAACAAAACAAAACAAAACAAAGTAATTAACAAAAACACCAGCTAGTGCACTGCAAACGAGTAACATAGATTTTTAAAATCACATATTTGTGGCCTGTCTTGCTTCAATTCAAACTGTTCAGATTTTATTGATTAGTAAGCCCTATAACTTTGAAGGGATGATATAGATTTGATTGAAATGGGGATTCAAGTTCTCACTTTCTGCGAAATAGAGAAACCACTTATGAAATATTAAAGAACACACAATTCTAAAAGGGATTAAAAGTTTATCATTTTTTTTTAATGAAAACCCGTTTAAGTTTTCACTTTCTGCAAAATAGTTAGAAACCCCTTATATGAGCATACAATATTCTAAGAGCAACTGAAAGTCTATCAAACTTTTGATGAAAACCGGTTTCAAAATGACTGGAACAATATAAAACAAAGCAAAACAAAATGCTCCTATAAAGAGAGGAGTAATTTTCTTGTAAGCCATTACATTTGAATTATGGAATTTTAGTTTTGGGGTAAATATGGAATTGAAAGTTCCAATTTCAAGTCTTTTTATTTCCCGTCATAATCTTTTGTCGTCTTTCAAAGGCATAGTCCTTTCTATACTTTGATGAGTCCATACATCTCGTGACTCGCGTGGGTTGGTTTTGACCCTCCAACCCCTTTTCCTTCGCCCCAAGTTTTCCCTGTCCTCTCTATAGTCTCTTCCGGTTATTCCTTCCACTGCTTTTTTTTTTCTTCTTCTTCTTTTCTTTTTAACAAGAAAGAACACTGGTAACTTGTGTTTATTTGTTTTGTTTGTGTATTGCTTTTAGTCTTTCATTTCTTTTTAAAGGCGATTTGCCTCGTTTTGTTAGTGCAGCAGTAATGGTATCAGTTGTTGTTTATGAGAAGACCGCAAACTTTTTGGCAGTCCCCTCCATTTCCTGTCACTTTTAATTCGGTATCATAAAGTCACGACATCTCTATTGTAACGATTTCATTATTCTTTGATTACTATGTTGTATTGATTTTGCATTATTCAAATGCAATATCTGTAAATGCATTTCAGTATAGTAAATCAAATAAATGAAATGAAAAATGAGCGAATACAATAACATTCGATGCAAATTATGAAATGGATGCTTTGCCACCTTGTAATTGACGGACCATCAAACTTGTCTATACGCAAGTTCCTTCTTTGTTTAAACCCGATTTATGAATTTTATGAATTGTTACGTCGCGCAAGCTTATGGATTATGTCACCTTGAAAACGAGAGAAACGCCTACCCTGGTCTAACCAACACTAAAACTACTAAGGAAAAGAAAGGTTTAATTTTGTACTAATATGTAGGGCCAACATGGTCTAACTCCGAACTGCATGCGGGCTTAAATTTACAGACCGTTTCTGTAATATGATATTTTTTATGGATGTTTCTTTTCCTACAGCCGTATAGTGTATAGTAACGAAACATTTCATTCACCTGCAGCTCCCTTCCCCATTATGTTCCATAGACAGGAATTCATCTGTTGTTGCTAGGTAGGGTAAGCTCCGGCAGGCTTTGTGCTGCTGGTCCGCGATGGTTGTTAACAATACTCTTGTGGGGGAAAAATACATAAAAACTTGTGTCTGAAAATTACGAAGTAGAACGTGCATGATGCCGTGGAAAATTATGAAACTCATGAATATTGCGTGAATGTGGAGATGTCAGCATTTAAAATGACATAAGCTCCTAAAGGCACTGACGATGAACCTCTCACATGGCACGCAACATGAGAGAGCTACATTGCCATCTGTGCTAACATCATGCCTTCATAAATACTATGTTCCGTTGCGACCCTCGATCGTTTAGAACATTGAACTTCCGTATCCGCAGCGCGGAGTGTGCACGGTCGCAATAGCAGTGAACAGCGAAAAGACGCGTACGTTTGTCTTGTCCCCTTATATAACCTGGGAGGTGACGGGTCTCACCTCCCTGCCTTATCCCATTGCAATGTTGGACCTGCTGGCCTGGATTGAGTCGGTGGATATACACCAGCAAATTATACGAGGCTTTAGTGCTTGGGGGCAAGTATTCGGATCACGACAAACCGAGGGATATCAACGAACGAAGGTATTATCATGATCATTTCATCCTATTATGCGCAACAAACCTCACTTATTATAACTGACTAGAAAATAGCTTTTCGCCACGAAGCTGTTGAAACTCCACACGGGACTCCACATCACACCCTATATAGCTGCATAGTGATCACAACAACAACAACAAGAAGAACAGCAACTCTCGATCTATTCTATTCAGGCACTGATCGCGAAATCAACATTAAAATGTAGATTAGAATAAGCAGTTGCGACCTAGAGGGTGACAAAGTGAAAAAAAAGTCCCATTATTATGTAACCTTCACCCCTCTGGCTTAATAGTAGGTTCTTGCTTTCAAACCATTTCTGTTACAAATTAATTATTGGGAACTCGATCCTTTAGGATACCCTAATCAGACATTCTCTGTATGGGCGAGAGTAAAATAGGGACACCTTGACTGACCTAGCAGTTTCTCTGCCTTTAATAGGGAACGTGCAGATCATACAATCAATGTGTCATATGCCATTGTTAGTGCATGGTAATCATAGTATAGAAGGGGTTATATAGCTCGTCTTTATTATGATAAGAACCTATGTATATTTATCGACTGCAGTTAAAAAAAAAATAAATTCCATGCTTACATGTTAAGCATTCGTCATTGTCACTATAAGAACAGACAAATTTGGGGGGTTTGATCATTTTCGATTACGGTGGTTATCTCTTTTGTGGACAACCATCATACATAGTATCAGAGTATATAAAAATACCATAGTGTATGCAGAGGCGTACCCAGGATTTTTTAGAGGGGGGTGTTCAGTGGCGTACCGTGGGTCAAGACATGGGGGGGGGGGGGCGCACCTCATGGAAGCAACATCAGAATTGCATAACTGTACAATTAAATGCGAGCGAGCGGAGCGAGCGAGCTTGAAAATTTTGACATTTTACAGTCCCCAAACTGCCGTTTGTAGCTATATATAATAATAATATAATAATAATAACATCAGGAGAATTGCATAACGATAAAATGCGAGCGAGCGAAGCGAGCGAGCTTGAAAATTTTGACATTACCCCAAACTGCCGTTTGTAGCTATATTTTTTCGCTTTAGAAATTAAGGGGATGGGGCGCACCGGGCGCAACTGCTGGCAATTACTGACAACAACATCAGGAGAATTGCATAACGATTAAATGCGAGCGAGCGAAGCGAGCGAGCTTGAAAATTTTGACATTTTACAGTCCCCAAACTGCCGTTTGTAGCTATATATAATATATATATATAAATTAAGAGGGTTGCACCGGGTGCAACTGCTGGCAGTTGCTGGCGATTAAACGCGAGCGAGCGAAGCGAGCGAGCTTGAAAATTTTGACATTTTAAGTTCCCAAACTGCCGTTGGCAGCTATATTTTTTAGCTTTAGAAATTAAGGGGAGGGGGTGCACCGGGCGCAACTGCTGGCAATTACTGACAGCAACATCAGGAGAATTGCATAACGTTAAATGCGAGCGAGCGAAGCGAGCGAGCTTGAAAATTTTGACACTTTACAGTCCCCAAACTGCCGTTTTTATATGTATATAATATATAGTATTTGCTTTGGAAATTAAGGGGGTTGCACCGGGTGCAACTGCTGGCAGTTGCTGGCAGTAACATCAGGAGAATGGCATAACGATTAAATGCGAGCGAGCGAAGCGAGCGAGCTTGAAAATGTTGACATTTTAAGTCCCCAAACTGCCGTTGGCAGCTATATTTTTTCGCTTTAGAAATTAAGGGGAGGGGGTGCACCGGGCGCAACTGCTGGCAATTACTGACAGCAACATCAGGAGAATTGCATAACGATAAAATACGAGCGAGCGAAGCGAGCGAGCTTGAAAATTTTGACATTACCCCAAACTGCCGTTTGTAGCTATATTTTTTCGCTTTAGAAATTAAGGGGAGGGGGCGCACCGGGCGCAACTGCTGGCAATTACTGACAACAACATCAGGAGAATTGCATAACGATTAAATGCGAGCGAGCAAAGCGAGCGAGCTTGAAAATTTTGACCTTTTACAGTCCCCAAACTGCCGTTTGTAGCTATATATAATAATATATGTATATATATATATATATATATATACATATATAGATATAATTGCTTTTGAAATTAAGGGGGTTGCACCGGGTGCAACTGCTGGCAGTTGCTGGCGATTAAACGCGAGCGAGCGAAGCGAGCGAGCTTGAAAATTTTGACATTTTAAGTTCCCAAACTGCCGTTGGCAGCTATATTTTTAGCTTTAGAAATTAAGGGGAGGGGGTGCACCGGGCGCAACTGCTGGCAATTACTGACAGCAACATCAGGAGAATTGCATAACGTTAGATGCGAGCGAGCGAAGCGAGCGAGCTTGAAAATTTTGACATTTTACAGTCCCAAAACTGCCGTTTGTAGCTATATTTTTTCGCCTTAGAAATTAAGGGGAGGGGGCGCACCGGGCGCAACTGCTGGCAATTACTGACAGCAACATCAGGAGAATTGCATAACGGTTAAAATGCGAGCGAGCGAAGCGAGCAAGCTGGAAAATTTTGACATTACCCCAAACTGCCGTTTGTAGCTATATTTTTTCGCTTTAGAAATTAAGGGGAGGGGCGCACCGGGCGCAACTGCTGGCAATTACTGACAGCAACATCAGGAGAATTGCATAACGATTAAATGCGAGCGAGCGAAGCGAGCGAGCTTGAAAATTTTGACATTTTACAGTCCCGAAACTGCCGTTTGTAGCTATATTTTTTCGCTTTGGAAATTCGGGGGGGGGGGGGGCGCACCGGGCGCAACTGCTGGCAATTACTGGCAGTAACATCAGGAGAAAGGCATAACGGTTAAAATGCGAGCGAGCGAAGCGAGCGAGCTTGAAAATTTTGACATTTTACCGTCCAAAAACTGTCGTTTGTAGCTACATGTATATTTTTTTCGCATTGGAGGGAGGGGACGCCCGGTGCGCCCCCTGGATCCGCCACTGGTAGTCAAGGGTGTCGGTTTATGTTCATGATTGGGGGAGGTATGACCAGCGAGGGGGCGTCGAAGTGACCAAGCGGGAGAAGGATGTCCATAATCTGCACTTTATATATAGAGCATCCCCTAATTTGTTTGTGTTTGTGAGTGTGTGTGTTTCATATAGATGGAAAAGTTAGGAAATAGCCAAGGTCAAGTCTTATTATTGGCAATGCAAGGCATAGACTAGTATGTAAAACAACACTGCAAAATCAATGATCAAGCTTTGATAGCATAATTATGTGTACAACCTATCAAACATTGCGCAACATTGCAGCGACTCTTTTTGCCATTCCGATATTCTGAGTACACTGCGCACATCCTGCTTGTATTCAAAATGCCAACCAGGAATCACGCTGAATCACAATCTTTTGTCGTTTCCGGGCTTTTTGAACAATGTTATACCTCTTTAATTATATGGTTAAAAGAAATCTTAGAAAAATATCTTCTTCTTTTTCTTGATCATCCTTTCATATCGATTTCAAAAGCAGTTTACTAACCCTTGAATTACCATTTTCGTAGGTTTTTTCTTTCTTTTTTTTTTCCTTTTTTCTTAATCAGCGGATGGGGGGGGGGGGGGGCACGATGGGGGGGGGGCACGTAGTTACCTCCGTAGTTACGCCACTGTTCCTAGACCTAGATATCTAATGAATTTTAGGCGCAATAAAGTCATCCAACCACAATTTGTAGACTCACACTCATTAAACCTACTTTCAGTTTTAACTTTCAGTCATTGAAAAGATTCATATCTACTATTACTAAAGGTTAACCAAGTCCATGTGCTATTACTAATTACATTGAGTAGCAAGTAACTTGCTACTCCCAGAGCTTCCGGAGCTTGCTGCTTCCAGTAGGCTACTATACTGACTGTACTTGGTATATAGTCAGTGGCGTATCTAGGGAAAACGGCGCCCGTGGCAAGCGCGAAAATTGCGCCCCTAATTTCTGAAAAAGTATTCAACCCCAACCCCATCCCGGTAGGGACTTTAAAAAAGTCCTCATGATAAATGCTTTTTGAAGCACTTAAGAGGGGTCTTTTGAGGGTGATTTAAATGTATAGGCTACCCTAAATTTTGATATATTTTGGCGAGCGAGCGCAGCAAGCGAGCCGAAAATTTTTATATTTCAGCTTTATACATAACATGGAATTCTTGTCATTTTTGGTTATTAAATCTTCGAATTACAATTCTAATCATAGTGACGGCCTTATAGATAACGATTTGTACCAACAGTGTCCAACCCCATCCCGGTAGGGACTTAAAAAAAGTCCACATGATGTGCTTTTTCAAGCACTTATATAGAAGGGGTCTTTTGAGGGTGTTTTAAATGTTATAGATATTGAAGAATTTTGGCGAGCGAGCCGAAAATTTTTGTATTTCAGCTTACAAAACATGGAATTCTTGTCATTTATGGTTATTAAATCTTCGAATGACAATTCTAATCAAGATATAGTGACCGTCTTATAGATAACGATTTATACCATCAGTGTTCAACCCCAATCCCATCCCGGTAGGGACTTAAAAAAAGTCCACTTGATATGCTTTTTCGAGCACTTAAAAGGTTTTTTTTTTAGGGTGATATAAAATCTGATAAATTTTGATAAATTTTGGCGAGCGAGCGCAGCGAGCGAGCCGACAATTTTTTGTATTTCACATTACAAAACATGGAATTCTTGTCATTTTTTGGTTATTAAATCTTACAATATTCTAATCAGGATGTAGGTGACGGCTTCATAGATAACCACTTATGCCAACAAACTAAGGACTTGGAAAAATACTCTGAATTACTACGAGTGCCAGTGAGTGAGCCGAAATTTTTATATTTCCACGTCATCATTACGTTTTGTTCTTCTTGATTTGTTTTGGTTTTTTTTTTTTGATAAATTTTGGCGAGCGGGCGCAGCGAGCGAGCCGAAAATGTTTATATTTCAGCGTTACAAAACATGGAATTCATGGAATTCATGTTTTGTTTTTATCTGGTTTGATTTGGTTTTCTGCCCCCCCCCCCCTTCTCCTTCGCCCCGTCCGGGCGAGATTTTCTATTTTCTTCTTCTTCTTTTTTTTTCTCGTTTTTTTTTTTTCACGTGCCCCTTTGCCCCCCCCCCCGATACGCCACTGTTGGTAGTTGATACTACTGACTTAGCATGCAATGTGCATATCTGCAGCGCAGCATGCATTGTACACACATAATATTACGCATCATACACAATTTACGGTACCGCGTACGGTATCGAGCAAAGAAAGGATCGGGAATGTCTACTGTTTGCGCGTCAGCTTCGCGCACGGTGCAGTAACGTAGTATTAACACGTACTGTACACGAGTTCTTTAGTGCGTATGATATTATGTAACTCCATAATGTATCATCATCCACACAAACATTAAAACAAGGAAGAGAGAGAGAGAGAGAGAGAGAGAAAATGAACGCAAAAGAAAGGAAAGGCGGAATTCAAAACGGAAATAAAAGCGGTAAAGACAGCTTTTCTTTCATTTGTCAACATCTAAGCATTGCTGAAGAGGGGTGTTGAATAGCTCATATACCTCCCTTTTGCCCAAGGGGGGTGTTTGAACACCTTAAACACCCCCCTTTTGGCAAAGGGGGGTGTTTGAACACCCAAAACACCCCCCCTCGGTACGCCCTTGAGTGTATGTAAGCACTATAATGTATAGTTATGATTATTTCAATAAGACAAAGAGAGAGAGAGGGGAGAAAAAATTTTGTTTTCATCTTTCAAGATGGTTGGAAGGCTGGCATGATAACGCGTACACACCATTCATTTTATTGCTCAGTAAGACTCCCCTGGATTCGAACCAACACCCGAACTCATTTATACATGCAGTCCCCCTGCCCCGGTATGCAGTCATCCGATTGAAAATAATTATAATGATAATAACTGTTTTCTGTTATAGCGCATTTCACATCAGAATTTCAGTGTGCTTGAGGCTGCTTTCACATAGAAGTATTCGGTATTCGCTATTCGCTATTCGCTATTCGCTATTCGAGCACCGAATACACCATCACCCGCACCGTCAACTCACCATCCCATGTAGTGAGGATTTCTTCCTCCTACATCGCAGCAAATCTTATAAACAATTTCTAAACTGCATCAGAATGTCGGTCTACATGCTTATATTTGCTAACGGGCAAATCCAGACCAAAAGTGTCATTATTTCATAAACGAGAGACGGTATAAGCTGCAAGAAAATCGAACAAGTTCGATTCCCACTTTGCTATACTTTTCGCAGGTATTCGGTACTTTCGAATAGTGCCCTCTTATGTGAACCGGTGTGAGGAAATCCTATCGTTCGATTCAAGCTATTCGCGTGCCCTCGAAAAACGAGCCCGAATACCCGAATAGTATACTTCTATGTGAAAGCAGCCTGATACACACTGCATTATATTCTATCCAGTCCACTGACATAGTATATAGTAGTCAGGTAGTACAGATACTTGCTCTCTCACAACCTTTTGTAGCATCCATTGGTATTCAAGCTATAGTCCCCGTTTTACAGGCGCGCACGTGCTGGTCCACCAACATAAACATCATCCTGTACACTAACGGGTATTCCAGATATCAATATTTATATCAATATTAATGGACAAAGTGCCTTGTTGAGGGGGCTTTGTTCGCGGGGCTTGAACCATCGCTTTCATGATTCAAAGACGATCGCGGTCCCCATCCACTCGGCCACGACACCTCCCAACTGTTCCATGTTCAGAGCCCCAAATCATCCTGCATGCTATTAAAATGCATGGCTGCTCATGCATCTTGAACTGAAATGTGGGGGAATTGTAATGCATAGTATCCGAACTCAAAGTCTACGTATACTACTTTACCTCCGGAGGCCTGTTTTTTTTTTTTTTTTTCTTAGAAGGACGGCAAAATTACTGTGTATCCTTTGACGAAGTGCTTGTTTTGAAACCCCAATTACGCAACGAGCAACGAGTATAAAGATAAATGTATTGTACACATTGTCAAAAAACGTCCCATTTAAATACCAACGGCTGCAAAGAAAAGGTGCATAGAAAGGTAGATTTACGAAAGGTTACCATTTGTGTATACTCACAGGGGTCCCTATATGCACACTAAACGTTCTGCTAGACTGCCAATTTATAGTAGAGGTTTCCCACTGATCGCACTCTAACGATAATAACGTCTTACTATGCTACCACTATACTGTTTTTCTACCACTGCTACTTGTACTGCTAGTACTGATGAATTATAAGAATATCACACACTATGCTATCTGCTACTAGGAGTACTACTGTACTATATCACTATACTACGTACTTCTTCTTCTTCTACTACTACTATACTACTACTACTTCCACTAGTACTATTTCTAAGCTATTACTAGAAGTGCTAATACTACTATACTATTCACTACTACTGCCAGGGGCTGCATCCCCCCTCCCCATTTTTATTTCCGCTGGTAAAAAACAAACAAACACACAAACAAAACTTATAACAACAAAATCCACCACCCATGAATTGAATGACAGTAACCCATCGATTCCACAGCCCGCAACCCTAAAATACGTTCCGCGAAACCTGTATGACTACTATATACTCCGCCACAAGCAATGTACAATGATAATGATAACAAAAATTGTAACAACTTGATAGCAATATACCACAGTCATGCCCAAACGTATATAGGCCTATGATAATATCCTTGAAAACGATTCAATAAACTTGTCTATTGAAGGCTTTTCCATGCTGATTATGCAGAGATGATTGGTAGAAGGTTGAATTAGATTAACGAAGATATCGCCAGGAGGGTGTATGCTGACTGTGTTGAGCATTAATGATTTTACAACCCTTTAAGACCCATTCCCAGCCAGTAATCACTATGATATAACGCACGTACGCTCTATTACTAGCGGTGCTGTACGCATTCGCAAATATTTATACATGACCTCATTTTTATCTTTCGTAGACAACATTGCAATCTTGTCGCTTGTCTTATTATTATCGGAGCTTTATTCGATCTGCAGCAATACTTTTCAGATCTTAGCTCTTTTATCAAGGGGTTAGGGATCGTCTTTGGCTAATAAAAAAAGAAAGAATGGAAAAATGAATATCAAACACGAAAACAAAGAGGAGACATTCCGCAGCTGTAGATACTCGTTTCCTCTGAAATTATCACAAAATTGAACTCACGCATCTTCCTATAGTTTAATGCTCATCAAAAGTATAATGTACCCTGCTTTTTGGATTACTTTTATTTTACCTCTCTTTACTTTTATTTACGTTGTGCGTTTTTGTGCTTTTGATGTAGTCGCCGCGATGGAGAGAAAAACAAAATAAACATGATCTTGAACTTGAGCAAATATTGGTTGAAAAAAATAACTTAGAAACATCATTTGAGAGAAAAATGGTTATCTATGTTTTCATTGATGAAGAATCATGTAGTTACCATAAATTTTTTTATCGATATTCCCTTTGTTATATTGAAAAGTGAGACGCTGAGCATTTTCCCTTTATTCATTATCATTAGGCCTACCTTCAAAGTGTTATGTCTTCATGACGTCATTCATTACGTCTGCAGACTTTGCCTGACTCTATACTGTTCTATAGCTCTTCAACTGACCATGACCTCAAAACCGAAGGGCCTCCTAGAACGACTGGCCGACGGCCCAGTAGTCGGCGACGGAAGCATGCTGTGGACTCTGGAGAAGAGAGGCTACGTAGCGGCCGGAAGTTGGACACCAGAAGCAGTCGTCCAGTACCCAGATGCAGGTTATAACCTATATACTTCTTTTACGGATTATCCTCTTTCCCATGCCGTATTACTCCCAACACACATACACAGCTCCAGATATACACACTCACACAATATTAATGACATGATAAACTCAAAGTACATTTCGCAAAGACAAAGTCCACTGATCATTTCTATTTCCGGTCTCAGATGTCAATATTTGTTTCTCATGATACCAGAAACAAATGATTTTTTTTTTCAGAAATGAAATAAACATGCAAGTATGACAGAACGTAGGCCTAATCATAGGAGGTAAAGAAATACGTAACAAAATATGCTACAGTCCATAAGTTCAATTCAATTTTTCATGAAGCGGTTTTAAGCAAATATATAAAGTTTTGCTGCGTTTTCATTTTTGTCTTCCTTGTTTTGTTTTGTTTTTCTTACAAAAGTGAAGCAGCTGCATCGCGAGTTCCTCCGCGCAGGCGCAGACGTGTTACAGACATTCACTTTCTTCGCTTCGGAGGAAAACCTCAAGTTCAAGGGTGTCGGTGATACCGGGGATGCAGCAGTTAGCGTGAGTTGAAATAGACAAGGCGGCCTCCATATAGCGACAATACAGACAGACAGAATGATCCGATAGACGCAAAATCACACATAATAAACACAACGTATGACCATGAGTAATAATGAAATAATAATAGTCAGTTCTTAGAAACGCATAATACCATACAAATAGTCTCTATGCGTGTACAAAATAATGAAACAAAATCTATCACATTTTTCTCTAATTCAAACATGTAATCAACAATTGTCAAAAAGGTGAGTTTTTAACACAGATTTGAATTTATCAAAATCTGTAATGCATCTAACACTGAGAGGGAGATTATTCCATAATGAGGGTGCCATTTTTCCAAAAGACCTATCACCATATGTCTTAGATTTGACACTTATTTCAGAGAGGAGATTTTTTGATTTTGAGCGCAGATTACGACCAGGATGATATGGCTTGATGAGTTCACTGAGAGATGCAGGGACATTTCCTTGAAAACATTTGAATGCAAGGGTCAAAATCTTAAACCTGATACGAGCTCTTATGGGCAACCAATGAAGACTACGAAGAATGGGAGTTATAATAAATATGATCAAATTTCCTTTTGCGTGTCACAAGCCTTGCGGCTGAATTTTGTATCCGTTGGAGTCCTTTCAGGTGAGAGTCTGGAACTCCAATGAGCAAACCATTATTATTATCCAAATGACTAAAAATAAACGCATGAACCAGTTTTTCTGTAGTTGCTTTATCGAGAAAGTGTCTCAATTCAGCCTCTATGCGATACCAACGGTAATTTAGAACTAATTATTTGAGAAATTCATTGACATGATCAAAATAGGAAATCCTGTCAAAGCCTCGTTTGAGAAAAATGACCGTAGCGGATGTGTGATAATGGCTCCTCCGTCTTGTTCCAATCAGTACGACGAACTCAACCGGCGGGCTTGCGAACTCGCCCGTGAGGTGGCGGACGAAGGGGACGCCCTGGTGGCTGGTAGCTTGTCTCCGGTCACCATTTACCAGGATGGCGCGGGAAAGGAACGAGTGCAAGAGGCATTCAAAAAACAACTCGACATCTTTCAGGAGAGAGGCGTGGATTTCCTACTCGGAGAGGTAAGTTTTAAAACTGAGGAGAAATGATCATTGACTGCGATTTAGTTCAAAACTTCTGGTGGCAGTGTTTTGTTGTGCATTCCACCTGAATTGGACTAGGGAGTGAAAGCGAGGAGTATAATACTAGGAAGTGAAAATGGCCTACTTTTATTACAACTTGAAAACATTTCAAGACCATACACTTTATTGTCTCAAAAAGAAGAGTAATTAAATAAACATCTCTAATCGCCCTTGAATTTTTAGAAACTTGACATGATAAATACGTTCGACTTGTCGACATCATCAAAATCAAAAACTTAATTCATGCGAAATTAAACAATATTACGAAATCAATACCCGATGATCATGAAACTGTAAACAAATAGTTGTCCACACTCTCAAATTTAAAATGATGACCATGAAAATTGGAAGACAAATCCTTTGACCACTGATATTATTGATGAAATCTATACCATCTTGAGATGTAATTAATTTCAATGTCTATAAGTGGAAAACAGGATAATGTCATCTGGGCCCTGCTGCATAAAAGCTGGGATTAAACACAAGTAAAACAAACATATACGTCTCTGAATACTCAATTCTGATTGGCTCACACCCTGACTAATGTCGGATCTTCTGACTTATGTTTGCTTGCATCTTTTTGCGCAACAGTGCCCCGAGTACTGATGACTAACAAAGCAAAATCAATAACCGTTACTGTTAAGAATTGATAGGCGGCACAGTCTTGAAACATCATAAACTTTAGACAGGATACTTTTGATGTTTGTTACTTCCCTTGATAATAAAAGTTATTCAACACGCCTCCCCCCTCACACACACACATACTCTCATAGTTCTTTGGCTACGTGGAGGAGGCAGAGTGGGCAGTCGAGGTGATGGTGTCCAGCGGGCTTCCGGTGGCGTGTATGATGAAGATGACGGTGATCGGCGACACATCGGGAGTGAAACCCGACGAAGTGGCCGTCAGGCTTGCCAAAGCAGGTGAGTTGCTTCGTTCTATACCACGTCATCGGCCAATTATCGCTTTGAAGCCACCGCGCCGCCATCTCGATACCAAGCAACATATCGCCCATACATGAGCTTACGACATCGCGTGATCTTCGCGACGGTCTCTGTTCGAAAATGCGTGCAAAGCCACGTAGAGTGAGCGTTGTAAGATGGCGGAGCGGCGGCTTGATTCATTCTTTTGTACGACGTGGACGGGTCAACGAGATACCCAGTTACGTCCAACAGAGATCATTGTTCTCATCAAGTACACTGGGGTAATTGTGCTGCCAAAATTGTCATCCTGTATAAATTGGCAACTCCGAATTTTACCGGGTATCCATATTCAAGAAAGGCTAGATGGGACTCAAGGTTTAATGATTCATTCAATTTGCACAAATTAAACGATTTTTATTCAATAGTAATTCCATTTTCTTTGCTCAATTTTTCACCAATAAATTAAAAGAATTACACAAATTTGCTAATTTGCGAAAGAAATAAAGCCTATACCGACATGTAACTTAATCTTCTGAGGTTTTTTTTTTTTTTTTGTTGTAAACCTAAGGATCAGTTAAAAAGTTGTAACGATTATGAGTTGTTTTTTTTTTAGATAAAACTCCAGAGACAAAATAAGGCGAAAGAGAGAGAGAAATAAAATGTCTTCATTCCACCTCATAAAATACCAACTATCTGACTCTTGAAAAAAAAAAATGTCAAAGAGATACAACTTCCACCAGAGAAATGTCTTTTCTGGGAAATTTATTAAATGAAGTGGAAAGGATTAAGATCACGCAACACCATGTGATGAAATCACAATCGCATGCAAATCGGATGTTGACGTTCTAACATCGCAGCCTCCCAAATGTTGCATTGGTTTGAAGTTGTGCATAAGAATAACAATTGCTTAAAAAAATCAAATCAGAATTTTGTTGCTATGTTGATATCATTGATCCCCTCCAAAAGACAAATGAATGCAAAATCATTATGACTCTTGTATGATTTCCTGCGGAGTCTTTGATATCGTTGTTTTTTTTTTTAATATCGATCGTATTAAAAGAGAAAACATTTGTTGAAGATTTGTTTGCAAGTCGGTTGAAGATATAATGAGACAACGCGTCATGCCACTCGTGAATGCTTACGGGGTTCGTTGTGATCGATATCACTTTTAAGTAAGGATATAGGACTTTGGTTTCTGAATTGTTTACCTTGTTTTGTCGGATGGAAATCAAACATTCATCATCGTCTTTGGTTTTTACATTTTCTTTTATCTTATCTGTGAGGTCGAATTGATAAGACACACCGACAATATTAATGTTCGAAAACAAGCCAAGTCGTTAACACGACGACGACGGTATACATTATAATCCCTGCATTGAGGCTTATCAGAGAGATAGAAGATCATTAGCTTTGCACTCCTTAATGTTGCGGAGGGGGGGGGGGGGGGGTGTTTAGATACGTTTTGTGCTGATCGAATATTCTATTGCCTGTGCAACCAGAAATGAAGGTTTACAGGTCTTGTCGTTTTTCCTGACATTCTAATGTTTCGATGTGAACTGCAGAAGCGTGCCTCAACATGGAACAGCATGGAACTACAAAACACGATGTTCTATCTCCATGCTCTATAAGGAAGTCAAGACGGATCACGTCTAACAGCGGAAAGGGGGGGGGGGGAGGGGGAGGTTGTTGAGAAGCGGCTTCAGCCTCCTAGCACACCCCCTCCCCTCCCCCCCCCCCCGTATAAGAACATGAACACACTTCAAGACTTAACAACAACAACAACAACAACAACAACAACAACAACAACAAAGAATCACACATGCATTTTGGCTTCGAAAACAAGGAAAACAAAAGACTGATTGTAGTGATCAGGGGTGACAATGAGAAAAATTATTGAATTGTGTCTTTTCAACTTGAACAAAATGAGAGAAAAGATCGCATATACAGTGGATATTATTGTATTCAGTCATAAAGAAAGGTATGGCTGTTCCATATACGCCTCACGGAACAAGGCATGAAGGAACCCTAATGCATGATGGCGTTTTGATTATAAATACAATGTAGTGTCTGTTTCTTTCATGTCGTGGAGACGATACATTGATATGCTTCATACTTCTTCGATCATGTTATCCCTTTTGTCGGTTTGGGCATCTCAAAAAGTTATTGTACAATATTTGCTCTGTTCAGACACATTGGCTGAACTTCAGAATTTGATAAGATACTGATAAAGATTCATTATGATAAAGAGTGACTGCAAGGTCATTAGGCAAACAAGTACATTATGTGGGCATTCTTATAGTCTACACATTGTGTCCCTTTTAATGTGATTTTTCTTTGACGGAAAACATAGGAGCCTTAAAATTTTATTTCTTGTTTTGTTTGTGTATATCATTTTAATGTGATAGGCCTTATATTGATGAGTGTAATAATTACCTTGTGGAGCAGAAACAATGTCAAGACAAACTGATATTCTTTTGTATACGGGAACCGCCAGTTACGTAATGTATAGGGTTCACACGGGTAAATAATTGCCCATAGACATTCAAAAATTCTGTGGCGATCAGATAGGTGGGAGAAATGAGGTGTTTCATCTTCACTAACATGGATAAGTGAACTATACCCTGTCATCCATCAAATTTCCAAGGCAGGTTCTTCAGCTTAAACTCTGTCCAAGGGTCCGCAAAGCCAGACTACGAGTTCTTTTCACTCAAAAAATCGCCAATTTTTTGTACATGCACCCAATGAAATATAGTCCCTTCAAATTCTATGAGAAAAGCTTTCATCTTCTAACCAAAATGCAGTTCAAGTTCAAGTTCAAGTTCATATTTATTCGTTTTTTCCACAATATACAAACATAAATCTCACTTTCTTAAGTGACAAAAACGATGCATACAATATTTGTACAGAGAAGACAACAATAATAGGAAAAAAAAAAACTAACAGTAGCGATACATTGCAATAGGTGCTAAGATAACGAAAGTGAAATAGTTTTCAGTATATGCATTGTGTGAAAAAAAAAAAAAAAACAACGGAGGGACCCACTAAAAAGACAGAGCTTGTAGAGTGTGGGCCCCTCTTGTATTAGAAGCCCGATGTAAAAATTGAATTGAAAACAGCAAAAAATCCGCACAAAAAGTTCGTCACAAAAAAGTTTGGGAGCCCACTAAGAGACAGACGAACAAACAGTTATACATAAAACAACAACAGAGTTATGAACATGTAACAGGACTTGGACAGCAACAAGACTACTCCTAATAGGAGGAAAAACAAGAAACAAACATACTTGACGACACAAGAGGAAACAAGACTATAGCGTGATAAAGAGGCAACAGAATAGACAGGAATAAGCAACACAGACAACGATCTTCGGAGGTTTGAGGAAGAAAGAGAAGAAGAAAAAAGAATATAGAACAAACCCTTCAACTGCGAAGTATAGGTTTAAGAAAATCTTATAATCAAGGCTTGAGCAATAGCTACAATAATGAAGAGAACGGCAATGCCGATATTGCGGATGAGTAACAACGTAAGCCTATTAACTAATCTGATTCTGCGAGTCGTCATTATAAGATTGTAAAAGAAAAGACTTTAATCTCCTTTTAAAGGAGTATATAGATTTGTAGAGGAATTCTTACTTAATATCTGCAGCTGTTCAGTTTTATGCCAATCTGCATTATTGATTTTTAATTGATTTTTTTCTTCCATTTATTTTGGTATCTTTGGACATTCAATTTTATTTGCAGGTGTGAGCCCTATAGACGCGCACCCATAATTTAGCTTTAAAGGTACACGGAATCGGAATTCAAGAGGGCGCTGTTGAAGAGCGAGATGATGGCAGCCATCTTTATTATGAAGATCGATGATGTAAAGCTGGTTATTTGTCCGTCAAAGTAATCACGCACAAATTTCTGAAGCTAAGGAACCGGCAAATTATCGCTAATCGGAATCTGCAAAGATATTAAAGGCTTTACTGCCAGTAAAATGTATGCATGTCTGTGATGCAACGGTCCTGCATTGTTGTTTTGGAATTACATGAAATCATACAGTTCACAATATTCGCTCTTACATTATAATCAGTTGTATCTTTATTTATTTTTTTTTTTATAACTGCATGTGTTATTCCCTCACTATAAGGTGCTGACGTCATAGGCGTTAATTGTTGCTTTGACCCGCGCACCGCCCTCGAAACAATAGCCGTAATGAAAGAGGGACTGGAGAGGGCAGGCTTGAAGAAACATTTGATGGTCCAGCCGGTTGGGTACCACACTCAAGAGATCAAGTACGACCCCATCGGCTACTCAAACCTTCCGGAATTCCCCTTTGGTAAGCTGCACCCTACATGTTCGTCAAATGCGGAGCTGGGAGATATACGGCCTAAGATATTATGTACAGGAATATATCTCTCGATATTTTTAATTGATCTAGATGTCAAAAATAGCACTAACATCATGATAACACAAAGGGTTTACTCGGGGGGGGGGGGGGGCGGTGTAATTGACTCTCAAAGTCTCTGTGATAATAATCACACCATGCTCTGAACTACTTGTCACACTTTGGGTCAAACGTATCTCTCAAAACCACCTTAATCGTGGTGCAACTGAGAGTCACTTAAACCACCATGGAATACAATGGTTGCCAAAATTTGTATGGTGTCATACAGCCCCTTCTTCATACTGTGAGTACAATCGAGGCATGTATGTATAATGTAGACCCTAAGGCCCGAATTCACGGAGGTGGTACAAATGAAACAATGGTTTAAACCATGGACAAAGACCATGGAGCGCTAAGTGTCGCATGGAATATTTCGTTACGAAATCAGTCATTTCCTCGATGAAATGATTATTATGTAACGAAATGACAACATTTTGTGACTAAATGAACATTTCGTCCACGAAATGATAATTTCGTTAACGAAACGATAATTTCGTTAACGAAACGGTCATTTTGTCGACGAAATGACTAATTTCGTAACGAAATATTCCGTGCGACACTTGGCGCTCAATGGTTTTTGTCCATGGTTTAAACCATGGTTTCATTTGTACCCGACTTCATGAATTCGGGCCTAATTGTTTTGATTTGAATTGAAATGAAATGAATTGATTTGATTTGATTTATTGGTTTCTGCATAATCACTTTACATGTACACACATCCATCATCGCAAAATTGGTAGAAGTTTGCTCTTTTTTTCTCGGTTTCCTCTTTCTCTCACCCGATCTGATCTCGCCTGACCATTCCACCTGCGTCCGTCATAGCCATGGAACCACGTGCCCTGACTCGCATTGATGCGCGCCAATTTGCGCGTAGGGCGTACGAGCTCGGTGTCACCTACATTGGTGGGTGTTGCGGATTTGAGCCTTATCACATACGCGCCATCGCCGAAGAGGTACTGTATATATATTTTTTTTTTCTCTCTCTCCACACCTTTATTTTATTTCGATTTCATTCGACTAAATGTTGCTATACATTTCACTTGAATGTTTAAAAATAAAAATGTTTGAATCATTCAACTTGAATGTTCAGGTAAAAAAAAAAGTTTGTTTGTTTGTTTGTTTGCATACGTTGTCACACACGCTCGCGCGCGCACGTACATAATTACCCTGATGTGCATTTTTTTTTTTTTTTTGGACCAATCCACAAATCGGGCCGAGGTAACGGTAAATGATATGTTTATAATGGTGATGAAACAATGTGGTTTCTTCTCAGCATGCTCAAAGGAAATAAACACAGGCAATAAAACCGAGTTAAGAATGTTTGCCACAATTTTGTTCTAATTTTGTTCCCTTTTTCCGGTAGTTGACGGAAGAGCGAGGGCGTCCCATTCCGGGTGCCGATAAATCATACCCAGACTACAGCGGACTCAAAAAATGCTTCTATGAGAGTCAGCGTGCGAGGTGAGATTTATTTAAAACCATCATCATGTTTGTCATCATTTTCATCGTTTATCGTCATCAACATTATCGGTGTTTCGTCGTCAGTCTCACCCCCTCCTCTTAATTATCATCATCATCATCAGAATCATTCCATTCATTTATCATCATCGCCCTCGGCGGGCTGTTGGTTTTATCGTCACCATTTTTGTGTTTCTTTTTACGGTGCACCATCAGTATAAGACGGGGTCATCCCACGAGACCGACACCCACGAGTCATACAGCCCCCAAGTTTGACACTGGAAAAGAGTCCGTGAGTCATACAGCCCGCGAGTTAAACCTGCATACAGTGTATGATTTTGATCGGATCTAGGCAAATAAGGCTCATGAATTAGACGCTCGGTAAAAACAGCCCACGAGTTCGACATTACAACATGTGTTAGTGATGTGTCCCGTGGGCCTTGTTTGCCTAGTGTCGAACTCATGGGATGTATGACTCATGGGTTGTATGACTCGTGTGTGTCGGTCTAGTGACGTTCACTCGTATAAGACTACCATTAAGGGGAGACACGGTATAAATGACTTTATTTCATGTGTGAAAAAAAAATGACAATGACAATGACGGCATAACTTGTAAAACTTTAATTCCGTTTCATGATCATGATGATTTTAAACATTTATTGCAGAGCTCAGTCACCAAATGTGGACTTTTTTTGTATTATATACGTTGACCAATCCACAAATCAGGACGTAATGACCATAAGTCATTGGACAAGATCAGATGTCTTATCCACAATGCCCCTCGTCACCAGTGTGTATAATTAAATACATGGCAATGCCGGGGTAATCATGATATCAGTTAGTGCCCTCCAGTAGAGCCTTTGCAACACGGATAAAGAAGATCATACATTAATTTTTCCGCACATGAAGTTTTCAGCCAGTGCAGAAGACGTCAGGATTTATCCCAAGGTTTGAATATTATGTCCAAGCTGATTAGTGCCCACTCATAATTATTTTGTCGTCTCTAAGAACGTCAAGTTAGGTGACATATTGATTCTCTCTTGTCACTCACGCCGCCGGTTCCATTTTAGTTATATTTTCGTACATCGGTTGCTTTTATTATGAAAAATAACTTTCTCATTATCTCCCTTGACAGTAAGATTATTGCTTACTTACATAGCTGTCATTTCTTCTTCTTCTTGTGTGTGTGTTGTGTATGCAGGGGCAATCAAGAGTATTGGAACAAACTGGTACCGGCAGTCGGACGAAAAGAGATCCAGATAATGGCTGACATCAATCAAAATCATTGACACTATCTTCCCAGATTTTATTCGAGATTTTATTCGATGATGCGCTCCTCGTTATAAGTGGAAATAACAAGGCGCGGAACAGACGGGGAAGACGGTCACGTCTGAGGGAATTAATAGGTGCATTAAATAACAACGTCAAATGATAATAATCAATGGAGATTTGTGTCAGTGAGAGCAGAAGTTATTGATTAATTTTGATTGGGGCACCGTTTCATGAAAGTCTTCAGCCCTGACAAGTTGTCAGTCTCTGACAGTTTCGGTAAAATCCGTCTTTTTGATTGCTTGAGAAGCACTGGGCACTGACTGTTACTATGGTAATATTGTCAGAGACTGACAACTTGTCAGGGATGAGAACTTTAACGAAACGGTGCCCTGGTTAACAGCGATGACGGCGATTGTGTCTCACCGCAACCTGGGTCCAGATCAGTGCACCAGAACATCCTAAAAGATCTTGGTGATTATGAATATCACTCGTGAATATCGAGTCCTTGTTTCACCTGCGGAAGTGAGCCCTACAGGGCCCGTTGCTAGAAACTTTGCGTTTAAACGCAACTTGCAACTGATTGTCACTGGCCAATCAAAATCATTGTTGCATGCATGTCTTCTTAATAGGGCAGACCCTGATCCAATCAGAATGGTTGTTTCAAAATTAGCAATTATTTGCAATTGATTGCGACTTTCTTGCAACGGGGCCCTGAACCATCTATAATATTTCCCTCTGCATGGGAGCACGTATCATCAGATCACCTCTTGAAGATATATTATCTCACACGGATGTTCAACAACTCGTGATCCACATGCGGCTGTTCGATTGTTACTCTGCAATAGAAATTAAATATGCTACACAATACTATACTAAATATTATGAGAATATACTCGGCTGATCATATATCGCGTCATTGTTATGTTAAACGGACTGAAATGAGAAATGGAAATGTAGTTATGACAGTATGATATGACATTAGCCTTCCAGAACAGAGTGAGATTTGTGGAGGCGCTGCAATGGCATAGTGGATCCACTCCCGACACCAAATCGGAGGATCCGAGTTCGATTCCCGCCCAGTGCTTACATCCTTTGACAAGGTGTTTTTACCCACTAAGTCTCTCTCGACCCAGGTGTATAAATGGGTACCTGGCAACGCTATAGGGTAATAATAATGGCACGGCCATCTGGTAGAGCAGTGGCAACACTGAAGAGGCTACCCTGGATAAATTAGATTGATTATCATTATCATTATCATTATGATAATAAATTGTTATTATTATCATTATTATTATTACTACTATAATTATTATTATTATGATTATTATCATCATCCTTATAATGATGATTATTGTTATTATCATTATCATCATTATAATTATTAGCAGTATTAGTAGTCTTATAGTAGTATTTAATAGTAGAATAAGAAGTGATAGTGTTTAAGTTTACTTTTGCTGCTTTTCTGTGTCAAGGTCTTTTTCTTCTTTATTTTTTATATAGGATTCAGTAATCAAAAACAATGTTGGAAGTTGCAGCAACCACAAATATCAATTTATTGTGTTTAGATTTAGACACGTTCTGTCAGCAAACGGGAGATATTACATTTCGAATTTGAAGACCGATTACGAGAACCGAAGAGGTTAAACGGAGTAGAACCGAGGTGCCGATGCGCAATATTCCTTTGGGTCGACTCGCCTTCTAGATTCTACTTCCGGACGTGACGTGCTGGAGAAGGAGGAGCATGCGCAGTTCCGTGAAAGGTCAATAATTATTATTGAGTATAGTCCTCTATGAGAACGTGCATTTCGGAAGACCTTTATTATCAAACAATAACAAGGATGACATAGGTGTTGCACATCATTGTAGGCCCTACACGTAGGAATGAATTATGTAACATCAAGCATGGGTAAAAGGTACCATATATCTCGTAAAGATGCTAACTCTCCGATGATAACCGTATAGACAACGCAACTTATTGCTATTGAAAAGTACGTTTCAAGAAACTATAGTTTTCGTGCTCTGGTTCTTTCCTCACAGACGAGGTAAATGAAATAAAACACGCACACACACACACACACACACACACACAAACACACAAACACACAAACAAACCACCACCACCAAAAGCAACAACAACAACAACAAAGGGGTCTATAACGACGTTATATACTGTCTCATTTTACAAGGTTTGCTTTTTTGCAAGTACCTTCTAGATTCATTACAATTAAGCGCTACTTCAATTTGCCTGGATTCCGCGAATATCAAAATATTTGTATGCCTTGGGCGTGCGTGTGTGTGTGTGTGTGTGTTTGTGTGTGTGTGTGTGTGTGTGTGTTTGTGTTTGTGTGTGTGTGTTTGTGTTTGTGTTTGTGTGTGTGTGTTTGTGTTTGTGTGTGTGTGTTTGTGTTTGTGTGTGTGTGTTTGTGTTTGTGTTTGTGTGTGTGTGTTTGTGTTTGTGTGTGAGTATGTAGAGAGGAGGGAGAGATATACACTGTACGTGTACAATGTGTACGTGTATAATTATGTGTACGTCACTCGGTTTATTTGATAGTTGTTTCATGTACGTTCTTGTATCTAATTCATGTACCGTCCTGTTTGTGGAAATGAATATCGTTACTTTGTTGAAATTTTGTATCTTAATGTGGAAAATAAACTAAATGAAATGACACGAAATATGCACGTGTTTTCTTTCTACTTTAAAGTACAGTGTAATTCTCTGAACAACAAACCATTTATAGTGCATGATAAAGATGTCCATCAGCAAGGAAGTCTGCATGGTGGACTGTATACCTCAACAAATTGAAAAAGAAAAGAAAAGAAAAAATATGCCATAAGCGCTATAACATACACGCGCTCCTTCAAAATAATCATCGACAGGATATAAATTCGAACTCTTGCTAGGTTCTAGAGCACAAACACGTAACATGTGACACGTAATCAAAACATACACTACACATCGCACGGACAGGAAATGACAACATTCAATCGGTATAGCAGAACTTTAACAAACTGAACATCATTCTTCAGTTCCTTGACTAGTTTATTCACCATAGTGATACAATACACATCCATGTAAAACATCACAAGTGAGGGAAATCAATCAAAGATCTGCTTAACTTCGATTCATATCAAGAAGTTAAAAAAAAAAATCTTTATTGCGCTCATAATGAGACTCGGGGATATTCTTGTTTGTCTTTTACTTGATTCTTCGCTTTCTCGCAATGATATACAAATAGGCAGAGCGTATAAATCTTTCATTTAAATATATGACAATTTAACCTCTCCTATGATTCGAATCCAAAGTGAGCGGAGAAAATTCTTCGACATTCGTGAATTTCGACTTGCGCAATAGAATCAACACAATCATAACATGTTCATATCCACCCGGGTAAAAAATTTCTTCGACTTGCCCAATTTTCGACTTATATGCGAGGTCGACTGTTGAAGTACTGTGTAATAGTGGTGGTGTTCACAACAGTTTTACTTGAAATCAGAAGAACCGTGCAATGTTGTTCTTTGTTTTGTTGTGTAGACTTTGTGTACTCATACGATATAATAAGCAAAGAGAGATACATAATTTACCTTGAGGTGAATCATTATGTAAGCCATCGGGTGCATGATGTATTTGTATGTTTTGGGGATTTGTGTGTGTGTGTGTGTTTGTGGGGGGGGGGGGGGGGGGGGGTTCTTGTGTATGTGTACTTGACCCCGTGCTGGGTCAAAACACTTTTCACTGTACGTCTACATATAGGTCTCGGTATTTTACAACTGTTCAAGTATCTCTTCCATTTTGTTGTTGTTTTTGTGCAAATCACCATTATTTTACCGTAATACCAATCAAATTCTCGATATTTTACAAGGGTTGAAGCAGTCCCTCCATTCTTGTGTTGTTTGCTTGTTTATCATCATTATCATTATTATCATGTTAATTTTTTTATTATTATCATTATTATTATTTTTTTTTTTTTGCAAATCACCATAATTAACCAGTCACTATCGCAGCAACAATGCGTCATTTTTATGCGCATCCAAGTTTCTACCATGGTGACTGAAATGATTGTCACTTGCATTCGCTGAGTGGTGGCGCATGGTCTTTTCTTGTTTTCTTTGTCGAGCGACATGAGGGGATGGACAGCAAATGAATCTCGTTTCAAAAACTTGAATGTACGTTTGTTGGTATACAACGAACGAAGAAACGTATAAGTGCAGGCATATTACTTGGAATACTGCCGAAACTAGCTCTGAATAAAGAAGTCCTTTTGACCAGGAAGGTTTGTTTATTATCATTCTTACTTGGTTGTATCAAGGACAAAGAACTATCAAAAAGGCGAAGAAAACTGGATGAGTTTTATTCCTTTGCTATACAGGAGAAAAGAGATTGTTACATCAGGTATTTCATTATATGAGACACCCTTATCCAGAGTTTCCATGCAGTGTACGATGGGAGAGTATATAGCCGCAGATTGTATAGGAATTAACTTCGATAGTTTAATCAATTTGCAAGGGCATAATTACGGTTTGTCCAAATTAATGGAAATGCAGATTATTATCAATGGCGCTTTCTGGGCATCTTTTCCTAGACAAGATTTCAAGAATAAAATTTTCCCCTGCGATATAGTCCTTGACATATGATGGTGAAGTACAGTTATTATATGTTATTTGATACAGACGGGTGCCAACATACACCTGTCTTAGCTAAGTCAATGAGCAATAATAGCAAGCATGGAACCCGTCGCAGCTTGATATACTGAGTCACTCCATTGTCTGAGATTAATCGTTCATGAATAGCTAAGCAATCTGAAACATGAAGTAAGCGACAATGCAGTCTTGACATACTCCTTTCTAAATCCCTTATTCGTGCAGATGAAGATGACGGTATTTATCGCACCATTTATGCAGACAATTAACATCACGGCACTGCTGACCCGGTAAGGAAGGGGATGACCAACGTAGACGAAGACTAGCGGGACAAAGATGAAAGATGAGGTCATAATGTTTGTGAAAATGACGACGAGAAGTGTAACGACGCCTTTAAGGTTTGTACGACGCGGATTCGGCAACGGCCGTGCCTCGATTCGCCTTTCATCCATTGGTTCGACATGCGGAAATGTGAGACGATCACGCCTCGCTTGTCGATATGCAATCACGGCAACATGAATGTTGCAGGCTACAGCGAACGGGACTGGTACGTAGCTCGGGATGCTTAGAGCCAAAGTGTACGCGTACGTGGACGTAGTTTCAGACACATGCGGATTGCCGCAGAATATTTCATAGACATTCCTCATTCCGAAAGTGTTTGCTGCGGTGAGGGTCGAAAGAATCATGTTCAGGAAAATCGCGATCGAGATTCCGACTTGGACACGGAAAGGCGTCAGTACGGATGCATGACGGAGCGGCCAAACGATCGCGATATATCGCTCGAAGCTAATCAGGCACACGATCGCAAGTGACACACACATCGAAAAAGTCGCCACTATGGACATCGCCATGCAGGCAAGGAAGGGGAAGCTTCCTTCGTCAAAGAGAATGATCAGCTCAAGGGTGCATGCCAACAAACTGGAGACCATATCGACCACAGACAGCACCTGATAAAGCAGCTTCTGCATCCCTTCAAAGACACCATTTTGTCGGTAGATGACACAGATCGCTAGAGGACACACGATAGCAGTCACGAGGATGCTTGCCACGTAGAACACACTGCGTAACGCAGACATTTATGATTATATAACAGAGGAAAGGCTATGATGTCACGCATATAAGATCTTCATATTCAAGTGAACTGTATGTATGACATGCTGTAGTTTCGAGATACACCTATACCAACAGCTTTTGATCCAACTTCACCAGTGTATGAAGTATATACCCTTCTATAAAATCATGGCGCACTAGTACTACAAACGAACAGCAAGTGTCATTGCTGATCTATATATCTCCAGCAGAAAATGAACAGACACTAACACTGAGTTTGAATGAAAAGAAGAAGAAAAAAGAACAATCAAACAAAATAAAGAGCGAAAGAGACATTGATGCATTCAAGGAGGACGTCGTAAGTAACAGTAATGAGGAGGGTGATCATGCTGTTCATAGATATTGAAATTCGATCGCTCCACTCTTATCTGGAAACCACTTTGCAAAAACCATTCCAGTGCTTCAGTCAAGTGCAATAAGACTTCCCTCCTCCTCATAATGACTACTGTAATACGTAACAATAGAAAGAGCAGAGAACAGAGGACGTGGACCGTTGTTGTTTATTTTTCGTGTGGAAGCAATAAACCAAGTTTGATTGACAATCCAGATATTTCATTCTGTCAAAGCCAGAATCCAACAAAAGATCTCTTGACAGAATCTCATTAACTCTGTTCTGCGTAATGATGTCTTTGAGTGACATTGAACACAGAGCACAAAGTTTTGCATTCGGATAAGCAAAACTGAGGAGAGAAAAATAATATAGGTTTTCCCGGCCAATTTCGCACTTTTGTCAGTCCATTTGATAAAAGGTTCATTCAATTTAGCAAAAATCCTCGTCACTGCACATTCTGTCATTCAAAATTGCAACTTGTTCGTTCAATTTAGCACTTCGATCAATGAAATTCGCACATTTGCCTTTCGAATCCGTAAAACGGGCATTCAAATTGGCACGTGCTCTTCAGTCATTCAAATTCGCCAGCACTGGCGGAAAATGGTATTTCAGTCAGTCAATTTCGCGTATGGGCAGTCAAATTCCAAACATGTTCATTCAAATTGGCGTAATGTTATTTCTATGTAGAAAAGGTGAAAACCATGATTTATGCGTATTTAAATGTGAATTTTTGTTTCATCCACACACTGTCAAGTATATAGTAAAGGTATCTTTGACCCTAAATAACTCAAGTTTGTTGTTCTGTCACGCCCCTCTTCTTTCATACATGTTATCAGAACTATACATGCACCAGTACCATAAATCACTTCACTTTCTTATGTCCAGTCATGGCAGCACGAGTTAGATACAGGCGTATATCTCAAAAAGACAGGGAAAGAATCATAGAAGCATTTGAGGGCAATAATCTTGACAAATTGATGGCTAGAGCTGATCCACGAACTTTATTCCTAATGATGATTAACGCAATATAGCACCCACCAAATGAAAATAATGAAACATACAGATGAAAGAAATAATCACGATGTAAATTGAAACCGCCTTCTACCAACTAATGTCAAAACAAACTTAAAATTAATGTATCTGTGAATGAAATAATGCTATCGAACATCATAAACACATACACATATTATTTTGAAAGTACTGTTGCAAAGGTTATATCAGAATAAAGAATGAATACGAAAATATGAAATGTTATGATGCTTGCAAACAATACCTATGATAAATGAAAAAAAAAAAAAAAGGGAATAGAAGCCTAAACGTGTCTGCTAATGCAGTAAATGCGAAATTGGATGCCCAAGAATGAATTCGAATGAACGAGCGCAGCGTGTACGTGATCACGTAACTATATCATGCTAAATTGAATGAACGATTTGCGAAATGGTGCGTGTCTTACGAATTTGAACTGAAAAAGTGCTGATTCGAATGACAGATGTTAAAGGTAATTTGAATGCTCCAAAATGAATTTGAATGAAAAGATTATAAAATTGAAATACCGATCATGTCATCTAGGCTAAATCGTGCTAAATTGAATGCAGCAATTAGGAATTGGACTGAAAAAAGTGCGAAATTGGCCGGGGAAACCTATATTTGCAGAAATATTGGTAATCATCTGCACGGGGGGGGGGGGGGGGGGCGGAGAAAATATATCGCTCGTTCGCTGCTTCAGAAAAGAAGAGGCCATGATTATGAACGAACGATATCATTGTTATTAAAAACAACAACAATGATATCCTAGCAGCTGAGTAATTAGAATGTTGTTACCATTTTGATTGTCAGACAGGAATCGAACATAATGTTTAATTATAGATATAAAATACCTACTTTAGGTGACCTTGATGTTTGTTTTGATCTCATCTGGTTTTGCACGTAATGACATGCAATACACTTAATACAGCAGGTTTCCTATATTGCGTTTTTGAAATTCCTCTCTCGTGGAAAATGTCTGAAAATTATGCCATTGTTAGGCCATCGGGAAGAAGAAACGCACAGTGACCACTCACGAGGGTAATGTCAATTCAATTCATTTATTCCACATTATGCACACGCTAAATACTAGTTACTATCACTTCGAGGATAAGCTCTATGGGGCGCCAAGTGTCGCACGGTCGATTTCGTAACGAAATTGACCGTGCGACACTTGGCGCCCCATAGAGCTTATCGTCGAGGTTGAGGATCACCGTCTGAAAGTAACTATTGTTTCTTTCATCTAGTTCATTGTTGTTGCTAAACACCAAGAGAATATGAGTATAAAGGACCAAGGACAAAGCCCATATCAATAAAACATTTTAGAGATGAAAACCAGTGAATGATTTCCCGGAATGAATTGCTGGCATCAAACGCTTCACGCAAAACTTGAGAAAGTACCAGCTGCATTATTACAAATGTTTTATATCATTATCTTACGTGCTTGTTTCTGCAATTTTGTCACCATTCACAGGAAAAGAAAATACTGCTATTACAGTTGTTTCGAAAAATATAGACATTATGATTCATTAAAGTACATATATTGAGGTGACATGGTTAACGTGTATAATATCGACTCATATGAAAAATATAATTGTCGCCTATAAGGTTGTGCGTGTCTTGCAGTCTGAGTTCTGAGGCCCGAGTCCATACAACTCTCAAATTACATCTACAAGTTATTCATTTCTTATTTTTCATGTCTCCACAAACTTTGTCATATTGTGGTTGATATTTCAACTCTGCAAAGCTTCAATCGACACTAGAATATATACAGCAAAGTAAGTGATATAAGGACATTAATATTTTTTCCCTCTCTGTCTTCTTTACAAGTCCTGTCGAAACTATACCTCGGCGGCCACCTGTTTATAGTGGCAAGCCTGCCTATAACGGTCCGTCTTCATCTCCCGTAGGTGGTCGCTATAGACAGTTGTCTATATATTATTGCTGTTGATTTATACGTGAAGTAATGCCCTGCAACCAGAGGCTGCTGAAACTATTGTTTTTACGAAAGCTGCTCTGAATGCACCGTTCGTGCAAATGAAGATAACAGAGTTGAAAACACCGTTGAGTGAAATGGACAGCAGCACAGTGGCGCTGATAAAAGGAGGGAAACTCGAATCTGTGTAGTACATAAGCAGAGGGATAAAGAGGTAAAATGATGTCACTACGTTGGTATAGGTGACGAGGAGCATCGTGGCTACGCCCTTGAGGTTTGGTCGGGAACGATCCGGAAATGGCCTCGCCTCGCTGGGTTGATCATCAGTTGTATTCCGTGCACCAGGAGGAAATACGAGTCGATCACGCCTCGCTTGGCGATATGCGATGGTCATGACGTGAATGTTACAGAAGACGGCAACGGGAACTGGAAGGTAGGCGACGATTAGCATCACCAGTGTGTAGAGCGGCAAGTTTGAAGATAAATCTTGGCAGAAGGCCGTGTAAGTGATTCTCAGATGCAAAACGTCGAATGACGTGCCGATAGCCATGAACGCATCGAAGCACAGCAATAGCAGGATCCCCGCTTTTGCGCGAAACGGCGTCACGATCTTGGCGTGGTGGAGCGGCCAGACGATTGCGATGTACCGATCCAAACTCATCATGCATAAGACCGTCAACGCAGAATACGCAAGAAGCACAGTCATCATGCTAAGAGCAAGACAGCTGAGGGCTGATAATCCCCCATCAATATAAATAATACATAGATCGAGAATGCATCCTGAAACACTACTAGTCACATCAAGTAACATGAATGTTTGATACAGCAACTTCTGCGCTCCTTCGAACACACCGTCTTTGCAGATGATGACGTAGATTGTTATGGGACACACCAACAATGTTACAAGAAGGACACAGAGAGATAGCGCACCTCGAACAATGTCCGAGACCATTTTGCTGCGTCACTTCGAGACCAATATTAGCGAAAGATATCTTTTTGTGCCTTGATTGTACCGAGAGGAGGGGGCATCTTGCATGCATATACTTATGAAGCTTGTTCGTGCAGATCAAGTCCTACCATGGAGCTACTAGTAGCTCCATGGTCCTACTAACGAAAGACTGCTAAAATACAGAAAAAAAAATCCTGCCCTCTAACTCTAACGGGATGACACATCAGATAAAAGGCACAGATACAGCACACTGGTACAAGGCAGTGATCAGCGTAAGTCTATTCTGGAGTAGTAGTGGTGCCCTGAAATACTCTCCGAGTAAGCTCACCCCTTTAACAAAATAAATGTAGTACAACTGTATCTCCCTACTGTCACTTTTAAATAAAGGCCTTATTGCTTCGGCAACATCGCAGATGAATGCGCTAAAGACTGATGTCACTTGCCACAATCATGCAGACGCCGTACAACATGTTGCGCTTCCACCGTTTTCATTTATGCCCTGCCTCGCCGCCAGTTCTTCACCGTGACAGGCTACTTTTGAATAAGTCATAAGGAGTGAAATATAAACCTAAGCCACTAGGCCTGACAAAAAAGGTCGGATAGACAAGTATAGCCTACGACGATCTGATTTTATCAATTCCTTGAATCCCGCTATAGGCAATCCTTTACGCATTGATATGGTCGACACAATAATTGTGTCGAGATGGCAAGAGAGCGACGATTAACTGATAATATGATGGACAGGTTGATGACGGGATATCAAGTCCAGCTAATAACGATCGTTGAAATGACAAGAGCTCCGAAGCCGCGCGTTGCCATGGAACTTTTCTTATCTGTATCTGTGGCATTAATCATTGGTCTTCTGAATGAAGCTGAGGCTTCATCTAAATCTCAACTCTTGCAGAAAGCTTTCAAAATGCAGGCGATCCACATAACAAGTCTGACAACACTTATAGTCTGAATCATTACCGTGACTGCAAATTTTTGTTTACTGCGGGTATACATAGAACGAAAAATAGCAAAGTATTATCACTTTACTGTGTAGGTGGGTATAGGGAATCATCATATCAAATTATTTTGACATATTATTTTGAGCCATGTGACTGTGAAATATGTGACTGACTGTTGTTGTTGTTGGGTTTTTTTTAAATCTGGGAACAAGAATGAATTATCAGTCTAAGACTGAAGAGGTTGAGGGGAGGAACGGAGGAAGGAAAAGAAGGAAACTTGAATTACTCAAACCAACTGAGAGACAAACACACACTTTATGTGAGGACACACACAACTATACTCATCGACTTTAAAGGGATGGTATGATATTGGTTCAGGTGAGGATTCAGCTTTTAATTTTTTGCGAGGTACTTAGAAACAACTCTATGAAATGTAAAAGAGCACACAATTCTAAGAGTAGTTGAAAGTTTATTCGATTAAAAAAAAAAAAAAAAAATCGGTTTTGAAATGGCTAATGTGATATCCAAAAGCAAAGTAAAACAAAGCGATCCAAATAAAAGTTTGGTCCCACCTTTTATAAGGATTCCTTTGCTTTGGATATCTCGACCACTTCAAAACCAATTTTCCTCAAATAAACTTTGAATTCCTCCGAGAATTACTTGCTCTGTCATTATTTCGTGAGAAATGTCTCATTATCTCACAATAAAGTTAAAATCTTGAAGCTCCACGTCAATCAAAACCTATACCATCTCTTTAACTTCAAAAAATGGCCAAAAAAATATCGTGCACTTTCTTACAACATCCGTTTTTTCATTGGTCTTCGAAGTGTTACTAATTATGTATACTGTTTTACAAACTCTTTAAATAGGGAGATCCCACACGCACGCATGGAGTCGTAATGTGTTTCTACACTGTGCCACGCAGAATAGAAAGTGAAATAGAGCTAGATTACGTTTGATTATGCGAATCGCAATGACAATAGAAAGAGAGAGAAAGAGGGGAGGAAAGAAGGAGGGGGAGACGGAGTTGGGGTGAGAGGGATTGGGTGGAGGAGAGAGAAGAGAAAGATTTTTACCTCAAAGGACAAGTTCACCTTCTTTTCATGTGGATTGAGTGAATACTGCAATATGAGAACAACAAATCAGTGACAGTTTGATGAAAATTGGACAATCTGTTCAAAAGAACAGATTGTATCCTGCATGTCACTGCTACGCAGATGACATTTGTTTGTCGTTCACACCTGACGCACTTGCTCAGCAGCAAAGCATCACTCACAATTATGTACGTGAATGGATGCTGCAAAACAAATTCTTGCTAAATGACAGTAAGACTGAACTGGTTTTGATTGGTACATCCAAGCAAATATCTAAACTTTTTTTTTTTTTGATGGGATATCACTTGGAAGTACTGTCATAAAGTCATCTTCCATTGTTAGGAATCCTGGAGTGTGTTTTGACACACATCTGAACATGGAAGCACACATCACAATGTGTGTAAATCATCATACCATAATTATGATATACAATCTTAGACGTATCAGGAAATATTTTGATGAGAATATAGTATGAAAAATAAATGATCGTTCAAGCATGTATTGTAAGTAAACTGGATTATTGTAATGGGCTACGATATGGACTCCCTGATTCTCAAGTTGGGCGCCTGCAGCGAGTCCAAAACTCCTGCACAAGGTTCATCTGTAACAAGCCCAGGTTCTCAAGGATTACTCCTCTCTTGAAAGACTTACACTGCCTTCCGATTCGTAAACGAATATTGTTTAAGATTTTGTTGATTGAAGTCACTCATCGGTCAAGCCCCCATGCAGTTACATCTCTGAATTATTAGTATTTAAATCTCATAGACGTACTCATAATTTGCGCAGTTTCAAGGACACTCTTCTCCTACAAATTCCAACACGTAAAACAAAAGTTACTTTTTTTTGTATTTCTGTTTTTATTGAAAACTATAACATTTGCCATGAAACAAAGTACATAACTTATCATACCTGTAAAACAAAAGTAACATTTGGAGACAGAGCATTTGCCTGTGATGCTCCCAAACTCTGGAATGATCTACCATTAGAAGTACGGAAATCCCCAACTGTAGCATTTTTTTTTTAAATCACGACTTAAAACACATCTTTTCATTGAACTGTTCATTATCATCAAGCAAATCAGAAGCTTTTGCAGCGCAGAAGAATATAATCGTCTATAGGTTTTGCGCTTTATGAATTGATATATTACTCAAAAGATATGAATATTGTTGAAGTTTCAGTGCCGCCATTGCTGGAGGAGAAGACTACTGCAGTTTTTGATGTATCGTGCGTATCGAACGACATCCTTTTATTGCAACTGATTGACAAATTGCCTTACATCGAAGTAAATAAGCACTCATTTGATCAGTGTTTTAGTAGTAGCCATGATAAAAAAAAAATCATGTACATGTACTCGAGCAGGATTCGAACCAACGACCTCCTGATCTCCGGACAGGCGTCATCTCTAGACCACCGAGCTTCCGCCCAACAGCAAGTGTTGGTTCTAATCCTTATGCAACGGGTGCTGCGTAATTAATCGAATTCATGAAATTCTTCCGTCGAGGTGTTTATCTATTCAGTGCTTATTTACGTCGGTGTAGGGCAATTTGTCAATCAGTTGCAATAAAAACACCTCGACGGAAGAATTTTATGAATTCAAATAATGAAATCCTTTTATTTAAAAAACACAGATTCCCTGGACTTGTTGACTAACGTATCACGGGTATCATCATTCCGTCGCCTTTAAAGAGGCAAGTCAAGTGCTCTTTTATTATGCGAGAAAAGTGAAAATATATTGACTTTCCTTTTATTGTTATTATACCGTTCTACTATTAGCTATAATACTTGGACATCTCAAGCTGTAGGCCTATAGTCTCTCAAGATGGTGCAATTGATCGAAACTTCAAAGATTCATAACTTCGGATTGTCCTATTTTCATCAAACTTTCACTGATGTGTTCTACTAATACTGCTGCATTCGCTGAATCCACCATGTTATGATTGTGAAGGTGAATTTGCCCTTTCAAGTCCTTGACTAAAAGAACCATGAATATAAATAGGCCTACATCAAGTAAAAAAAAAACAAAAACGGGATCACAGACAGACGCCAGTTCCTGTTTAAAAGGAAAGAAATGCATTAATGAGAACACTAAAATCAATAATCTCTAATAATTGCAGGGAGGTGGAACGAGACCAACTCCCTGACAATTCCGAGGAATAATAAGTTTTAAAAATTCCAGATTGCGCTAAAATAGAAAACAGATTAGCTAGTGGGTATAGTGGCCTATCCGACATCCGGGTCCGATATAATCATGCCCAATGTCTGCCATTTTAAACAATCATCACTGGTATGACGGAGATGTCACTTCTTTGACATTTTGAATTCTTGTCCATGAAAAAACAAGGGGTCAACGTCATCCGCTTTAGGAGCCGGGTGTGACTACATAATCACAAAGCCATATGATTTGTTTGCTACAGCGCCGTGCATGAAGACACGTTTCTTTGTCATATCAATTAAATGTATTAAATGGAATATTAAACTACCTACATAAAGTAATCCTACTGCGAAATTCAACAAGTAATTTGAGGAAGTATCCTCCGATGATAGCAAAGTTAATGCTATATTTCAAGCCAAATGCAGATATTAGACAAGCGTGTATTAATTGAAAACAAAATCAAAGTAGGCCTATATATAGGCATAAGATGAAAAGGAAAATTCTGGGCCAGTTTAAAGTAGTTTTGAACAAGAAAAAAAAAGAGTAAATTCTTATAAGTAGGCCTACAACAGTAAAATTTGATCAAATTTGGATAGAATTCGGAAAGATTGTGAGTTTTTCTAATTTTTGCACATTTCGAGAATACTAATAGTTGACATGGAGACACGAATATTTAGGCCCATAAGTGAGATAATCGATGGTCGGTCATCTGGCCTCACAATTTTCCATTTGGTCGAGTACAATACAAAAACAAAAACAAAAACTGACGATAATTTTAATATTTCTGCTATCGGTATAAAAGTGTAAAGCACAGTGTTATTCCTGTAGGCTTAACTTCAAAACAATGATCAGTCAGGCATGTAGTTACGATTAAAGCCTTTATAGAGGCATAATCGTTTTTTTTTTTTTTTTTTAACAACATACATTCTATGGAATTGTCAAGATTTGAGTACAAACTATGATATGGTAAATGGGAAGCTGTGAGGCAATGACAGCACCAGCTTACTCAGTTGCATATTGATAGGACCTACGATACTGACTCTTCAAGAAACGTATTTTTTTTTTAATATTAGCGAAACTTACATATACGATTTCATAATCACCTTATTAATTTTGATTTCCTGTTGTGCATAAAGTCTAACTCTTTCTCAACAGATAAGTTTAAACTTGCCCGGAATTCTACTTTAAGAAACTGGTGAACGCCATATGGCGAACTTAAGTGTGTCATAACATTTTCGATATTTTTCCTGTCAAAATTTCAGCCTACGTCGGATCCGTCTCCTTTTTAACATTAATGTCAGAATTCAACAGCTGAGCCAAGTTCCACGCCTAGTAAGAAGTTTTCTCATGAATGCTACCATAACTTTTAGTTTTTGCATGCAGACTGGTATCCTTTAAGGAGATATCTTTGCGCCTATGGTACCTGCGTACAAAAAATAAAATATGTTAACATTCTTTACGTTGCAAGCGTGTGTTCGTCGTGTACGACGTTTACGTACTACCAGTACGCAACCCATTCGTTCACAGTCCCATCGCATCCGCACCACGACGTATTTCGACTACGTACGATAGGTTATGTATCCTGTTTTGTAGAATCTATTTCACTGAAATAATGATAGAAGAACTCGTGCACTATCACTCGAAAATTACCCTATAATGGCAGCTGGTCCGCCACAAGAAAGAAATCAAGGTAAGTGTCATTCATCGCTTTTTAAAAAGTTGTAAATGATTTGGAAATTTGAGTATGTTGAGAGACAAAAGAGCAAGACTTTTAGTCAAGTACTGAAGTAGTTCACGAAGGCAGCCGGCATACGCGGCAGTGAGCGAGTGATTAGGCGTACATGTAGGGCCAAGGGACCTCGAACAAGCTGTATGATTGCGAATGTGACTGGTCTCTAATTCGGGGTTTGTACGTATAAATTTACGCTACACGATCTCTGTCATGGCATGGGTGTCACTGACATGACAGTCGGTCAGTGTGAAATAGTGTCAAACTGCTAACGTTAGTTAAACCTTGTTTCCTAAGTATCGATCTCGATCATTATCATCGGCTGATTATGTCGTCGATGATGACACTGTGACAGCAGTGCAGGCCTGTAATTTAACTGGAGTAGATAATCAAATGAGGCTCTACAATAAGCTAAAGTCCATCAATCAATCATACATTGTAGAACAGTAGACAGAAAGATCCGTCTGTCTGGAGGAGTCTTTATTTTTTTTTTGACGTTATCGGATCGCTCTCCTCCTCCGTATAAGAGTATAAACGTTAGACAGGGGATGTGTGATTCTGTGAAGCCAGACGCAGTCTCCACAAAATAATATCCCCGGTGACCAGATACAGACCGATCTTTTGGTCAAACATTGTAGCAGCTACGCTGTACAAAACTGCAATGCCTTAAAACATGGAATTTTCGTGTGCATTTGATTTTTATTTTGCGAATTTTGCAAGAACCAAAATTTGCAAAATTAAAATGCACATGAAACTGAAAGTTCTTGGAATTGACTAGTCTACACTAACTCTAGAGTCAATATGCACCCATTAAATGTTAAGCAACGCGCGAAAATTTCATGACGCAAAAAGCCGTTGGCTCCAATTCACAAAAATGTAATGCCACGAAAATATTGTTTTTTCCAGTGTTTTGAAAAGAAAACGCACTGCTGAAGACTGTGATTTAAGGTAATAAGAATACAGTTGTAATAATAATGACAGGATCATACGTAACTGAGCTTGGTAGGACGTAGGTTAGGGCCTGCGATGTTGTGTGAAAACTTTGTCATGGACATGGTTGTATTTACGTATGTAGGCATAATGTCTAGTCTAGACATCTACAACTGTAGATCTAGTTGAAGTTGGGTTGTTTGGGATGTTTATACTAGTTATTACTAGTAAGACTCCAGGGTCCAATAGTAGTATCAGCACCCACACCAAGGTTTGACCTCCCGTGCCAAGATATTCGACCCTGTGTCCCTGTGCATAATAGGTTCTGCAGCTACATGTACATATATAACAGGCGGTCAAATTTTGGACAGCATTGCATTGTGGTTGAATTACACAGCTCCTCTACTGTTCCGAGTGTCATGTATTTAGACCAGTGGAGACTGGAGAGCACAAAATTGACAGCGTTTTCGAAAACAGATTCACTGTAAACAGCTGAAGCTATAAACATGTTTAGAGCTAGATCTTACATGTAAGTCACTCAAAGGTATATCTGAGATGACGATTGGTCTAACTTTTTGCGAGTTGGGATTTCCCAACACTTTCGTGAGGGATTAAATTCACGATCGTGGAGTGCAGTAATAGTCAGCTGAGAATAGTTTTAAAGCATGCAGGTTGCATTCGTGTCAGGATCAGAGTTAATATTTTTGTGTATTTTGAAATTTGATTTCAAGATTAGCACGTGACTCAAAAAATTCACAAAAAAGTGAATACCCCACAAAAATATGGCATCTACAGTAACAAATAATTTGAAACATTTGATTATCAAAATGGATAGGACTGCTGTAAAAGTGAAAAAAAAAAAAAAAATCTATTTCAAAGTAATCTGCAGAATGCTAGTTTGTCCCAGCACAGGTCTTTGACTTGGTATGCAAACATTATTTCACAGTGGTCATCACTCAAAAAATTCGAAACTTTCCAATGTCTTCTAATTGACTGTCATTCTATAACTCAAAAAGCCATTTCTTGCCAAAAAAGTGTACAGCTTTTAAATGTACATATACAGATTCCTATAAAATAATTTTTAGGAATCTGTACATACAGCTTGTAATCATACAGCATAGTTTTTTTTTTTTGTTTTTTTTTTCCATCTATGTCATTAGTGAAAAGCACTAGAAGTGATTCTTTGAAATTTATAGACATTGACTTTTCATGTACACACTAGATTACCATTTGGTCAATGTGAATTGCAACCAATAAGGCCTGTTGCAACAGTCCCACATATCCATATTCGTGTTTTCACAATTTGGTGTGCATTTGATCTTACCCAACTGGACCTATTTTGGGGCTAATAATGGTA
Source organism: Diadema setosum (assembly GCF_964275005.1). NCBI lineage: Eukaryota > Metazoa > Echinodermata > Echinoidea > Diadematoida > Diadematidae > Diadema > Diadema setosum. The sequence continues at coordinate 31,991,610 of NC_092699.1, read as the reverse complement.
TATGATTTTTACCATTAAATAGCATTTTCTTCCATGCAATAAATGATACACAGAAATAAGTGTGCTTAGCCATTAATTTAAAGAAAACATGTCAGAAAACTGTGGGTTTATTCCTTGAAAATACATTTTTCATCTTCTGGACCCTCCTGGGGCTGTAGATATAAAATGCACAATTATAGTACAATGTATTACCATGCTTTGTCAGTTATTTCAGTTGTATTGCTCCATCCTTTCTATTCCTGAAATTTTCTCCCTACAGATGCAACTGTGTACGTGGGAGGTTTGGATGAGAAGGTGACAGAGGCACTACTATGGGAACTGTTCTTGCAGGCGGGACCTGTGGGTGAGTGTGCAGCTCAGAAAATGTGGCCAATGAAATACCATTTGGTCGACACTGCACTGCAGTGGCCAATCAAGGCAACAGAACAAATTTTTTTTATGCGTCTTCCCATATGAATTAGCATCTTTACTATTCAAAATTGATAATTTCTTCTTTTTATTTTAATGACAAAGAAGCCACTGTGGATTTCTGACCAGACTGTGTTTGAATACATTAATATCTATTGACATTTCAACAGCTCTAATCATATCTTTTGATCCAGCTTATATATCTTTTGTTGTTTTTTTAACCATGCAAAGTTGAGTTTTAGTCAATTTGCACCAGTATTTGGCACTTCACAATTTTTGTGTTTGAAGAGAATTTAATTAAATGCACTTGATTTGAATGCAATGTAGATAATGAAGGAGAGATTTAAAAGTTGGAGGTAAAGAAAGAGAGAGGGAGAGAGAGAGAGAGAGAGAGAGAGAGAGAGAGAGATAAATAAACATGTTTAGAAAGTTGGTGTGAGCCTGGATATAGCAAGGGTCTAGATTTACAACTTTGTATAACAGTCTTTGATATCATACATACAATGTAAACATTTGACACTTGATAATTCTTTTGAAATCTTTTCCAAAGATGTCACAGTGTAGTAATGCCATAACATGCTTTAGACTGCAGACCAGTGAAATCAGAAATCAGAACACTGGGGATATGAAGAAGCGTCAAATTGCCGTCTCCCACGATTTTGAAAGACCTTTAAAAGTTTGAATTCTTGAGTGTGTTTGTTTGTTTTTTTTTCCAGTGAACACCCACATGCCCAAAGATCGGGTGACCCAGGCTCACCAGGGCTATGGCTTTGTGGAGTTCATGGGGGAGGAGGATGCTGATTATGCCATCAAGGTTCTGAACATGATCAAGCTCTATGGCAAGCCTGTCAGAGTCAACAAGGTGAGCGAGCCCAGTTCTGTCTCTGCTCCAAAGTCTGCTTGTTTGAAACTCTCTGTTTTTGCTGAAGGGAAAATGTACCTCACAGGAAGCACTGTCCCAATGTGGTATCAATAGAGAAGAGGTGTACAAGTTTGAGCAAAAGAACAGAAAAAATAAAACATGTTAAGAAAGTTATAGAACAGAAAAAAAAAATATGTTAAGAAAGTTATAAAACAGAAAAAAAAAAACATGTTAAGAAAGTTATGTAACTACAGGGTAATTTGGGGTTATAATGATTATCTGAAATTCTGACAGTTACCTTGTTTTATCAGGTTTCTCGCTATTATCAGGATACAAAAACAACGAAATATAAACATCACCTTGTTATTATTAGAGGGTTTTGTAGAGCTGACCTCTTAAAAGTGAGTTTTTTACTGCAGAACCAGTAGTTGGTGTGTCTGTAAATGTATTAAATATGGCATCCCATGAGAACTCAACCAATTGCAGCTTCTCTGCAGTGGTCCTGAATATGCTTTGTGTGAAATTGCGATGATTTCATTTTAATACATTGTAAGGAAATTTCTCTGCAGTTCTTCGCCCTGTAAGAATATCTCAAAATATGGCTGGACAGATACTGTTGATGCCCTGTGGCCTAAATGAGTAGTCTAGAATTTGAGGCGTCCATGTAGGAAGGAATAGATAATTCTCAAGACTCAAAACAAACAGTCTCCCTCGTCTGCCCTCTTCGTCTTAGTTGAGTATCATAGCTTCCTTTTATTTCTGTGTAAGAGACACCCTCCCTTTCTGTTGATAAGTAGTGCATTTATAATCCACAACAGTGATTTTGTTTAGTTTTTTTTTTTTTTTTTTTGGGGGGGGGGCATAATTTTATTTGATCCTTTTGATATATCATTGAATAATGTGATGTAATTTTATTGAAATCCTATCCTGATTTTACATTGTCGTTGCAGGCCTCAGCTCACCAGAAGAACCTCGATGTTGGTGCCAACATATTTATTGGAAATCTTGATCCTGAAATTGATGAAAAGCTTCTCTATGACACATTCAGTGCCTTTGGGGTGATCTTACAAACACCAAAGGTAATGACCTTGCCTAAATCCTGATTATGTGTAATCATACTCATTAACAAAAATCGCAGGTGACTTTAATTTGAAATAATTCTTTTTCTCTTTTGATTACATAAAAAAACAGAAACAAAGTAAAAGAAAAGAAAAGCAGAAGCTGCAAAGCAGTTAATGCATGTTATTTGTCTTTTCACATATTTATGGAGACCCATAAATCTGACCATAAAAAAACAAAAACATGTACATATTTGTAATGAAGACATTTTGTAACTGTGAAAGCATGTCAGTGGATAACTCGTTCACTTGTTCTTGTGTAATCCTGTTCTTACACGTGTAAATTTACCTAATATAGTTTAGATTTTGTGTGTTCACAGTCATGTACATCAATAATACTTTGAGCCAGAATGTAAGAATAGATATATTTGCACTAAAAAATATTTGTAGGATTTGTGTGTCGGGTGGGGGGGGGGGGGGGGGGAATTGTACGGGGAACTTTGATTTTTCAGTGCATGTATGGCCATGGTCAGTAACTCCTTTTTACAGCTTAGCTAGAAAGAGCTTTGGGGAGGGTTTTTTTATCCAACTTTTTTCCTCCAGCTTCAGTACCATTTGCATCTAGGAAAGGGGTCCACATGTTCAAAAAGAGAAAATAACAAATACAACAGGTAAGATAATGTGAAAGAAAAAGAATCACCATACTAACAGCTTTGATATCACAGCCTACATGATGTCCCATTGTTCTGTCATTCCTGCAGATTATGAGGGACGTGGAGTCGGGCAACTCGAAGGGCTACGCCTTCATCAACTTTGCCAGCTTTGAGGCTTCCGATGCGGCCATCGAGGCCATGAATGGGCAGTACTTGTGCAACCGCGCCATCACGATATCGTACGCGTTCAAGAAGGATTCGAGAGGAGAGAGACATGGATCTGCGGCAGGTAAGCTTGAAATTTTTGCTATGTAAAACGGAGAGCACCATCGTTGAAGTAACAGTCAGGAATATGTTTCTGTGTATGCAGTGATGCAGTAATTGTGGGAGGAATTTCCGTGATGAGTACGTCAGTTAAAACTGTCTTAGCTAAAGATTACTTCGAAGATTCAGATCATGCAAGTTGTGTGAAATTTGATGTGACATTAGACAAGGGTCCAAGTAATGTTCAAATTTAATTCACCACTTGACATTTTTATGACAGAACCTATAAAACACTGATATATGATTTCATTCTGAAAGACATTTACATACATAAACCCTTTTTCTCTTTTTCCTTATAACTGCACCAACCAAAGTAATTAATAAACTCGCTTATCTTTTTTAATATTTAAAATCATACAAGATATGAAAACTTTTTGCCCTAATGAGCTTATGATGTTGTCATAATCAATATGAATGTGAGTTCAAATAATGACAACAATAATGAAAATCATTACAGTACCAACAGTAGTAATCTGATAACAACAATGATATCATTCATTATTATTAGAGGTAGTGGTAACTAACATATTTATGATAATTTAGATGAGAATAATATTGGTAAGCATCATCATCTTCATGGTTATCATTTATAAGAGTTGGTTTACAGGTGTAGTTTTTCTTGAAATTAAGTTCTGTGACCTTTTTGTCTTTCCAGAGCGTCTCCTTGCTGCACAGAATCCACTCTCTCAAGCTGACAGGCCTCATCAATTATTCGCTGATGCTCCGCCTACATCTCAGCCTTCAGCCAATGGCATGCCTCCACTTGGACAGGCCCCGCCTCCTCCCCCTTCAGGTAGTTGAGGTTTTGTCTATATAGTATATTTCTCAAGTTTGCATCATACAGTACACTCCCGTTATAACGAACATGGTTATAATGAAATTACGGTTACAACGAAGTAAAAATTAAAGCCGCATCATTATCCACTCTATGTCTTTTATTGATTATTTCTTCAGTTATAAAGAAATTTTGATATAATGAAAGAAAACTGCCAGTCGCGAGGACTTTTGTTAAAACAGGAGTCCACTGTAGTACGTAGTATGCAAATGCACGTATAGGCTTTGTGTGAATTAGTTTATACCTGTATGAATTGTGATTAATCTTTGAAGTGCAATGTCAAAGTGTGATGGCAAGAGTTGTGGATTATATGAATGTGCTTATGCGTAAACCATGACATTTATATAGGATAAAGCATATGCTATTATCACTTTATTTTCCTCCCATTTTCTTCTGCCTATTTTTGTTGCAGCATCAAATGCAGGGCCAGGGACTACTCCCTCGTCATCGACGATAACCAACGTCCCCGTCCCTCCACCCTTCCCCATGCCGCCGGGCATGATACCGCCCGGTATGCCCCCACCAGGCTTACCCCTGCCCGGCATGCCGCCCCCTATTCCTCCACCCGGTCTACCTCCTCCGCCCCTTCAACCACCTCCTGTTCCGCCTCCCGCCGGCATGCCCCCTCCGCAGTCCGGTCCGGGAGGCATGCCTCCCCCTCCCACGGGGCCACCGGGTGGGGGGATGCTTCCTCCACCACCTGTGCCGCCGCCCGACATGCGGGGGCCTCCTCCTCCGCCCATGATGCGGCCGCCGGGGCCCATGGGGGACAGGGGACCATTCCCGCCACCTCCACACATGAGACCACCCCCCATGGGAGGCCCCCCACTCCCCGGTGGACCACCCGACAGATTCCCGCCCAGGATGGGTCCACCAGGTATGACACCATCATACTCTTTCTCCTTATTTTGCAGAACTCTTGTCACAAAAAAAAAATATATATATATATTTCTAACATAAATTCTTTATCAATCCAAAACAAGTTGTGACTTGTTTATTCTAGGTGCTCTGCACTAGAGGTGTTACTGCTTTGCCTTTGTAAGAGCTTAGATGAACTCTGATTATAAAAGAAGTGGTCTGTACAAACAAATCTTGCTCAGAGAATACAATACCTGAGTGCATAGAGTCTGTTCTTTTCTGTCGAGTTTACAACTCGGGATTGATGTTCAACTTCTACCTATCTCTGACAGTTCAAGGAATTTAGAGAACATTGACGATTTGGTCTGTATGATGATCAGTTCATGTCTAGAATATATGATATTCATTTATATTTAGGCATGTGTCATGTAAAAAAAAGAATGTGTCCTGAAAATTGTGTCATATGTTGATTTTCTAGTTATAATTAGGAATATTTATTGTGTTGTATGAATAGGCTGTAATGTGTCTGAATTTAGATTATATCAGAATCAGAAAAATGTTTGAGACAACAAGAATGGAAAAGTTCCTAGGTGTCACAAGTTCAAAAAATGTAGACCTTCAGTGACACTAACCTCCCATGTTTGATATTGTTTTCCAATCTCTGTTCCAATCCGTGGTATCAGGACCTCCAGACAGGTTTATGGGGCCCAGGGGTCCTCCTCCACCATTCCGTGGCCCCCCAAGAGGCCCTCCCTTTGGTGAGTGTGAATTTTATGCATTTATATATTTGTTAGGGCCTTTACAAAACCACTCTGACTTGTAAGTTCAAGAAAAAAATGTGTTGTCTGTACATCTGATGCATATACATGTTGTCTAGTTTAGCTCTTTGCATCCCACTTTCATGTGTTCAGTCATACAGGGAAACTCTCGTACGACAAGCTCACTTATAATGAGATACCGCTTTAAAGGGACTGTACAGTACTGGTTGAGGAGGGGATTCTTGTTTTGAACATTCCTAAGTGAGATAATGAGAATCCTCTTATGTGAAAGAGCATGTAATTTTAAGAAGGATTCAACGTTTATTTGATGAAAATCGTTTTTCAAATGGCTGAGATATCCAAAAAAGTGATATAATAAAAGGCGACTGGCCACGCCTTTTATTAGGATCTCTTTGTTTCACCTTGTTTTTGGATATCTCAGCCATTTCAAAACCAATTTTCATCAAATAAACTTTTGATACCCCTTAAAATTGCCTGATCTTTGACATCTCATAGAGTGGTTTCCGAATATCTCGCAAAACGTTATAAGCTAATTCCTCACCTCGACCAGAACTGTACACACCCTTTAAATGAGGTGAATTCAGCAGTTCCAATTTTCCAATTGCCGTATTTAGCATGTCCTCTTTTTTTTTTTATTATATGCACAAGGTACCAATTATGATGAGGTGAAATGTGTGGTCTTGGGGACCTCATTGTTATTCTGTTTCCATGTACACTGAACAGATATGATATTGCATGGCTGACAGTGTTCAGTAATCCTGATAACAGAGCTACCAAGTCTCACGCATTCTGCGTGAGACTCAAGCATTTAGGGCCTGTCTCACGATCTCACGCAGGGCACCCATTTTTCTCACGCATCGGGTGAAGTCTGCAATTTGTGCCAAAAATAAGGAGTATAGCTCAAAGGATTCAAGTGATAGTTGCAATTGAAGGTATATTTCCCTTTTGTCTTTCAAAATTAGTAAAAAATAGTCACTTAAGTATGCACCAGATCGCATCATTAAGAGCTAAAAATTCAAAAAAGCTCCCTACCATGGGAGGGGTGACATCCTCCTCGTTCGCGCGCGCATGCGCGCGAGCGCCAAAACGCTAAGTCATGAAAATCTCACTCATAAAAGTTTTTTGAACTTGGCATCTCTGTGATAATGATGACGGCCATCATGCAATTCACTCGCTTTAGGTATAACTTAATCATGCCCTCTTGTATTGTTTCTGACTTATGCCAGATTAGACATAGGTTTTTAACATTTTAGCACAATTTCCTCCCTGATTGACGCCTTGTCTGCACTGCTGTCAATATTTTATACAGTCTGCTGTAAAAGCTGTTATTTTTTGCAAATTTCATGGATTTCTGTTGTGGCCATGACTTTAAAAACACATGAAAATATCGCCACCTGATCTTGAACGCATTAAATTTGTGGTGCAAGAATATCAGTGTTCTCACTTTGGGGCAGTTGGCGCCTCCTGACCTGGGGTGAGAAACATATGACCATGGCTGGCTGGATATGTGCATGCTAGTGTGTGTGTAGCATTACTCACATCCCTCCTTATCAACAAACCTCAATTGCGAGAGAGTGCAGTGATCATGGTTGCAGAAAGTTTGTGGAGTAAACAGACAGGCATTGGTGCACTTATGATAGCCTCGGTGTCTAATCGGTAAAGGAACATCTTGAGAAAATGTCTGTGACTTCATGTAATCACAAAAATATCTGTATGCAAAATTGACAGCTTTTACAGTTAGTGAAACTTTCTATGGTGTTTTGATCTGTACCATTAACCTCGCCCCTGTCTCCTTCCCTGTAGGACCCCCTCGTGGGCCACCGAGAGGTCCCCCAAGAGGTATGCCGCCCCGTGGACCAAGGTACTAAACCCATCACACACTGGAACCAGAACACCGCCAATCCAGTCCCATCGGCGAGCAAAACCAAAATTGATGGGGATGGGTTCATTCAAACCAAGAGAGCCAAACATGGACTCCATGACAAGAGGAAGGAATGTTGGAAAAGACTCTGTTTTTAGCCTTGTTTACATGAAAAACACTGGAAATGTGACTATTGTTTTCTTCCTTTCAGACAACAATAAGATGACCCCTATGTTGAGCAATGATAACACCACCAAGAATAATGCCAACACTCTAAACTGATGTCTATCGCCTTTTTTGTCATACCCATGGATTATAGTAAACATTGAAGAAATCCAGGAAGTCAGCAGAATAAAAAAAAGTCCTGAATTTTCTTTTAATTTATGAGTTAATTTTACTTACTTTCAGGCAAATCAACAGATTTCTTAGTTGGAGAATACTGGTAGACTACAAGTTTGTTCACTTTTTTTTTTTTTCACAAACCTTATTGTTACAACCTCCCATGATTTGAACATGGGGCTAAATCAGCGCTCACAGTAATCAGTTCTAAAGAGCAGTTAGCGACAGTTTCTATGTACAATTAATGCTGTGTTCATGACTACAGTTAGGCAATTACCGACCAATCATCTGTGTACGCAATTCAGGGTTGCTGTGGTAACTGCAATTTTGTGATAAAGAACATCTTCACGAAATGGGCCTTTGGTCCATGTGACATTGAAAATACCGCACTCACCATTACATTTTACCGTTATTGAAGCTGTCACCATGGCAACACATACCTATCGTCCAGACCGATTGGCAGGTGACAAGGTCATTACAATTAAGAACACAATTACAATAATATGAATGTTCAATAGAATCAACCATGAATTTTTTCTATGTCAGGAATCAATGTTAAAGGGATGGTATAGTTTTAGTTGAGATGGGGCTTCAGGTTTCCAGTTTTGTTTTTTTGGTGAAATAATGAGAAACCTCTTAGGAAATATGAAAGAACATATTATTCTGAGATGGATTTAAAGTTATTTTGGTGAAATTGGTTTTGAAATGGCTGAGATATCCAAATAGGGATCCTAATGAAAGGTGGGACCCACCTTTTATTAGAATCTCTTTGATTTACTTTGTTTTTGGTTGTCTCAGCCATTTCATGACCAATTTTCATCAGATAAACTAAGCTTACTCTTCATCTCAACCTATACTATACCATGTTGCATGTTATATGTAATCCAGATGTGTTAATACATTGTACTGGCCTCAACTTTTTTTCTTTTCTGGTTTTTTTTTTTTCACAGTTACAAAGTTCATGACATGATTGTGATTGGATGATTTTTCATAGGCGGGGTTGGGATGCAAAGACATTGGTGGAGCTCAGTGAATGGATTACCATATTACCTTGTATTATAATACAGTTTGATTGTTTGAATATGATGTTCCCTCTTTTTCTGACAAAATGAATAAAAAGCTTGTAAATACTGTAAAAATACTGTCTTGCCTGCCTTTTTTTTTTTTTTTTTTTTTCAAATGGGTCTCATGTATATCCATTGTCCCCGTAAAACAGTACATCTCAACCAGTGGGCTGCAAAACTGTCGGGTGGACTGCAATTTCGACCAAAAATGAAATACTCTAGTAAAGAAGATATGCATTTGTAAAAAAAATTGCAGGAGCCAAAGTGGGCAGCGGTGGAGAAGCGTGGTCTAAGTACAGTATCAACTTGAATATGAATACAGTTTGATACTCCAAACTTAAGACAGCAAAGACATGGTAAGGGGATCATGAGATCCTCTTAACCTAGCTGTACAAGAAGGCATGGAGTATAATTACCCATCAGCGTTTGCTGAAAAGTATCTTGGTAATAGGTCACGGGAGTGTGCTGTGGACACTCTTCATGTTGCACTTTGCATGTCATTTTGATTGTCAAATACTCGTGTAACCAGGAAAAACCCCCAAACAATACCTTACAATCTGGTCACCAATGGTAACATAGCATATGTAGGGCTTTGTCAAACAAACACACACACACACACACACACACACACACACACCCCTTCCGTCAGTTTTCGGGAATAGGTGTGAAGGGATATAAATCATTGGCGAGGAAAAACAGCATAATATACATGTAATACAATTATGCAATTATATGTATACAGTCATGTATATATATATATGCACAGAGAAAGAGAGATGTATATATCATCGAAATTTGGTAATAAATTCATTCATATATATATTTATATAATATCCCTCCCTATTTGTCTCTTTACTAGTATCTCTAGTGGAATCATCAAGTTTCTCACACATACAACAAAGATGGACATGATGACATCATGGTCACATGAACATAAGTGAAAAATAGGTGGGAAAGCTAAGTGTTATATCGACGTATCTACCACATTCTGTCATGAAAAAAAAAATGCAGTTATATCTTCATCTTTCTCTTTCTCTTTCTCTATAATAAGTCTCCCTCTCTCCCTATCTCTCAAGTAGAATTACCAACCTATTCATTCATCAGAAAGGAACATGACGCAGGTGACATAACGGTCACAACTGTAGTGACGTTTTCAATACGCCCATGGAACAACACTTGATATTAAAGGCATTGTTTACCATTTGCAGTTGGAACAAAAACCCAACTTTATTGTTTCAAAATAATTCTAAAATACGAGTTCAGGATAGAGACAACCAGTGTAAAAAAGTTCGCCAGTATAATCAATGTTGAATATTTTTAGATATATAAAATATGAACAATAGTTATAATAAGACTAAATAAAATCAGACCGTCTACAGTTACGGTTTATTGGGGAAAAAAGTGATATCTCCTTATATTTTATGCTTTTTTGCAAAATTTTTATACGCTACAATGTTTTGTGATACAACTGACCTACACTGTATGCATCAAATGTGATAACTCAAACATTTTTAAATCACTGCTCTCAATTGTAAATAGTACCTTTAAATCACTGACCTTCAAATTGCTTAGGCTTGCTTCTCTTGTTTTGCCTATGTCTTACCTTGTTCAAATTTTGTTCAGTTTCTTATTGTCTCATTATGTAACTTTGCATCATAATTTTTAGTGAAGTAAGTTCTCCAATCATCTTGGGGAAAACTATATTTTCAATACCTGAGTTATTTACAGGCAACCCCATCCAAGTCGGGAAATGTAAGTCAAATACATGTAGAACAACATTGAGTAAAATGAATGATAATGAAATTGTAGTTGAAATTGTTTAGGTCTTTTTGTAAAGTCAAAAATGTGGTATTCAATGGCAGATGCAAGATAGATGCATGATTATCATAAACACAAGGTGTCCATGCTCTCGAAGAAAATAAAGTTAATGCCAATTGATCATTTTCGTCAGACATACAATTTGACATCAGTTAGTATATAAATGCACCTGTCAATTCTACACGCTTGTGGAACTCAGTTTCAATTGTATTTCACAGAGTTTAATGACCTAAGAATAAAAAAAAAAATAATGAATGAAGAATAAGAACAAAATGTTTTGTGCCTTTAGTGATGCTAGTGATATTTGGTTTCGGCCACATTTCAAAATTTGCCGTGGTTATCATGTCATTACCTCGCAACTCTCCAGTTGGTGATAATTACACACATCTTGTATTTAATTCGTAATCAACTACACCCCTTTTCTCACGAAAGGCATCTTTGTCAGGTTATCACAACATAAACACTGATAAAAAACAATTCGATGGAAAGTATGAATTTTTCTGTTTCATTTCCTTCCTGTCGAAAAAGAGGAACCTTTAGGGAGGACATGTGATCGCTGTCTGCTGGAGTCTTGAGAAACGGTGACACCACCTCCTAATATTGATAGGATATACACTGTGTGTTGTTGCGACTAATTTCAATTGTCCGGGGAATAAAACATGGTAAACTTTAAATGCTCTTTCTCTTCGTTTTCGTTCTTGAGGAAAGTTTGTATATAATTATGTGTTTTCACAGCATTCATTCCATCTAATTTTATAGGGTGATGTTCTTTCTTCCGAAGATTCATTAAACCAAAAATGAAATAAGATTCGTTATTCCGAAGGTTCGTTAATTCCGAAAAAAAAGCCCCTTGTTCCCAAGGTTCGTTAATTAGAGGACTATATGAGGTTCGTCCTTTCGAATGTTCTTTGGCCTTCTTTTCACCTTTTCATTTTCGGATTAACGAACTTTCGGAATTACGAATCGTTACTTCGTTTTCAGATTTACGAAACCTCTGAATCCAACAATAACAAACTTTTTTCCATGTTTAGATAAAAAGAACCTGCAGAATAACGAAGCTCATTAATTCATTTTCGGAATTACGAACCTTCGGAACAACGACATGTAACCATCTAAACACGCACTTTCAGTCAAATATTATTTTTCTTTCGCTAAGCTTCAATGAAACAGTTCCCATATATCAAGATTCACAACGAAGAGTAGGAATACAATGCACAGGGAAGTATTTCCTTTTATTTATCTATTTCATTTCGGTTTGTCATGAAAGCGAATAGGTTTCGATAAGATCATGTTCCAGCCAGCAAAAACAGAAAGAAAGAAAGAAAGAAAGAAAGAAAGAAAGAAAGAAAGAAAAAGAAGAAGAAGAAGAAGAAGAAGAAGAAGAAGAAGAAGAAAGATTCAATTCAGCTTTAACAATGGGTGTGTCATACTTCTATCTAAACGCGCCCTGAAAATGTTACCATTTATAAACAAATCAGCCCCAAGAGGTCATAACGATAATTAATACAGAATAATCAAAGAAAAAACGTACATGACATTCTTATGATTTCTCAGATTGACTTGCTGTGTCGTTCGCTGCTGTGCTCATTATTTTTCGTAGTGTTATCGCTGGAAAATCTCAAAAATTATCATAATCATTGTCGCTGTATCCAGGGTAACCAATTACACGGAACTGTGAGCCACCACCGATGCGTAATGATCTCCTCATACAAGGCGCGCGTTCTACGAAATCATGGCTCAAGGTATACAGAAGCGGCACTACTGATAAAAATCGTTCCCCGTCCGAGTCGATATCCTTTGATTAATTTTCTTGATTATTGTTTTAAAATTCAATTCATCGTACTTTTTTTCCCCTTAAGGGGAGGTTAAAAAATAATCATAATCAAGTTCTTCAAACCTCAGATGCATTTCTTTGTCGATCTGATTATCACATTGACATTTCAACCACTCTCCGCGTTGGACCACCTGTGGATTCTCATTAAAGGACAATTTCACCTTCATGTACATATGGATTGAGTGAATGCAACAATGTTAGTAGAACACATCAGTGAAAGTTTGAGGAAAATTTGACAATCCTTTCAATAGTTATATTTTTTTAAGTATCTGCGCAATTCCTGCTGGACAATGCTGGATGAGAAGACTACTACAGTGTGTGATGTCACATGCGTACAACGATATAATAAAAATAAAAAGAGAATTTCACAAAATATTACTTTTTGAATAAAATGCACATTTCTCGGACTTGATACTGATGTATGTTAAGGATAATATTATTCCCCTTGCCTTCTATAAGAGAGAAGCCGAGTGTTCTTTTGTTATGCGAGAAAAGTGAAAATAAGGTGAATTTTCTTCATACCGTTGTACTCATGTGACATCACAAGCTATAGTAGTCTTCTCATCCAGCCATGACTGAGCAGAAACTTTAAAAATTCATAACTTTTGAACGGATTGTCGGATTTTCCTCAAACTCTCACTGATGTGTTCTACTAATATTGCTGCATTCACTCAACCCACATGTCTATGAAGGTGAACTTGTCCTTTAAGATCTGCCTGCATGACAAAGTGTTTCCATCTTTATTCTGATTAGACAGGTTCAAAACCTCGGGGAGCTGCCAATTTCTTTTGATTACCATGCTGACGAAGTGGCCCTAGCCACTGGTTGGCCCTACGTACATACATGTTATGACTAATGTTACCATGGAAACTTAACCCGATGAGTGTTAACGGCGTTGCTAGGCTTCAGTAGAGAATATTATCATGCAACAACGAATAAAAATGATTACAAACACACATCAAAATCATTAAATTGCCATGTTCTGGAGGAGGAATCTACCCAGGAGTAAATTAGCGCCCCCTCTCGGTAGTGCGTAATGATGTTTGAAGGACTATATCAGAAGGAACAAATGAATGTAGCAATATTAGTAGGACACATCAGTGAAAGTTTTGAGGAAAATCAGACAATCCGTTCAAAAGTTATGAACTTCAAAGCTACATTCACTCAATTTTCTTCTTCTCCTCCACGTTCTCTGATTCTCTTACTATTCTTCTCTTCCTCTTTCTCCTCCTTCTTTTCTTGTTCTTCTCTTTATTTTCTTCTGCCTCATCCTTGTTCTCATTCATCATCTTATTCCTGTCCTTCTTCGCTCCTATAATCTACCCCTCTCTCTTCCTAGAAAGAGCCTAAGCAAAGAAAGGACTGGTTCTTTTATTATTTCAAGAAAAATCCAGAAAAAAAAAGTTACAAGCGCGCTTAACGTCCCCCACCCGATAAAGAAAATGATAAAAGAAAATGGGGATGAAAACCAGCAGATATTTCATTTCCTGTCTTACACAAAAAACAACAACACTGACAAACAAACCACAACATCATTTCTACCTCAGATAGTGCAAAGCATGGATTCCCATCGCCAACAATTGTCTGTAAAAATCATTGGTAAACATTACCGCTTTCGTGATTGGTTGTTTAGTATGCCTACCTATCTTTTGGTGTTCGCGCGCTGCTTTTATTAGCCAGAGTCGCACCCCTGCATATTCTTTCAGCTTTTCATGGCGCCGAGAATGAATAACGTATAAATGTGCTCCCCCCCCCCCCCCCATTCTCTCTCTCTTCTCTTTCCGGGAACTCACTAAATATCATCCCACGGTTAAATTTCTTTGCCCTGTTAGATTGCTCATTATTTCTGTGTCTGCGGAAATGAAGTGAACGAAATACTGGCAAGGGCGGTGAACTTCAAAGAAAATATCGCGTGTTTTGGTGAGAGATACAGAAAGAGGAAGATCAGGAGGGGGTGGGGAGGGGCGAGGGGGTACAATCGCATCCCCTTGACTTTGACACATGCACACAAAAATGTCCTCCCGATGTTATATTATTGCCCCGTTATTTGCAATGGTGACCGATATGCCCCAGTTGACAAACAAACGGCTGGAACTCCGTATTGGCTTGATACATCAGAACAGAGAGTATTGTGACCTTCACCCCCCTTGCTTTGCTGTGTTGCCTCGCATGTGGCCCTTATGAAGCTCAGTGGATAAACACTAATATCAAAGCAACCCATCCACAATGTCCAGAGAATCAGTTGCGCTCCCAGTCATCCCACAGTTTTGGCTTTATGCCAAAATCATATTTAGAAAATACACAAATTAAGTTTGATCGTTAGATGCTTGAACAAAGACTCTGTTGGCTCTGTGCCATTTGATTATTATGACTCTTTAAACGCCGCCCCCGCGCTTTCGGACCTCGTGAGGACTATTAAAACCAAATACACTGCGCACGGAACTACTTTGGTTTTCTCGGAAACGTTAAAGGCAGTCGAGGTTACGTAATCATTCCTTCGTATTACGTCCTCAGGATGACACGAATAGCCCGTCTGAGGGGTGGATTCCATACATCAGTACCAGTGTATCTCGCGAAATCAATATTTTGTCAAAAGATTATGGCGAGGTGGGCGTTTAGAGGGGAGTGTCGCGTCGCCATTCAGTAACTATCCCTGCCCCCCCCCCCCCCCCCATCACCACCCGACACAACGCATCACCGGAACAGTGGGGAGGGGTAGCCCCGGGGGTAGCACAGTAAATACACAACACACCATGTAACAAGGGAGTTAGATCTCAGTTCTGTGGCCTTTAATAACCTGCAGGGTTGAATTAAACCACACGAAAAAGTCTACACTACGGTTTGATAGAGACACACTCAGTTCGTTTCTGCACTATTTTTTTTTTTCAATTGGTTGCATTGAAACATTTTAAATACATGTATTACAATTGCCTCAGCTTTCACCTGAAATGTTTTACTGTTCAATATCTTGGATTTCAAACATTGCTGAAAAATATTTCTGGTTTATAAGTTGAACAGCAAAACTATAACTGGTAGTTAGATAATTTCGTATCTATATGATTACAAATATTTTCCTTACAATATGATATGTACAGTGTATGTATATCTGCTTATCAATTGTTACTTTTCCCCTTACTATGTATCTATGTGTTATAATAATTATGAGGATAATTGCTGATATCTCTTTATCCCTTAATCAGCAAGAAAACATCTCCGTGAGCACCAAATCATGTGCATTGTTCTAATCATCACCACCACCCATAACCAACATCAACATCACCATTGCCATCATCACCACCTCTGACAACATCACTACGATCATCACCATTAATCATCACTGACATCAACATCAACACCACCATTACTTCCACTGATGCCATCATTTCATCACAGTCACCACCATCACCATCTTTACCAACACCATCACCATCCATACCACCACCACCACCATCACCATCACATCAACATCATCACAACTGTCACCATTACTGTCATCACCACCACCATCACTATTGCCACCGATGTCACCGTCATCATCACAATCACCATCTCAACACCATTACTGCCAATGTTACCATCATCACTGTGCACCATTACCACAATCATTATTATCATCAACATCAACATCGCCATCACTATCATTACTATCACCATTACTACCACCAATGTCACCATCACCACCACCAATGTCACCATCACCATCACCATCACCATCACCATCACTTTCACCATCACCATCACCATCACCATCACCATCACCTTCAACAGCACCATCACCAACATCACCATTCTTATCACCACTATTATTACCACCAATGTCAACATCATCATCATCGCCATCAACATCAAAATCATTATCACCATCATTACAAAAACAATCCCTACCATATTATCATATACTATTCTAATCAAGATGTCACCATCAACACATCCATCATTTTTACATGCATCATTTCCATCATCATCACCATAATCATGATTGTCACCATCATCTTCACCACCATCATCAATATTGTAGCAACTTTCCTCACCACTGACACTTTAAAGGGATGGTACAGTATTGGTGGAGATGAGAATTGGGCTTTTAACTTTTTGCGAGGTACCAAGAAAGCACTTATGAAATAGGAAAGAGCATACCATGTTAAGAGGAATTCAAAGTTCTTTTGATGAAAATCGGGTTTGGAATGACTGAAACATCCAAAAACAAAATAAAGCAAAACGATCGTAATAAAAGGTGGGTCCCACACTTCATTAGAATTGCTCTGTTTTGGATATCTCAGCCATTTCAAAACCAATTTTCATCAAATAAATGTTGAATTCCTCATGGAATTACATGCTCTTTCATATTTCATAAGAGGTTCTCATTATCTCACCCAAAAATGTTAGAAACTTGAAATTAGGTCTCAACCAAAACTATATGATCCCTTTAAGATGACTTATTTTTTTCTTTTTGTCTTCTGTTCCTTTTTCCTATCTTCATCATTGTCACAACAGGGAGATGTTCTCTTCTCACCTCCCCGGTCACAATCACAACAGATATCTGTATGCCATTGCATTCCCGCACAACAACAATGGTCATGCCTTCACTCTCTTCAGTTTTTGATTTCCTTTTCTTTCTTTCTCTGGGAGGGAGAGCAGGGCCTGCACAGATGGCAGTTGATCTATGCCATGAATTATGATTACTTTGAAACTCCCTCCCCTTTATGGGTTACATAATGTCATTTTTTTTTTCTTCATGAAAAGAAATATCTATTGTTGAAACACAACTTCAAAGTAATTGCTCTGAAGTAAACTGCCCATGGTGCATTGCATGCTGAGATTCATAGGTCAAAGTAAGTCTGTGTATAACTGTGAGCTGTACGTTTTTCGGGTCAAGAATCGATTGATTTGTTTGTTTGTCTGTTTGTTTTTGATCGAACATTGCTGATTGTATATTGTGTGCATACACTAAAGATGACTGTTTCGTCATGTGACATTACAGAAACTAAATAAAGATTATCGAAAAACGTGTGTGTGTGCGTGTGCACGCGCGCCTGTGTGTGTGTGTGTGTGTACTATCCTAATGAAAAACAACCCCGTTCTTTTTAATAGTGCTAGACTGGAGGAAATAAGAGGGGGCAAAGTCCAGCAAAGGTCTGCCGACACCATTTATGACCATTTCACACGTTTTAAACAAACCTAGAGCTAATATCGGTCCCATTTCATAAACACAGCATACATTCAATGTACACAATCCTCTCGAATTCACTCACAATAGGTCATTTGGATTGCAATCTAACGATCGATCGCCAGGGTTTATGACACACACATCCCTGGTTCCAACGTCGACAAACAACATGAACTAATGCAGGAGGCCACTTTTGAGGTAGTCATGACATTTTCTTGGTTTTTATTTATGCAGCTTCATCATATATCAAATTTTTGCAATTCATATGTAATGATATAAACCTCTTTATAATACCAGGTTATCTCCACAAAACCCAATGAGGCAAAAAATAATCGATGCAATGTCATATTTTTTTCTTAATGCTCTCTTCTTTCCTTCCTTCCCCCTTCCCCAGTAACACAAATATGCAGAATGCTTGAATAATAAACTCTGCAATAGGCAAAAGACACACAATGTATCACAGAAAGCTAATTCTGAATATTCATAGGATACACATATGGCTCATGAATCATTCATGACATGAAAACATTTACATAGATGCTTGCTCGACATACAGCTACGTCATGCTGGTCATCCAGCATGGTTAACTTTGTTTTGTTTTCTTTCTTCCTTTCTTGCTTGCTATCAAACACCATTCGTGCAAACGTCACCAAAATTTGTACAACATCTGATCTCGACTGTTTTTGAACTTGCAAGGGTTGAGCACTCCTTTTGGCTCTGCCCACGCTTCACCGCGCTGACTTCTTGAAAACACTAAAAAACAAATCCTTCTTACCTACTTTTCCCCAATAGCTGTTGTTTTGTCTGCTTGCCTGCAGATATCTAAAAAAAGAAACAAATTCCAGAAAGAATGGAGGGAAAGCTCTATGTACATGACAGGGACACAAAAAAGTTCATTTAGCTTTTTGTCTTCTCCATCTTCCACAGCTGCTAGTTGCCTCGTAAGCCATCCACAATGCAAAGCCATATCTACGAGCAGATATTAAGGAGTCACTGCAGAGCTACTTCTGCGGCAGTGGCATTTACAATCACAAAGTGCCGCGCAGTTCTGCGTTTGATAAATGCAGGCATTCTCAGGTTTTGCGGGCAAACTCTGAACGCCACCGGCTGGTTGAAATTACATTCCAATGACACAAGTAGGGCCAGAGGTTCCCCCAAAACCGTCACGACATGTCCCCATTGTGGAAAAAAAAAAAGAAATAATGCAAAGATGTTCGCCAAGAAATGAAGCAAGGTCTATGTTGTGCAAACAATGTACAGAAATCCATTTCCTTTTCTCCTTTTTCCTTTTCAAGATTGTCAACATCTACTGCATTACCTATACAAACAAGGTCTCCCAAGCTCTATGGGATTTGTTAACTCTCCAGACGGTTGCGTTCAGAGCAGTGGTACACTTTCAGCCACATACACGCTTAAAAACTATGGTTTTCCCACCGGGTGTGTCGCACCCCTACCAAGCAAAAAGACCTGCATTTTTCTCTCGCTGTATCATTAAAAAAATCTTAAAATTATATAGATATGTATATATATTTTTAAAACATATACATATATTTCTGAAGCAATGTACATTATTGGTATGTACACGTATAACATTACAGCGCGAAAGAGAGTAAAGCAAGACACACACTGTACAAAGGAAACCAAACAAGAGCAACAAGTGATAATATCAGTCAGAGCATTCCGTCATTAATCCTCTGCACAGTGACTGCACACTGTTACTTTGATATGTACACTTCCAATATCACTTGGTAAAATGGCATCACAACGTTTGACTTTTCCTCTCACAAAAGACACAGTCGATTAGACAGACAAGCATTCAGACTTATAAAGTCGTTCAGTTCTATTACAACAAGAAACATATACACAAATAAAAATAAAAAGAGGGCCAACTTTTTGGCCTTCTAAAAATAAAAGGTACAAAAGGAAAGAAAAAAACAACAATAACAAAATACAAGGCTCTTACAAATGCACACACATCAAAAGCTGGTAATCTCAGGTCTATATCCCCACACATAGACTTTCCTGTACCCTTTCCCTTTTTTCTCTTTTCCTCTCCACGGCTGAAGCAGACGAGAACCACAGACATTGTAACGTCATAATAGCACCAGGTTTTACATTAGTTCTGCTCTGCTTATGCCAAAAATATCATAAAATGAGACAAAAAGGAAAGGTAAACAGACAGACGGACACACACACATAAACAGATGTCTTTTGTCTGAAGAAATGTCAGGGACCACACCAAAGGAGAACATTATCTTCATAAATCCTTTTTACTACACTGTGCTGAGCTACACTGTGCTGAGCTACACTACACTTATCACGAGCAGAGTTTGAGTCTCTTGTCACAAGACAATTTTGATGTTCCTCATGAACGATCCACGGTTTTACGTATGAAAAAAAGCAAAAAGCAACAACAAAAAAAAGACAGAAATTGCCAAAATGAGAGTATGAGGGAGGGAAAATCAATCTTGCAGAGGAACACAAATCTGTGGAGAGAAAGTCTCTTTAAGACTCGGGTGTTTAATTTTGGTTTCTTCTATCACTCCACAGCAACATGCCCATTGTACCACCCAATGACTAACTACTGTAATGCATTTCGCACCCGACGTATTTTCAAATAAATAGACATTTTGCAGATATTTTCCTAGCTTTTCTTTCCTCCAAATCATACACAAGAAAAATCATGGCATTTTGTAATGATTAATGTAAATTTCATGTCTCTCTTGTCACTTTAAGCACAGAAAATGGATGAATTCAATGGAACCACGATGGAACTTTGTTAGTGCTTGACAGATGACATTTTTTTTTAATTGGTCTTAACTCTCCAAAACTTAAAAAGAAATTCAATGAGTCTGCTTTCATGCCTATATTTGGAAAAAAAAAAAAAACATTTGAGGAAGAAAAGTCTTTGAAACAAAATCAAGAGAGAGAAAAAGAAAGGTTCCTGGTGGTAATTTTCATCAATGTTAATCTTATCCATTCCCTTTTGATATAATTCAAGAAATAAGATTTAGAAAACATGGTACTATGGATTCTCTTCCTTAAGTATTTATTTATGCATCATTTATCATTCTTTTCTTTATCTTATGCAAAGATGCAGAGACAAACTGACTGATAGACAGACAAAGATTCTTACACACAGACACTTTCCTATACATACTGTCCCCTCCACAGACAGAGGGGAAAACTGACCTCTTGAACTCTGACCTCTTCAAAGTGGTGACCTCTCCAAAACGGTGACCAAAGGAAAAGTGAGATCACTTCAAACGCTACTATGCTCAGTTAAATAGTAATTGAATACAGCGACTACTGGCCAGGCAAGTAAGATATAAATATATATTTTATGTATATATACCACCACTTCTTTAGATGTGTGCCATTTCTTTCCTACAACCCCGGTGGGGTCGGGTGGGGGAAGGGGGATGGGGGAAGGGAGGGGCAGGGGGTCAAAGTTCAAAATACCCATCGCTTGGTGCATGGATAAAACTACTAAGTTTTTTTTTTTTCTGGCACTGGCTATACTATGGTATCAAACTGCAGCATCAAACCGCTTTAAGTCTGACAAATTCCCACACGAACATTTATCAACATATGGTAAACCTGAATGCAGCATATAGAGAAATTGTTTTGACAAACAAAAGAAAAAAAAAAGAGTGAGAAAATAAAAAACATTTACAAGGTACTAACTGTACATCATACAGGAATAACAAATGCAGGTGACTACCTACCACACTCGTATGGATAATTTTTGGAGTAAATGAAGAAAAGCTTACCAGGGAAACAAAAAATATATGTATATATTTACACGTCATGGGGATACGGAAAGTGCATTTGACAAATAGAGCAATTTTTCTTCTTTTCCACAGTTTTCACATTAATGGACATGAATGAGGTATGTGAATGAACGTGGACACATGTAAGCAAAGACAAGAGACGAGAAATAAAAAAAAAAAAAATCACAAAATAAAACACAATGAGCTCGGCCACTGCAATTCTGAACGATAGAAATGGCAAAAATATTATGACAAATTCTCTTTTGTGGCATCGTGTATGTGAGGTATTCCATTCATAAGACAAATTATGACATTAAGAATTGTACAACTGCCGACAAATTTGGCGTTTGAACCCATTCACGTCTAATTGGTGATGTACGAGGGTTGGGGTCTCTTACAGAAAGGACTTTTGTTCAACAATTAAATTCATCCATGCATTCTTCAATGAATACAGCAACAAAACTTGCGCACCTTTATGAACAGTGGCATTGCAGTAGCAACTGAAAATGTAGTAGTTCAACCTAAACAAAACAATTTGAGACAAACTGCATCTGCCCACCATTGGACAAGATAGTGAAGCATTGCGCTTGAGAACTGACAAACGGAAAAAAAAAAATAGCCATCGAGCACAAATTTCCACAAAATACCCCAAGTAAAAACACTGTACCATAATACTGCTCAAAGAATGGTCTTTGTACATATATACTATATTTCTGTAATCATAAAGGATCTATATATATATTTACATGCACATATTCATATATCTATACGCATTTTTCTCCTGCGACCTACACACAGTTTGTTACACTCGAAAAAAAAGCAGGACAAGCGGAAAAACAGAATCAATGCTTTCTTTCCGAAAGTTTGAATAAACATCACAATGCCAGTCTAGAGTCAGGACATGGCTCCGATCTCCAGCTAAATGCGGGTTGTAAAATAATATGGGCACAAACCTGGAGGCAAAACACACAGCCTGCATCGACCCGACAAATATTCTAAAAAAATTATCGCTGCGAATGGCGCTTTCCATTCTATACACATCTACACTCACTGCAAGTTCTGTTCTGCTAGGGTTTACGCTGAGACAATTAAGCTGAAAATGAAACACAACTCTACCGAGACGTCACAAAAAAGCTCTGCAAGAAACAAGCCAATAAAAAGATGGTTTACAAATCAACTGCCAAAAAGAATTTGAAAAAAAAAAATTGAGGAAACATAAAAGTATAAAATTTACCCGTCACAATTGATTTTCCGCCAGAGAGTCGACACAAGTAGCACTACTGCCGATTTTAAGGAATCTTAGTCATTCCTGCTACCTCAAATTTGTTTCACAATGCACTCACACGACTCCATTTACAGATATATGATCAATTTGATCACACTTTTTGTAAAGTTTCACTTTGTTTTGTCTTACGGTCGACCTAAAATTGGAGCTTTTTGTTTTTCAGCTCTGCAACTTTTTCCTCTTTTCAATTTCATTCCTCTCTCCTGCTAAATCTGTTTCTTTAGTTGACGAGATGGATTTCTCCCAAATGCATCACAACCAAAAGCATGCTGTGTTCTAGTACATAAATATCAAAACTACCCAAAGCCTGTCTTTTGCCAGGAAGTTTGCTTCTGTTTTCTCTCTCCCTCCCCCTCTCTCTCTCTCTCTCTCTCTCATCTTCTCTTTGATTCATGTCATATCTTGACAGCATTTACATTATGCTAGCTCACGTACTCACAATCACATGTATATATTTACATACTCACATGTTTCCTTTGTTTCGTATGTTTCGAACAAATAGGTGCGAGGATCAAGCCTCTACGTGCTCCCCTTCCTTTTGTAACAACAACAAAAAGATATTGTAGAGGTCAGTGACCTTTAATGGACACATTGCCTCATCTACAACATCCACACTTTTTTGGTGAAGCTCTGTTTCTTTTCATTTTTCCTAGGCGTGAGTAAAGATTCAAGTAAGTATGTATAAAAATCACAAGGAACATGTAAAATTTCTTGACAGCATACATGTACCACTTTAAACATGCTTTTTTTGTTCATGAACTCAGTTCTTCTTTGTTTTCATTGAATTAGTACCATGATTTCACCCCCCCCCCCCAAAAAAAAAAAAAAAAAATCCAAGTGCCGCCAGAATCCCTGATGAGACCCCAAGGGAATTCCTGTCGACCAAATGACAAATGAACATTTGATCACATGTGATTTGCCACATAAGATAACATGACCTGGACCAGACCCATTACATGAAACACAACGCTGAGTACAAGATTTCAGTCCCGTCGGTCACTCCCCCTCCCCCCTCCCCGCAAAAAAGAAAAAAGAAAAATGTCACAAAAATGCTTCCTAGTTATCATTTACTATCGATGGCCTACCCTCCCCAAACACTCCACAATCTCTAATTGCCATAGCAACCCCTCCACCATCAGAAATGGAGGGAGGCTCAGAGGGGGTTCTCTTCCCCTGCAGAAAACAAAAAATATAACCACCCCTCTTTCCGCAATCACACCCATATTCTGCTAGTGAGTCATAACGAGAGAAACGCACGTATCCAGCAATACAAAGACATAGGAGCAAGACACAGGGATTTGGACCACTCTGGAAAAAAAATAAACAAACAAAAACGTAACAGCGCCACAATTTAAACAACCTGTTACAACCTGTTAACAGCTGTGACAGTGTACCTACGATATACAAAACACATTTCACAACATTGAGAGCTATCAAGAAATGACATAGAAAAGAAAGAAAGAGAGAGAGAGAGAGAGAGAGAGAAGGAAAGAGCTGAATCAGAAAAAGAGACCCATTATCATCACATCAAAAACTGGCATAAATTTCATTCACATTTACAGCAATATTCTTCCCCCCTCCCCAAATATATCCCGTTTTGGGTCAAATAAACGAAATCAAAGTGAGGTAATTTGGATATATATATATACCTATACATATATCTTTCTTCTTTCTTTTCAGTAGCTCATGCAAGCGATAACAATGTATACAATAAGGCAAGATATAACGCACCAATTTGCCTTGTACCATGAGGTTAAACACTCCCGATGAGAGAGACTAGGCATATCAATTTTCTTTTTTGTAACATCTATTTACAAGAACAAAAAGATAACAAAACTGAATCCAGCTGCATAATTTGTCTTTCATGACAATATCCTACCAAATGATAATAAAACTTTTTTTCCATTACAAAGAAGAAGAACAAATGAACACATAACATGAAATAAAAATATGTATCACAAATTTGTAATGATTATCTCCAATTTCTCTTTCCTTTTTCCATAGTAAAGATGAAAAAATAAGAATAAAACAAAACAATAAGCCAGAGGTAGCAATTTCACTTGGAGATTTTTGTCATAACTTTGATAATGCCTTTGAAATAGGCGAGGACGCACCTCAGCACTTTTTTGTTACATGCGTGCCCTAAATCAGAACAGGTGCTGAGACTAAAAACTGCAGCAAGAAAACAACAACAACAACAAAACACACCTGCGATTGCGGCAGGTGAGAGATAAATCAATGGCAGTGGCGGTAGCCTCGTATAAAAACTTTCGTACGCAAAAACAAAAAAGAGAGGAAAAATTACCTAAAAGAACATCCACAGATCAGATTACATAACACCTTTGCAGTCAAAACGTATGTATACAAACATGCATATGCATATGAGTGATATGTATACGTATATACATACATAGATGTATTCTACTATGCTTTAGCGCAAGGGAGGAAAAAAACATACGATAAATTTGCAAAATGAAAATGACATCAAAGATATGATGTAATTTCTATCATACACATAATTTAAAAAGAGAGAGAGAGAAAAAATCTCACAAAATGCACAGCACTGTGGTCAATTCAAAATGCAATTATATTCAAAAGAGATTTAGATTCAAAGATCATTGTGAGAATTTTGGCATCTGGAACACAGCATAAATGGATATGTTGCTTGTATGTACAAGAGGGGGTGATAACAATGGTGTTTGGAAAATTTCAACAACAACAAAAAAAGTGAAAGAGAATAAATAAATAAGTATGGCTGCAAGGAGACTAACATGAAGGAATAATCCAGTCACTATTACTACTGCCTTTTAGTGCATTTCGTGATTTCTACATCAGTGCTTTCAGCAGCATAGTAGTAAAGATGGGAAATGGCAATTCCCAAATCAAAGTGTGTCTAGAGAGGAAGCGATCCTCTCATGACATCTTTATCTCACACTAAAGCAGAGCTTTGTTCCACGGTATCATGAAACTCACTTAATCACAAAATCTCGAGAGTAAGGAGTAATGCTTCAACATAGGGAAGGGAGAAAAAAATAACAACGACAACCACACGCTATGGTACCAATATTCACTTCTTTGGTACATTCTCTCGTTTGTTTTGAAAGCCGATGCACAGCTTAAAGAGAGTGGGGACTGTTTGTTCGTTTTTTTTACTTCTTCTTCGCCGGGTGACTCTGGTCTGCTGAGCCATCTCGTCGCTTGTCACCGTCACACGCCTTCTTCTCCCCCGCCTCTCTCTCCACCTTGCCAGCATCCTTCTCCTCCTCATTTCTCGCTGCTCCCTCGCCCCGCCCTTCTCTCGTCTCCGGACTGGCAGCCTCCCTGGTGACGGCCCTCGGCGATGGAGACTCCTCCATCTCTTCCTCCTCCCCCTCCTCCCGCCGCTCTGCACCCTTGGTTGCCGTGCTCCGTGACTCCGCCCCTTCCTCTACCAGCTCCTTCTCCTCCGCATCCTCTTCCTCCTTCTCTGTCTCCTTCTCCGGCCCGTTGGGTCTCCGCCTCCGCCTCTCCCGTTGGTGCTGCTCCAGCTCTTGCCTCAGCTGGTCGCGCTCTTCCTCCAGCTCGCGGACGCGGTCCCTCAGCTGCTCGTTCTGCGAGGCCAGCCGGTCGTGGCTCCGCCCGAGCTCGGTGGTCTTCTCGCTGCGCCGGCTCCGCGCCTGCTCCAAATCGCGCTTGAGGCGCTGCCGTGAGTCGTTGGCCTCGCGGAGCTTGCGCTCGTACTCGATCCGTAACCGGTCCAGCTCCTTGCGAAGTGAACGCTTGGATTCGTGCGCCTCACGGAGCTTGTCTTTCTTGGTCAGTCGCATGAACTCCAGCTCCTGCAGGCATACACAAATACAATATTCAAAATAATAGCATTTCAACTTCCATATATCAGATATTTAATATTCCTTTGCACATCTTATCCCCTTATAAACTATATACCCCCTTCACACTATGTGTGGCGGGGGTATAACAACAATGCCAATAACCTCCAATCACAAAAAAAAAAAAAACAAACCCTGCTCAAATCTTGTTTCCACTGCACATGTCTTAGCTTCCCCAGTATCAGATCATCGTGTCTACCATTCTTCTCAGACATGGATATCCTTCTGCAAGCTAAGAGCACATTGAGTACACTGCTACACACCAATTTACAATGCAATATAAACCACTGACCATGCCGGTAGAGAGTATTCTAGGGGGCTATAGAGTACCAAAGCGATGATGTCACAGTCTTTTGCAATAGCCTAAGTTTGTAACCATATGCGAGCAACAATAGTATTCACATGTATTCTGGCCAGGTGAGCTTGTTTAGAACCAGTTTCCATGGCAATGAATGACAAAGACATCATATTCGGGTACACCATTACCTTTAGGGAAAGGGCATGTACAGAGTTTTTAAGGAGCTACCGCCATGAGAGGGGAAAGGCATAAAGACAGAAACCTATGCTCACCTGCTGTAGATTTCTCTTGGCAGCGAGGGCGCCCTGCAGCCGTTCCTCGTGCCTGATGCGTATCCTGTAGAACTCGTGGAGGAGCTTCTCCCGCCCCACCCTGGAGTCGAGGGCGTCTCCGTCCAACAGCATCGTCTTCACCATCTCAATCTCCTGCTCCATGGTGGTCTCCGGGACATCGCTCTCTTCTGGAGGATGAAACCATGACGGAGAAAGATGAACAAGATTTTAATAACGATTACAATGAAGTCGGCGCTTTGCCTCAAACTACAAATACCTATGTGAAAGTGTAGAATCGTTTATAAAGATGTAGAACACATCTCTTCATTTCACTCTTTTCACACTGTGTAAGCTCATACAGAGCTTTTGCAGTGCAGAAGAATACAATACATAAACATAGATTTCATATGGCCTTTATAAAATTGATATTCATCATTACATCATTATTAAAAGTAGACAAGATGATTGGCATATCTGCACTAGTCTTGTAAGGAAAAAGACTTGTCTGTGATCACTCTTATCCATCGAGTGCGCATTTTTCAATTTTCAAACTCCCTTTACAGCAGAATACATGATTTTTAAAATGAATCCATTCATAATGAATAAAGAATCCATGCATTGAAATGAATCCATTCAAAACTATGTTATTACACATTGCATCTTTTTCAAAAATAAACAGTCAACAATCACACATATAAACAAATGAAAACACAAACCCACAAATAAAAAGTTAAAAATATATCTATAGATACAACAACAATGAAATCTCAGCTTCTAGTTACCATCAGCAGCATGTTGATGTCCACAGAAATATTAGAAAAAATATCAAGTGTGAATAACATCAATTTTCACGGAAGTCTCCTCTATGAATTTGTGGTTACGAATTTACCAGCAAAAGGACTTAAGAGCTCATTTGTAGTAATCCTTTCAGAGGCTAGCTTGTTATGCCCAACTTAAAGGGGATGGCTAGTAACTGATCAGTGGGAATGCTGGGGGATGATTGTTCCAATCATTGTGGGATTCATTTAAGAGTACTATTGTTGTGTGAAAATTATTTAATCTTTGCTTTCTCGCGATGCTCACCGCACTTAATGTCCAGCTCCTTCTCTCTGTCTGGTGACAGCGACTCCGTGGATGAAGGCGAGAGTTTCATGGGCGGCGCCAGGGCGACGTTGGGTGCAAACTGGCTGTCAAATCTGAGCAAAGGGAAGTGGCGTGGAAGGGAAAATGATTTTGTCACCATGCAGACCGGTATTACACAATACAGCCTTTAATAGAAAGACTTATAAAAGCTCTTCATTTCTCGCATGACTGCTCATAAATCCACAATAAATGATGCTACATGACAGTTTGGTAGCAGTCAAAAGCACAAGTCTCAAACAAATGTACTCTTTCATCAGAGATAGCAATATGAAACATAAGTAGACTGTAAAATTTAGAGGTTTGGTGGTCTGTTCATGTTTGAGAGTCCATTACCAGGGACAAATTCTTATCAATAAATAAATCAGGTAGACATGGGAGCAGAATGGGAAGTAAACAATTTGATTCTAACAGGCAGACACGAATGGTTTCCATACAATATCTTCTCATCTGTTGGCAACTAAATAACTTCTTTTTTCTGCTAAATTCTGTTTACAAAAAACACGAAATGACATGGGCAACACTGAGTCCTTATACAAAAGCTGATGGATTGAACGAGAGTGGTAACCAAACACTTCTCCCCCGTTTCCAACACACGTTAAAAAGTGGGGGAAGGCAAGAAGGGACTCACTTGGAAGCTGCTGTATGGGGCACCACTCTCTCTGGGTTGAGGAGCACCGGTGGGCCCATGCTGAGGTAGGTCGGCATTCCACTTCTGTAGGAGGGAAAAGAAATTGCACAATTGATGGTTAGCTGCGAGGCAAGTGCACCCTGGAAAGGAAATTCGGTGAATCTTTGAACCAAACCAGTTTCAATTGGTAAATCCATAAACACAGCATCACAAATATGGTACATTGCAAATATAAAGTCTGTTGCTCTTTCATATATTCCTCTCTCACTATCCATCCATCTATCTATCTATCTATCTATCTATCTATCTATCTATCTATCTTATACTCCTATCTATCTATCTATCTATCTATCTATCTATCTATCTATCTATCTATCTATCATATACTCCCAAATACCCATTTGTGTATATGTATTGGTATGTATATATGTTTGAACATACATACATACATACATACACACGCACACATAATAAATACATAAATGTACAAATTTTTAAGTATACACAAACGACATACAGAGCAACAATTGACAACACTCTGCTACGTGGAAGATGCAAGAGAAGGAAGTTCAATGGCCGTTAGGACACTTCTCAGGTTAATTATGACCGTTTATTAGTCTTGCCAAGAACCTATTTCCTTCAAGTGAAACTTATACTCATTTTAATGGGAAAGGGGAAAAGGAAACCGCCTTAACCTTCAGTTACTTTCCCTTTCGAAAGGAAATGTGCAGAGGGTGGAGCATTAATGTGATATCAAGTGTTACTGTGTATAAAGTTCAAGTGGCTATTAAAAGGCAGATGAGACTTCAAAACAGAAACTGGCGTCTGTTGTTATGACTGAGAGACAGGTATTTTTTCTGCAAACAATACGCCAAGAGGCGGGTCTTGTTTCACTCGGAAGAATACTTGCAGACTGCCGTATGTCTGCTGTGTGCAACAAGAACACAATAAACACACAGACAGAAACACGGAGGAAACAAACAACTCTTCGAGCGGTCTCGGGGAAGTTGGAAGGGGAACTCATTAAATTTTCGAGGAGGAAACGGCAAAGAACCAACATGTCACTTATCTCGACAGGTGGAATCATGTGATAGGCACAGTGCTTGTGTCTACTTGAAACGGACTTTCGCATCCTAATTGTAGCTTTCATACAAAAACAAGCACACACAAATTGAAACAAACTTTATGAATTTGAATGAACACACACATAGCCAAACAAACAGAAAATCTTCAGGAAAGGGCTTCTAGAAGACGTGTGGTATAAAAACTTTCTTTGTTCTGCCATTGCCATGGCAACTTGAACTTAGGAGTGCAAATGCTGTCAACAGCAGTTTATGCTGTTGGCCCAGAAAGGGTCAACTTTAAAAGAATGGCAAAAGAAGGGATCCTACACTGACTGCAATAACTGAATGGAAGAAGACGAGGAAGAAGACAAAGAAGAGGAAAAAACAACAACAAACAAACACCAGTGGGGAGGGGATGGGTGGGGACCAGGGTCATACGTACCTATCTCTGACAAGCACCGTTCCGTGGTCTGGTAGGATGCCCCCCTTGCCCTCCTTGTTGAGGATGCTGGGAGACCAGGGACGGAAGGCGGAGGGCCGCTGGAGGGGCACGGAGCCGCCCCACGACGACGTGATGATGGCATCTTTGCTCAGCTCCTCCTCATCCTCCTCGCCCGGTTTCAGTCTCTTCGCGTTGCCATTCTCGTCCAGACCCTGGAGAAGAGGGAGAAAAGGAATATGTAGGTGAGATGGTATCATTTGATCATCTGAGCCTTACAACATATATTTCATGATAAACAAATTTGTGGTCTGCCACTGTTGTCGCTTTCTATTCTTTATAAGTATGGCCACTGTTGTCGCTTTCTATTCTTTATAAGTATGGTGATAATAATAAGTACCTTCGTCTGTAGAAAATTATTACCACAAAAATTCGCAGTAGGTGACTTTGAAAGTCACCTGAATGGAAAGAGAGATACTTATTAGGAGAATTGCAGTTAAGTAGAATACGTGTGCAAAGCATCTGCACTTTAAATGTGTGAAGTCATTAAACATTTATCACCATTCCGAAGTTCTGCTTGTGATACAACAGTTCATCTCAGGGCATTATGCTTACTTCATTTGGCAGAGCATGATTATTCCACCTCAGTCCATTTCTCATACAGGAGGTAATCTGACTGTGATGTCGTCCCTCCACAGCCACACCCACAACTCATCTCTCCCATTCTCATCACCAGTAAACACCACTACCACCACCAGCACCACCTCCCCCCCCCCCCATAGATCCCACACCCTTCCCTAGTCCACCCCTCCAGCAGGAGCCATCTTGCTCTTAAACAAGTTTCTTCACCTCAACTCCGCCCACATGACCCTCCTCCTCCCCTCCCCCCCCCCTCCACGCACCTAAAATCAATCACAAAGCAACATGATTCGCGATAAGCACAAATTATGTTTATGTAAAGGGGAAGCACAATCACAGAGTAAATAAACAGAGTGTGTTCACGTGCACTGCACGGACCCAAGTGTCCCAATATAGCTCATAATAAAAAATTAAAAAAAAACGGAGAAAAGATCACATAGAAATTGATGACAAATGAGAACGTTGCCCTACATACAGAGTCAGGTCGTTTCATGTTGCCTTTTCTTGTTTGGTTTGTTTAACTACAATTAAAGGCAGCAGATGTTGTTATGAAAGCAAGTTCATTCACCCAGTCTTTCCCCAGATGACATTTGGTACAAAGACGAAGAAGAATAGAAAAAAAGTGTGTCAGAGTTGAGCTCAAAACAGAAAGGCACTGAAAATGATTGGACAATACAAGTGTGTTTCTCATCTCTCTTTTACAGCTCTCATCTCTCTCTTACTGCTTCTCATTTTCCATCAATCTGAAGATCAGGAAGCGAGCCAAGTGGTTATCGTTTACATCAGACGTATGCAATGTTACAATCACAGTTTCGTATGCTGCAATACGTTGTCACTAATGAGCATCATTATTGACGGACTTCAGCGCTTTATTAGAGGCCACAATTACTTCTGGCCACACCAACCCCTATGTTCAGGCAACAGTCAAACTAAATCCTTTTCAATCATGCACTATTTCTTTTCTGAAAAACGAAACCAAAAAAAAAAAAAAAAAATACAGAATCTAAACTTCTCAATCAATGTCACACAACACAAACTCTTAAAAGGACAGGGGGAGATTTTTGTCTTCCGAAAGAAATTCACGTTCTAAGCTAAAATGAGACTAGTATGAGAACTTGACTTCATCGATGTTTTGCATATCACATGTGCTACTTTGAAATAGAGAACATTTGGAAGTAGGCCTACTGGTGAAGTGGTGGTTGAGTCTTAGGAAGAGGAGGAGGAGGACAAGATGATATGACAAATAAAATCACTTGCCTTGCTGAACGCCAAACAAAAATTACTTTCACCAAAGCAACGGCATGCTGCCATATGCAGTCTACACCGACTTCACTCAATCAAGACAGTTGGACTTGGTACCAGCTCAGACCAGTCAGAGAGATTGGAGAAAATAGGTTATCACCATTTCCCATTGTTGTTGTCGGTTGTCCCCAACAAACTAACCCTATCCACTGCTGCTAAACACAATGTGCGTGCCGATCATGATAGAAGATCTCGCTGGCATGCATGCACGGAGACCAGAACTGGAAATAGAGCATCGATTCGCTCGGGCAACACGTGGGTACGGGGTGATAACATATATCAATGGGAATACAATACTGCATGTGATAACATACACTCCTAAATATGTGAGAGACCGGTTTTGGTTAAAGAAGGGGGAAGGGGTGGAGGTCATACACACATAGAGAAGAGAAAATAGATCTATTGTAGGGGTAGCGGGTTAACTCTCTGGAGACCCCCGTCTCTGCATTCCCTTGCATTTGTATGGGATGCTTATGCCTCTTGAGCATGACTGGGTTAAACCTACATGGTTCCAAACAAACATCACTACATGAATGCTCACAAGAAAAGAGCATCACGTCGCATAGCCTACGGAAACGGAACTCTGTATTTTTTTTTCTCCAGCTTAAACAAGCAGAAGATGGGATTCAGAATATGCTGCTGAAAACAAAAAAGAAATGAAAAGGCAAACTTAACAAACTTGCAGATAAAAAAAAAGAAGAAAATGCAGTGTCTGCAGAAGCCCTGAGCAAATGTACTGGGATTGATGGGGTGGGGATGGGGATGGGGGGGGGGGGTTAAAGAGAAATCCAGTAACATGGAACGCAGCCAAGTTGGTGGTGAAGGAAGAAAAGCTGCTGGTAAACATACCAGTGTGGGAGTGGTGTGGCACATTCGCCAGCGATAGATAGAGAGACGACAAGAACAGTTGGGTGTCATAGGGTGAGCCTTTCTAGCCTTTGTACACGTGCATGCACCCAGGATAGCAGCAGCATAGTCTACTGTCTGCAGACCTTGATGGGGTGGGTATTAACAAACAGGCAACAAAAGATTTCTTTCACAAAACATGTGGCCAGAAAGAAGGGTAACTATGATCAATCCTGAGCAGCAATGGTAACAAGTGGCCATGAAAGTTCTGAAGGAAAGGGGAAAGAAGAGAGAAAGAAAACATTTGAAAAAAAAAAGTGTTCTTGGTGTGAGAAAATACACCGTTGTCATTACCCTAATTTCTTGTTGAAGTCGATATAAACTAAAAGCCCCGCCACCGCAATGCCACGAAGCTGGGCCTAGCTACTGAGACTGCTACTTATACACCCCTCCCTGTGTGACCTGTAGTGACCTCTCATGATTCCACTAATGTGCATTAGGGTCAAGGGTGTGGGTGGAAGGGGCTGGCTTACATGTAAATAGACTCTGCAGATGTACTGTACTTGGCAGGTTTTTCTCAGTTGCCAGAGAGACTGGATGATAGAATTCTGGTTTGAGGGGCTACTGGACCAGTAAATTCTAAGAAATGACCTCGGAATTTTAGAATTGATGGTAAACGCAGCGATTCATGTTATTTGTAAAGTATCACTTGATGAAGAGCGATTCTATGGCTGCTGTGTTTGAATGATGAGAGAATTGACTAGAAGGCAAGTCTATGGAACCAACCAACAGGGTAGGGATGATGGGAAAGAGGGTGCAAAAGCTAGCTCATTACCCTCATGAAACAATGAAACTGGTATTTACTTTTCTGTCACATGCACAGCACTCTCTAAGCACCAAACTTAACCCTTTTTGTGCCTAGGACTTTGGACAATGTGTAGGCCTACACCTTTACAGTGTTTTTCTGGGGCAATTGTAACTCGGAGCATGCAAACGTCTCATATGAAACAGGGTGTGCACTTAGGGAAGGAACATGGCAGGCTCATGTTAAAGTAATCATGGCCGACCTGCCTCCTCGTGGGAGAATTCTGGATGCGTGTATCTGTCACGGGACTCCGTACAGAAACTAGAAGATTGCAATTCCCTTCTTTTATCTGCCGTGTCAAACCTCTCATTACCTCAGCATACGGGCTGATATGGCATGAGAACATGCACCACTCTTATTATACACAGCATCTTGAGTACAAATTATGAAACACACAACACATGTAGGCCTACACACACACACACACACACACACACACACACACGCACACACTGGCAACTATAACCGGACATGAAATCCTGCATAAGAAGTCAAGTCAATGACATCAGATTTAATACACTTCTACAGCTAGTCTGATTGATGGGCCCATCATACAGCAATCAATGCAACTGTTTTCCCTGAAAGACGATCCCTCAAAATGTCACACAGGTACGCCAGTGTTTACTATATACCATTCAGGCCGGGACACACTAGACCCTACTGCATGATATCCAGAGCAAAGTCAATTCCGAATGTAGCAGGCATTATGTTTGACTGTTATCAAAGTGGGCCATATGGTCTCCTATTTGCTTCCCCGGGCAGAATGCCTACTCTGGCTCCTAGGGCAGTCTTGGCAGAGGGAAGATGATGGGACCCAGAAGAAAGCTGACAAAGATATGGCAGCAGAGAGTTGACGAGAGCAGATGAAGAGAGCATGAAGGAATGAGAGAGAGATAGATAGATAGATAGATAGATAGATAGATAGATAGATAGATAGATAGATAGATAGATAGATACATGCACTGGAGATGATTGATGTAGAAAGAGGCCCTGTCATGCCTTCCACAGTAACATGTTTACATTATGTAATGACTGTACCCCCTTCTGATGGAATGGTATCAATTACCATCATGGATCTTTTTTTTTTCTTCCACAGATGGTCTTGAAAACTACATGTATATCGACTGCTGTAGGAAATTAAGAGGACATTTACATATTGCTGCGCAAACTTTATAAGCCATCCCAACCTGGAAACCTTAGGCCTATTACTAGTGGAAGACATAATATTCTGAATGAAATTTTCTTTCTTCTTCTCCACCTCCCCCCCCCCCCCCCCCCCCCCCCGAATAAGAAAATGATGTTGACAATCAAATAGGCCTACCCCTGGTAGACTTATATTTTTCTTGCAGAGGATAAGATACAAAATGGAAACACAGTGAGGCAACACACACATCCCTCATCACACTTCCCAGGATCAAACTCCAAATTGTATCTCATCCTTTGGCAAAGGCGATGTAACTGTAAAGGAAGGGGGGCGGTGAGGGTGAAATGGGACCGGTGGGTATGGGAGAGGGCACAGCTAGGGGCAAATGACAGGGGTTGGCATTGATGCACATGCCAGGTGCTGCTGGAGGAACATTCTATTCCCAGTAATGAGAGGCCGCGGTGGGAAAACGCAAAAACAGTCCAGTCTTATGTTGTGAAGGAGATCTTACCCCTCCCCTCCCCCCCCCCCATCTTGTTCTTCATTTGAAGAGCAATATAATGTCAGTCATATTCTTCAGGCTTCTCATGAATCCTCTTACATATTTCATTTTGGTGTTCATTTAAAGGGTATGTACAGTTCTGGTCGATGTGAGGATTAAACTTTTAACGTTTTGCGAGATATTCAGAAACCACTCTATGAGATGTCAAAGAGCATGCAGTTCTAAGGGGTATCAAAAGTTTGTTCGATGAAAATCGGTTTTAAAATGGCTGAGATATCCAAGAATAAGGTGAAACAAAGAGATCCTAATAAAGTTGTGGCATGTCGCCTTTTACTATTAGCACTTTTTGGGATATCTCAGCCATTTGAAAATCGATTTTCATCAAATAAACGTTGAATCCTTCTTAAAATTACATGCTCTTTCATATCTCAAAAGAGGCTTTTCATTATCTCACTTAGGAATGTTCAAAACATGAATCCCCACCTCAACCAGTACTGTACAGTCCCTTTAAGTCCCACCCCATCCCCCCCCCCCTCCCCCGTACAAATGGTACAGTCTGTGTCACATAGTAAAAACAAGAGATGAAGACCCACTGCCTGTATGTCATCATTTTCACTCCCAACCCCCCCCCCCCCTCCATGTAATATAAAAACTTGGTTTGTATGTAGGGGAAGGAGGCACGGAGGGAGGGAAGGGGACCCAGTAATTTCATCGCTTATCAGGAAAATGCCAGCTATTCAAAATCTCATCAGCAATTCCCTTCTACCTCTGCACTCATTATTATTTTTTTTTTTTGTCAACCAATCCACGGAGATATATATTCAATATGCTATCATTGACAAGCTAAATAAAATCACATATATATATATATATATATATATATATATACATACATACATACATGTGTGTATATATATACACAAACATATATATCATGATTCATATAGGCCTACATATATCTATTTATTGACAACAAATACAAGAAAAATTGAGAAGGAAGATGAAGAGATTAGCTAGATGTACGGTAGGAGACAGAGGAACAATGCCCACAGGCTTTTATTAAGGGATTCACATGGCAGAGATCTTCTCATCCACTCAACTTATTATTGTCTGGATTACAAGTCTATTCCTTCTACTCCTAGCCTACCACCCCCCCCCCCCCCACACACACACACATCTGATTGAATATGAAGGGGATAGACAGCTATATGGTATATATACAGGATGACATAAAAAGAGGTAGAGGGAGGAAGACAATGAAAGCAACTTGATGTATGCCACTTTCACATATTACAAAAAAAAGTATAGGCCTACATACTCTGTATGCTCATGTAGGACCCTATATGATGTACAAACATGTGCATGTTTTGTTCGTGAAGTAGTGTACAGTGTAAAAATAATCTGTATATTCGTATGTATGATATATTACCAGTAGGGCCTAAACATGTACATTCCAAAAAGTGCATGTTTTGTAGGTGAAGTAGTGTCCATCATGGAGTAGTATATTTCTAGTCATCCTGAAAGAATTAAAGTCAATGAAAAGTAAACATTTCAAGTGAAATAATCTTACGAAACTGATTGTGCACAAACTACCTATCACACATATCACTTCCTTTAGGCTTATCAATCCATTACCCTTTAATCAAACAAGTAACATCCCAAATACCACCCCATCTCACAGTCACAGGCCCCTAGGAAACCTCCAGAAATCCCAGGGTCCACTATCCAACCCCCTTCCTGTGACCCTCTCGTCTGCCCCCCCCCCCCCCCCCCACATGTAACCACTCTGACCTGGAGTGACCCCTTGCTGCAGGAACTGACCAGGCCTGAGGAGGTGACCTTGCAGTAACCTCACTTGATTTCTCAGTTGGGGCTAATAGTGACCCTCCTGGGAGGAAGGAAAGAATGAGGGGGGGGGGGGGGGGAGGGGGTGGTGGAAGAAGAGGAAGAGGGCAAAAAGCTAGCAGCATGAAGTCCCCATATAATAGGGGCAGCTTCCTCATACCAGTGCTATGAAATCTCAGGCCTTGGAAAAGGTATAAAGAAGTAGTATACCCAGAGAGAAATCTATTACTCAAGGGGACTTTGCAATGTTTGTGTATTTGTTAACATCTATTTATTTATTCCTGGTTTATTACTTTTGCAGCAAAGGTATGCTTGATGTTTGTTTGAAATTTGAGGGGGGGGGGTCAGCATTGGGTGGGGAGGGGCTAGTCTAGCCTCCAAGCTCTGGGTGTTTATTTGTTTACATCTATTCATTCATTCATGGTTTATTACTTTTGCAGCAAAGGCGTGCTTGATGTTAAGTTGAAATTTGAGAGGGGGGGGGGGGGGGGTGGTGTTGGGTAGAGAGATGCTGGTCTAGCCTCTAGGCTGTGCCAGAACTCTATTTATTTCATGTTCATACTCTGGTGAAGAGATCCCCTGCTGTACAATAGTAACAATTACCACACATTAGTATTTCACTTCTCAGGGTCGGTATTGGTAACATAATCATGTTCCTCTGGCGGCATACGGATACATTTTATGGCCTCATTGCTAAACCCTATTGCAGGTGAGTGCAGTACATTATGTAGGGGAAGTAGAGGAGCATTCCAGAGCCTTGAGGTAAGGCTACCTCTCTCAAGGCTAGAGATAAATATGGCCAGATTCTGATGCAGTTATGTGCTTCCTTTAGATAAGGTCTGCAGAAGTCATCAGTAAAAGGTTTCGTGCACTACTTGCTTTACAATAGCTATCACATGAACACACAAAGAGCATATGTTTCTCTTTTCACATACAATGTTTAACTTCATAACTATGTTTAACTAATATCATTTTGAAGTACTGTATAAGCTGTTATTTTCGCGATTTTCGCGAGCTTTGGGCTGATCATGAAATTCAAGACACGCGAAAATATTACCCCGTCATACCTTGCAATGCAATGGTATAACTCCCAAATACAACGCAAGGGGACTACATACACATCTCTGTATGCCTTTTATCAGCAGAGCCAGTAAGAACTTGTTTGGTGCACCCAATTCACAACACAAACAGAACAGCTGGGTGCGTAAGATCCAGTAAATAACATTGCAAAACAATGTAAAACAACAACTCAAGGTTACTCATTTTATGACCTAGAAATATTCCTGATGCTTCTAAATAATAAAACAACCCTGCACAATTGTAACCAGTCATGAGTACAATGTCATCAGCAGGCCACAGGGCTCTTTCTTTCATGTGTGCCACTGGTGCATGCTGTGAAGTTAAAAGGCCCCTTAACCCATTGAGGATGAGCTCATATTGCTATAACACGCATTTTCCATAGAAGCCTGCCTGACTATAATTGGGACCAGAGTAGTCTTAAACGGGTTAATATTGGCTGTACTTGCATACGCTTCTGCGCATACTGCAATGTATACATTTACTTACTTCCCTGGACATATTATATGCCTAAATTTCCTTCTTAGTTCTTGCTTAAGTAGAGAACATCTCCAATCACAAGTGAGGGGATTAGGTTCCAATTTATCAAATCTAAAACCACATCAAGTGCTGCAGGGTATGTGACGCTACATGAGTATGAAAACATATACGCTGCCCTGAAGTCTACAAGAGGTGTATTCTGATATATTATTCCTCCACTTCGTCACTGCCACTCATCATTCTGCTCCTCATGAAAAGAAATATCAGAAATGACAAATCTGTTCAAAGATTTATTCATGAGGGTGCAAAACAAATGTAAATAGATGATGATTCACATTTTTTGCATGGACAACACAGTTGCTACATGTAGACCCTATCGATCAAAACTTGATTCAAATACAGCATACTCTTGTTCTAAACATAAACCCATTATGAGGTAGATATAAAGTACTCCATATTATTCTATTTGGGTCTGGAACATCATACTATAAAGCTTCTCACACATGAAGGATTAGGCCAAGTAAAAAAAGAAAGTAGTTTCTTGTCCGGGTTTTTTGAGCAAGGCGATGAGGGAGGTCCTTACTATTTGATATCTTACTATTTTTTCGAGGATTGTCAAAATGAAGTAATATGTGTTTCTCGTCCGGTAATTCTGAGAAAGGTAACGAGAGAGGGCTTACTATTTTCTATATCCAATTTATGAAATGAAATATCACTCTGGTAGCTGTGTTATGAGAGACCAGGTCCCAAGTGTATGTCTTGCCTGCATTCTGTGCATTTTCAAACAAATATATATAATTCGTAATATGTACCATACTTGAAATGAAACTTCATGCATACAGAAATACATTTGCTTTTTCTTTCCACTACAGATGTCAAGGGAAAATGACCATCTTAAAACTGGTATTTAGTGTTGTAATGGCATTTCTGATACCAGTGTACTTGCAATTCTGATGTATTGTGCTATTAATTGAAACAGGTATAAAACATGTCTTTCAACAAAGAATGTACGACTGAAATGAATTCCATGATATTTAAAACACTGCTTTATTTATCATTGGTGTTTGTGACTTTTTGTGTCCACACAGCTGGTATGTATCTGCATTTCTTCACATACAGTTGTAGCACATTCAACTGGAAACTGGCTTGTACAATTGCAGATGGATGTCAAAATGATACTGATATGGCATTATAGCATTAAACATTTAAAGATGTTTCTTCATGTTCTAAAAAGACATTTGATAATCACTCATCATTTGGATGATGAATAATTATATTGTATACCACACTACAGAATACTCCATGATACGACTCACGGCCGTGTCCGTGAATTTACATCGTAAAGAAAAGTATCCCGCAGAAATACGAGACAAACCAGAATCCGTGGAAAAGTTATTTATTTTGTAGATACACCCATTTAATAATTCTACATTTGCTGGAAAAGCGCATTCATTTTATCTTCAAAATATTATAACAATACATCGCCGTCAGATGCAACGTTACAGAGCAGAGTGTACGGGCCTCTACACAGCTACAGACACGCACACTTTGCCAATAAACGGTGCGGCACGGCGCGGCCACTGCATTATCGTACCTTCCGACACTGCACGCACATGCACATAGTCACAATGACAGGAAAATGTATACAAACTCCATACAATCCTCACAAGCATTTGTACAATACAATTCATCCGCTTAAAATATGAGAAACGGGGAAAAATACGAACAATGCGCGAAATACGCGTGGAATATCAGCGATTGTTCGCAAAAATGTTGCCGCTAGAATCGCGTTCACGACGTACCGAGTGCGCTGTACATCACAGCCCAGGCCCGCCCGCGGCCCGCCCATCCAACTACAGTTCGACTGCTTTGTGCTAATGTGGAGCAGTGTGAAATGCATGCATTATTACATACGCACTACAGAAGCTACAGCTGTACTACAGCTAAGTAGAGGACGCAAGGCGTAATTAGAAATGAGACATCATCATTATGTAATGGCAGGTGAATATTATTGTCAATTTCTTTTTTTCGGCGGCCGAAAAAATAGTAAATATCAAAAAAGTCGATTCGGCAACTGAAAGTCGATGCGGACGGGGAGCGGGCTGGGACGAGAATTATGAATTTCGTAGTATTTTCAGCGCCATTTTGAAAATAGTAAATAGTAAAAAATCGATGCGGCGGCCAAAATCGATGCGCGCGAGGACGAGAAACTGGTTTCTTTTTTTACTTGGCCTTATACATGTAGTAAAGAGACAGTGAGCCTAGTGAGATACACTTCCTCTGGAATGCAAATGACTGTTTTAACATTTTGGACCAGCCACTTACTCCATAGGCCTTTAGTAGTCACATAATGTGCAGTTTTCCTTACAACCATGTCATTGGCGCAGACCCTTTTATTACCCAACAGTACTAAACCCATCTTGCTCTGGCTAAGCTGTGAGTCGGTTAAAATTCATGAAATTGAAATGTGGGAATATGTCTAAACAATTAAATCCCTCGGCTTACAGTTGGTCAAAAGACTCCTGCCGGAAGTTTTTGTTCTGTTTGTTTTGTGGTTAAGGAGATAGTTTTGTACTGACGTCAACTACATTACCAGCACAGACTGAGGCAGGATATGTAATGTGCATTGACGCTGTTACTCCTCACCACGGTAACCTTGAACATGCGTGCCAGCATGAAGACTGGCTAAACACTAAACTTGCGAGGGCATTCGACAGGAAATGGTGTCAGGGAATGATCACAGCGACCTTGGCAATGATACAGGCCTCCTGCAGACTTGCCTCTTTTGGTTTTTGTTTAATCTGTCGACGTGAGCAGACAGAAAGTAGGCAGAGTACCATCCAAATTTCAAGGTTCTTCAGCCAACAGGTGCCATTTGCTGCTTTTAATATTTCAGTACTGGCACAAACAGGAATTCTTCTGGAAAATATTAGGTTTGGAAACAAAGCAATGGGGGGGGGGGGGGAGCAAAATATTTTTGTTTTACTCTGTCATTCATAACCCTCCCACTAAGTGCCCCCACCCCCAGCTCAGCCCGAGTACAACCAGGTTACACATTTTCTTCTTTTTGTTTTATTGTTCTCATCAAACCTAAGTACAGATAAAGAGATGGTTCTATCACACACGAGTGCTAATATGTAGGCCTAGAAGTTGCCATTGTCCCAGGTCATTAATAACAGCCGCATGTGTCTGTCAAAATACACACACACACACACACACACACACACACACACACACACACACACACACACACACACACACAAAACAAACAAACAAACATACTACACTACTCAGTAGTGCTGCTGAGTACAGTGTAGGTCTACATTTACATGCATGCTTTGGGCTAGATATGTAAGGTGTTTTGATTTTTTTCACTCAGCTATTTTGCAATGAGACTCTCCCTACAAATTCAAGCTCTCACATTTTGAAGAGAAGGGGGGGGGGGGATATCAGAAGAAGAAAATGACACAAGGAACATATTTTCTGTCCTCATTTCTGGGATCCACTAGGTAAGGTTATGCTGCTACTTAAAACTAAGAAAGTTCTCTTTATCTCAAAATCATGGTCCGTTTGGTATGCCTCCCACTATCCTGTTAATCATCACTTACTCTCAGGGGGTTTCAAGCTAAAAAAGTTTATATATACCTCTTTAAATTCTCTATTTCACCCCTCCCCCCATTCTTCTTCTGGTTTTTATTTTGACTTCTGTAGTGTAGGCTCTGCTGGGTTCTTGCATGCATGCCAGGATTTTGACGTCAGATTTTTCGCCTGCCAAGTGCTGTCAGCCACTCCTGGTCTCAGTGTGTGTGCGAATATCGGCACGTTTGACCTTTGACATGTACAAAGACAGGTGACAGTTCCGACTCCCCCCCCCCCCTTCACACTGGGAATCAAAGCTGGAGAAAGCTCATTGTATCTCCATGTGCACCATGTGTGTCTTTGCAGAACACCACAATCGATGCATCTGAATGCATCTTCATCAAACAGACAATTGAGCCAAAATCAGTATAATCAATGTTAAGTAGGACTATTTAAATCTACAAAATGTGAACAATAGTTTCATTAAAAACTATTTCTAGAATGTACTGTCACTGAGGCTGTTTATTGAGAATATTAGTGACATCTCCTTATATTTGCAGCTTTATTGCAAATTTTTTCGTACAGTAGGGTGCAGTAGGGTGCTTCTGTGATACAACTGAACTACAGGGCCTACACATGCATCAAATGTGATAATTCGAAAAAAAAAAATCAATCGCTGCTCCCGATGTTGAATGGTGGCTTTAAGGCCATTCACTGCAGATGCACCAATCCTCCAAAGAAACACATAAAAGCAGAGAGGGAGAGAGAGGGAGAAATGGGTGTCAGAAATAGAACCTTTTACTCTGCCTCAGCGCCGATCTTAAATTTCAAGAGCAGAAAACAGAAATAACTGCCAAATTTGGCTGCTCATCTGTCGCCTCTCCCATTACAACTTCCATAGTATACACAAGTGGACTTCTTCTTGTTAGGGGGCATCAAGAATAAAGAAATAAAAATAAAATAAAAATTCCATCTGCCCCAAGCCTCTCTCGCACTGGCGAGGAAAAGAAGGTTCTTCGCGCCATTTCGTTTTGGGGTCATGAACCAGAGACAACTTCATGCTCTGAATGAATTACTGAAGGCATCATTCAATTTGGGCACAAGCTAGAAATGGGGGAAAAGAGAGAGAGGGAGTGAGGGGGGAAAAAAAAATATGGTTGCTAAAAATAAAGGCCAGTACCCCTTTTTCC
Organism: Diadema setosum; assembly: GCF_964275005.1. Taxonomy (NCBI): domain Eukaryota; kingdom Metazoa; phylum Echinodermata; class Echinoidea; order Diadematoida; family Diadematidae; genus Diadema; species Diadema setosum. Next base: position 31,947,513 of record NC_092699.1, on the reverse strand, counting down.
TCGTTCAACACCAACAATTCATGGACTTGGGATTTTTTTATGTCGCAGAGAATCCAAGAAGAGAGAGTCAAGTTGCAATTGGTTGGTGGGGGCATTTTAATGCCACCCCGCTCTGATCATTACTGGGGTTCTTGCTTGTGCTGCTTCCCCAGTGTAAAGCGTGGCCAAAAATGGCGACTAGTCCAGGGCACCAACTCGAATCTCCCCCATGGAGAGGGACACCATTGTTGTACCTACAAGCTCAGAACACTAGTAATGTCTGCCGAGGAGCATAAAGGCACTAATGCTTGTATTTGTGCCCTTCCTGCATGCGCTCTACTCCCTATAAAATACATCACAGATTCACATGGAAGAATGCAGCAAAAATCACCACAGTACATCCACTCCTTTCCCCCGAGCTGAGGCTTCTTTTTCGCTGGTCTCGGAGAATCCCATCCTAAACAGATCACCCAGAAGGGAGGAGCAGCGCACAAGTGTGAGATGGCTGTAGAAACACTTCGAGCATAAAATGTCACCCCATGTGCCCACGCACTTTCACCCAGTGACCCTCGACCTCCGGGACGCTCCACATGAGACGAGCTGTTCAGGATCATGAGGTGGTTGGAAGAGGATCTGGTAACGATCTCTCCTGCCAGTCATCTATCTTCCTCATGTCATTTACAACGTAGGAACGAGTAATTCTACCTGGGCGGAGCTAAGACCATACACTCTTGATATCACTCAAGTGAAATTCACGATGGCACGAATAATCACGGCAAATCCCATGTTCTTTTCATCTCTCTTATTGTCCTAAGAGCGCACTTCAGAGAAAAGAAATGTAGACACTCTCGAATACTTAACAGGAGAAAAAAAAAAGACAGAAGATCACAAATTACTATCATTTTCAAGTGAATAAGATATCATTATGGCTTGTATCACTTTCATATCCCTCCATACACATCAATATTGTTTTCAGTACAATGTATGTTTTGTCATTATGTACATTTAATTCGACATTTATACTGGTAGGCTGAGTCACCCCCTACATTGCTGTATGAGGAAGTCAAGTCCATTATGCTTGTATAGTGTTCAGCTGAGACACAACATCCGCAAGGCTGAATGCACACACGACTCAAATGCCTTTCTCAAGTCCAGTTTTACCGTCCAGTGGACTATATCAATCATCTGTTTCCATGGTAACGGAGGACAGCACCATTTGAAGTCATTCTCCCACTCCAATCCCAATCGTCATTGTCTGGAAATACTCCCGGCACTTATGGAAAAATGGCCATCGATAGCGAGCAAATAAAGTCCACTTTGCATATTATGGCCTATTACTGTGGCTATGAGAACCTATACTGATGTCCTTCTGCTGTTGCTGTGTGTCCGTGTGGGTGTGTGTGTGTGTGTGTGTGTGTGTCTGTGTGTTTAACTACTACATCTGCAATGCTTGCTGTAAACTGTGTATCAAGTATATCATTGCCATGTGTGTTGTGATGGGGGAAGTGAGATAGGAGTGTTAGCTGAACGTGATGTGTGGACACCTAGATATAGTGACTTTGGACAGGAATTACAAATCAAATCTCTGACAGATTGAAATTCGCTTTAGATTTTCTTCATATCGTTGTCCATGTGTGAAGTCACAAAATGGTGAAGCCTACTCATCCAGTAATCAATGGCAGCACCAAAACTTTAAAGGGATGGTACAGTGTTGGTGGAGATGACAATTTGGCTTTTAACTTTTTGCGAGATACCAAGAAAACACTTATGATATAGTACAGAACATACCATTTTAAGAGGAATTCAAAGTTTATTTGATGAAAATCGGGTTTGGAATGACTGAAACATCCAAAAACAAAGTAAGACAAAGCGATCGTAATAAAGTGTGGGTCCCACTCTTTATTAGAATCACTTTTTTGATATCTCAGCCATTTCAAAACCAATTTTCATCAAATAAACGTTGAATTCATCATAGAATTACATGCTCTTTCGTATTTCATAAGAGGTTTCTCATTATCTCACCAAAAAAAATGTTAGAAACCTGAAATTAGGTCTCAACCAAAACTATACGATCCCTTTAAACAATTATAATTTTTGAACAGAAAGTCAAACTTTCCTAAAACTTCACTGATGGACGCATTCTACTAATATTGCTACATTAATTCCATCCAAATGTACATTTGGATTTCACTTCCCTATACGGAATACTGAATGGCTATCTCCTTATGTCGGATACTGATCTCACGTTACGCACACATACTTTAAACTAAAGTCTATCCCACTTATCACCAATACCAATGAGATCATCATGCTTCCGGATGTGTCGCTGGGAGCGAGCAACATAAGAGCTTTTAGCATTGAGAATGATACAGATGAGAGATTACATCACACAGACACAGACAAAAACACACACACACATACACACAGACAGACAGAGGGGGATGCTCCCACCGGTAAAGGTGCTGCAACGCAAGGCTGTTGTGTCATGTACAGTCCTTCGCCATATCTCGCCCAAGGAAGAAACCTCTTCAGAGGCCATGAGAACTATGGCGGCCTTTTGCGATTGCATTATATCCCCTCTGTTCAGTCTCCCCCCAAAACTGAATCGCAATGATTTCTCACCACTCTTCGCTGGCTGGCAATCTCCTTGAGAGAATCGCGATGCAACAACGATGGCCTTCGCTCCTTCACACTCCCCCTAGTTTCATTTTCTCAGCGCAGACATGAGCTGCTGCTTCCAATGTTTTGGTTGGGATGATCTCATCACAGACTGATTCATTCATATAGATCTTTCTCTCAAGCTCTTCACATACACTTCAAGGTCCACATTTTCCTACAGCTTGCTTGTCAAGCTTTGCTTGCATTGTAGAAAAGTTAAAAGGAGAGAGAAAAAAAATATGTCTGGAATCCAACATACCAAGGGGGGGGGGGTAGCCTCCTACCATGAAAATAAAGCAAGATTGCTGGTCTATTTTGTCTACTCACACTCTATTATACATTTCAACAATAGATCATGTATGGATTTCAAATTGAAACCACACAAGAACATTAAAAACAAGGAGCAGAAAACCCACTTATGGGGAGGGGGAGGGGCAACAGAGGAGGGCAACTGCTGGACGAGTACAATGATGATCAGACAATGGTTCATCCAAAGCGAGGAGCCCATTCTCAAAAGCCATTTGAACAAGTGCAGTGAAATGTGATTGCCACTAAGCACAAAAATGCATCCCATGCCTAGTAGAGGTAGAGGTATACATAGCTATGAAATGGAATATGAAATGGTACGGGGGGGGGGGGGGGGGGGGCCTGCAGATCTGTTTTTGGCTCAGTATTTCTTCATGACATGAGATATAGAATGATCTCCTGCAAACAGGCATGAAAACTACAAGGTCTAGATTGCCTGGACTAGACCTGAGAAGATAAAGGTTCACTGAACCCGTTGAAGACGAGTTCTGAGTATACTCGGGCAGGTGTCTATAGGAAATGCGTGTTGTAGCAAAATCAGCCAGTCGTCAACAGCTGAACAGACGAGGTAGAACATTTTTTTTGGTATTTTTTTTTTCTGCTCACCAAGGCTACAGGTCATTACATTAGAATGACCAGCACATCTGATCTCAGCTTCCAGCTGCAAAGCTATCCAACAATGCAGCTCACAGACTGCTGCAGATGTACAACACAGTCTGCTGACTGCGATCAGCACATTTTGGAGCCTTTGTTGCTGTTGTCATCTTGTTTTTGTTTTGTTTTGCTTTGTTGAAATCACAGATCAATGACATCCACGGCTAGTGATCTCTTATTATCTCCGAAGACTATTTTCTGCTCACAAAGGAAACATTTTCAGGGCCTCATCAACCTCACATTCTAAACTATTTGATGACAGTGAAAGAGAGAAAAAGAAAAAAAGAGAGACAAAGGGGAAAAAAAAATAGAACACTCTTGAGTCCAACTCTATTGATCTGATCTAGATTAACAGCACCATTAACCCCTCAGCATTCAGAGCACCGAGGGCAGATTAGGACAGATGAACCTCTATCATTTGCCAACTTTCTGTGGGCCAATAACAGTCAGATTTATTCGGGGTCAAGCAAAGTTTGGACTCTGCTGTCTCTAGTCTAGACAACAAGGAAGACCCATATCATAATCACATAGAAGAAACCTTGGCACATTGCCAAAGGAACTGGTAAAGGAGGGGGTGGGGGTGGGGGTGGGGGAGTCATTTGAATTGTCAAAGACACAGAGGACACCACCCTCCCTGTTTGTCTCATATGTAAATCAATGAATGAATTAATAAGTGGAAAGAGACTATTAAAGCATGGCACATGACCTTTCATCTACGTCGTAATCACTCGCTAACATCCCAGCTGCTACTCCAAGATGTCCTCAAGCTGAACACACCAATGAAGCAACAACAAACGAATTGAACACTTAATACACAAACAAACCAATCCTCTTGATATCACATGCTGTATTTACTCTTGGGTCATTCATGAAATAACTACTTTCATCCCCAAACTCATCTACCACTACAGTCTTTACTCATGTCTGGTTCTTAACACCTCTGCCCTCAGAACCCCATTGATTTTTTTTGGTTTTTTTTTTTTTACCCCTCCCTTTTCTTTCTCTCTCAAAAAGGGGAAAAGGCCCCATCCCCTTTGCCTAACTCCCTCAATTCATACTGGTGTAGGTATAGATGGGGTCAAAGGTGCAAATCCTTTAATGCCGTGTGCACAGGCAGGAGAAGTTTGTTGACATTATGAAAATTATGCATATGAATTCAGGGTCAGAGTCTACTGACCCGAGGGTGGGGTAAAACACCACTACAAGAGGGATGGAGTGGTGTTGGGGGGGGGGGGGAGAGAAAGAGTGGAGACTGAAGAAAGGAGGGCATAATGCTTATTTCAACACCCCCGGGGGATAACATAATCAACATCTGTCGTGGCCTGACGCAGGACAACATTCCAGCAGCCGCAGGTCTTCTTCTTCTCTCTCTCTCTCTCTCCCTGGCTTCTCTCTACACATTGTCTAGACAATGGCGGTACGCAAGCACGCTCCTGGACCGGCGACTACTGCGTCTGTAGTAGTCCGGGTGGGCAGAGAGTCTGTTTGTAGGTCACTCCGATAACCCTTGGGTCCGATCAATGCTGCCAGACGACCACGGGCTAAATGGGGCAGCGAGCTGGGGCGATGAAGGTCTTCTCTCCCGAGTATTTGTTTTCTCCATTTTAATCGGCAGGAACATAATACTGCCAGTCTGCCTGTTTCCGTCCACGACAAGTCATCTCTACGACCAGCAACTCTTCTGGTCCACCGCAAATAATATCATTACAGCGGCGGGGACAGCAACGCCAATTTCCGTCACAAAATCTTAGCTGACCCAGCCATGATAACACCTGGCTCTTTTATACACACGAGGTCAATGGCTCCAGAGATTTTTATATCAGCAACTGCAGACATCTTCCCAATCCTGATAAATAAAATCCTGTGCTGCTGGAGCTCCTGTCACAAACTTTGCTAGCTGCTATGCATCATTCAAGTGAAAACAAACAAGAACATAGAACGGTCGCAAATCCCATTTACTTTGAGCACCTCAGAGGCAGAGGAAAGCATGCAAAATCCTACAATAGTTTGTGCATTTAACACTGCAAGGACCACTTCAAGTAAGTCCCACATATCCACGCGAATAGACTCGTCTTTGGCAATGTGAGGGTTAATATCCTTCCATACAAAATGGCACTTGAACACACACCTACCTGCATGTGTGCTCCATTTCTGGGGATGCAAAGAGTTCGAACATAATGAGTGGACCTCGATAACGCTGAAGTAGCTTCGATAGGAGTTGCGATTTTTACAGGGCATTTTAAAACTGAAGTGAGAGGGGGGTAGGGTGGAGAGACTGACCCGGCCACATAGACCGCAAGAAATATGGGTCACCGCCGTCACCCTCTCTTCTTCGTCTGCTGCGAAAAACTAACACGACCTCCTCGATAATTGTGGACTGGCAGAATAAACTTTGCCCGGGGAAATTATGGCTGCCGCAGCCAGACATCTGCTGCTGCTCGACAACAAATCTAAAGGGAGCGTCTTGCCACTCTTTCCATATTCATTCGCCAAAATGTCTGCTGTGTTTTATTGCATCCTGGATTAACATTCACGGGGTAGTCTAACTTCCTCACCCCCCTCCCCTCCACCTTCCAACGATAAAAATAAAATTGACCATGGATTTCAGTTTCTCAAGATCAACACCAAGGGATGCACAGCTATGACATGCACTGAGTAAAATCTCTCTGGGTATTACCTAAAAAAGTACACAACATGTCACAGAAGTGAATATTATAGGATGAGCTGGAGAAGCCCACATGTCAGGCTTGAACCAAGGCCAGCTTTCTTATTGAGCCCTGGACAGAAATGAAATGATAAATGCAGACATCATAAATTTTATACAGGATTCTGTCAGTCTCCCTTCGCCATTTTTACTCTTTTCTTTTTTTCTTTTTTTCTTATACAGGGGGAGGGGTGGGGGCAGGACCAGAATGTAAAAACTAGTGTCTGGTAATTGTTATTCTTTTCAGGCGTCCGGACATACAGATGCTTCAACTGGGATATAAATCAGCGCTCCTACAAAGACTCCAATTTTTACAATCAACTGCAGCAGCGTACTACATTCAATGCAAGTACTGCAAGGCACCGTACCCAGCCATTACAAGAAACGCTGGGGATATTATGTGCTTGCAGTGATTTACTATGCACGAGAAAAATGTGGGGCCTCATGCAGAAGGAATGATAGCCTTACTCTAAGGCAAAGTCCTGTTTTTTTTTCTCTACCCATCATCATTCTGTTCAATTTACTGAAGTGTTTTTGAACATGCCATTTGAGACATACTCTGTTCCTCCTGAAATAACATTCTCCCATTTTGTGCATAACCTAATTCTTCACAACACATTATGCACAATATCAATGCAGGCTCTGAACAAAGCGAACAATGCGATCAAATGGAAAACTCTTTGAATTGAGCGTGTTTATTTGAATTGCTTTATGCTTGCTTTCATTTATACCGCCAACTTTCTAGAATTAAGGCCATGAACAAATACATACATGCACGTAAAAAAAAAAGCACCGAGACTGCATGTAGGCCTAGGCCTACTTGTTGACAGTTTCTGTTTAAAGGCAACTGATTAGAAGGGGGAGGGGGAACTGCTTTTCCTGACGTAAAGAAATACCACTCCACAGTCTTGAGTAAATTCTGTGTACATGATTATGATTGATATGCATGAATTGTAAACACAACTTCCATAGGAAACAACAACAACAAAAGAATCACCTCATGTAACTCTAGACCTGACCTCTCACTCTATCTTATCAATACTGAATCCACCGCCCCTTGAGAACATCACACTTATTTAAGGAAAAAGGAGTGGGACCAAAAAAAACAAAACATCAGGCATCAAGGAAACTGTCAAGTACTTAGCCACTCAAGTCATCTTACAGGAAAGCACCAAAAAAAAAAAAAAAAAAAAAAAAAAGAAGAAGAAGAAGAAGAGGGGTTGTCTGGCTTTCAGGTGCAATTACCAAGTCTAGTCTCCCTGATTATGGAGCAGTCAGGTAGGGCAGTGTGCTGAACCAGGGTGGGGTGTCATGGCAGAACAAAAGAATATCAAAGGGGGGGGGGGTATTAGTGCAGGAGGGCATTGGCATTAGTCTTCTCCCATGGGTGTTTGTTATCCACTCTATATAGGCCCTACTGTTAAGCGAGAAATTTTCGCGAACTGGAGCCCACAGCCTTTTTTTTTTTTTTTTTTTTTTTTGCGGCATAAAATTCTAGTGAATTGCCACTGGCACCTATTTTATGTAGTGTAGACAGGGACTTTCATTGGCCTTTGAATTTGCAAATCTTGGCTCTCGCGAAATTTGCAAAAGTAGCATGAACTTGAACATTTATGGCTTTACAATACATATTTATGGTATTTGGATATCCACAGTCAACAACTCTACTAATATCACACTGCTGTAAAAGAACACCTTAGCATGGCAAGCCACCTCATAAAATGAATTACCAAGAAGGAATTATTCATACATATTTTCTCCAAGAAACAGCATCTTTCTCAACTGATCAGACATGTGTTATCAAACAGGCAAGGTATCTCAAGATTTGTGTTATCCTGCTTGCGAAGAAGTGTGCTGAGACTAAGTGAAGGTCTGGAGAGCTAAGAATAAGAAGCAGGAGATGGGGGGGGGGGGGGAGAGATGGGGGGGAGATGGGGGGAGGGAGGGGGATGGGAAAAGGGGGAGGGGGATTCCATGAGGTCCACTGAGACACAATGGGATAGACTTGAAGGGTTTCAAAGAAGCGCTAGGATGGGGGCAAACATTACACCGAGGATATTGGTGTCACCTTTTGTGCACTTCTTCCCGGAGAATAAAACTTTTGGAAACACGGCACTATTGATTGTTTGTCTCAAGAAGCCGGCAAAGTTCGGCACTTTTTGGACTGCCCAGACTCTATTTCTAGCATCGTGAATAAAAAGGACAAACATAAAAAGTTGCTGTTGTTGTTTTTTTAAATTCAAGTCTGATGCTGGAGTGTACTCACTGGTTCCTACTCAGGGTTCGAAATTGGCGATGGTCCGCTGGCCATTGGCCACCCAAAATCAAGTCGGACTAGCTAAAAATCAAAAATTCTGAAGTTACTAGTCTGTCTGGCTAGCCAAAATATTGCTTCAGTGTCAAAATTGATTCTAAGTAGTCCGCCTGGCTAGTTAAAAAAAAAAAGTTAAGTGTGACCCCTGTACTCTTTCTTAAAGTCAAGCCATATACCCTGTACAGTTCTTGATTCAGTCCATCAAATATCACTGTTGGAAAACAAGTAGGCCATGGGCCTACATGTTTGTCCACATCCCATCAAAACACAAGCAATAACAAAGTTTTGAACTGACTTGGCACAACAATGTGGACATAAAACAATGCAGGGCTGGCCCTGTTGCATAAAAAAGATGTACAATCAAACATAAGTCAGGTATCAGACAATCAGAATAGAGCATTCAGAGATGCCGGTGCAATTACCTGATCTAAGTATGATCTTATGCAACAGGGTCCAGGAAACATTAACAGAACAGCCCTAAATACACTCATATTTCCCAGTACATTCTCTTCACTGGTACGTGCTTACAAAGTCTTGCATTCTATTCTCTTGACAACCAACCAATCACAAGGCTGCGGACTCTAAGAACTAGCTTGGAAAAAGATCTCTCCTTTCAATGCCATCCCAAGACACAAACCAAACAGAATAGCGATCTTCTCGCTGATCATTCACTGTTCGTTGTCATTATTATGTGATCAAGATGCCTCCGGTGTACATGATTAAGCCTCCCCTGGCTCTGAAAGGATGCAGAGATGACTTGGGGATTACCACAGGGCCAAAGGATACTTGCCAGATCCCTAAGAAGAGAATTGAGTGATGACTTCATACAAAACCTGGCAAAGCATTGGAATAAAGAGGAAAGGGGGGGGGGGTTGGGCAGAGGAAGACGATATTACAGAACAGAAGGGACATCATATGACCATGGGGGATTAAGGTCACATTAATTACAACACACACGTACTCTGGATGGCTTAAGGGAGCGATCCAGCCAACATAGGAAGTTCATTAAGAATGGGATCAGAGAGCTATGTCCTCCTCTTCCTCCTACCAACATTGCAAAGTGCCATTGGCAGAATGTACTCAACAGGTTGCCATGGCAACAAGAGTCTACCGCATCAAGTCCAGAGGGGAAACTTTCACTGCAGAAATTCCAATCTTGTCCTCATTTACACTGCCACCACTAAATTTCACTGAATCAATATCTTATACTAGAAAAGTATCAAGTGAAACTGGTTGAATTCATTTATTTTTAATGTAAAAATGAGAGAAACCTGCAAATATTTGCCAATTTGAGACAGACACAAAACATTAATTTTCTAATACTTTCTGCGATTTAGAAGCTTTTGACAATTCTGCACCAGAAATAAACAATCATTATGAACAGCATGAATAATTCAAAAGAAAGGATTCTATGGCCCCGTTGCAAGAAAGTTGCAATCAATTGCAAATAATTGCTAATTTTGAAACAACCATTCTGATTGGCTCAGGGTCTGCCCTATTAAGAAGACATGCATGCAACAATGATTTTGACTGGCCAGTGACAATCAGTTGCAAGTTGCGTTTAAACGCAAAGTTTCTAGCAAAGGGGCCTATGTTTTCCCCCTTTATTTTACCCTAAGAAACACAAATGCTAAAGAGTACAATATTATAACAGAAAGACACAGTGTCAAACAATAGATAAGCAGTTTCTGGCCTTTAATGGGTTAATCAAAGATGGAGTTGGAAAGACAACTGAGAGAAGAGAAGGAGCTGGAAATGATAGAAGAGCATAATGAGGTTTGGTGTCAAAGTGGAACTGACTGATAACCTCAAACACATGCACAGGGGTACACCAACGCCCCACATACCAGTAGGCAGGCAGCACTGGTGCAGTTTCGTTGTTTCATCCATCTTTGAACCCGTCCGGCATACCAATAACAATCCATCCATCATAATTAATATTTCACACTCACGCATGCACACACACACATCATCCAAGAAACTGCCTATAAACCTTCTAACACATAATATCAACCAAATATTCTGGATGCACATGTGAACTCCATTGCTGACCTGAGCTGTGAGTTCAACCGAGCATGGGAATACTTGCTTGACATTCCCTTCTCCCACCTGTACACACAAAACACACACACAAACACACACATACAAACATACACACTTCACAGACATTCATTCAACTATTCTTTGTGTGTGTGTGTGTGTGTGTGTGTGTGTGTGTGTACACACGAAAGATAGCAGACTTACTAATTGAGTCAAGGGCATTTACAAAGCTGAAGAAAAAAAACAAACAGGCGAGCCAGGGCTTGAGGAAAGGGAGATTAATTCTGACTGGGAGGGTTTAGTTTAAAAAAAAAAAGAAAAAAAAAAGACTAAATTTACATAACACACATCAATTGTTCAATGTCTCAGCAGCCATTGCCCCTGACTGCACCAGAGTTGCACAAAAAGGATTAAGCCATATACACTGGAAAGTTAATCAAATAGCTAACCTCTTCATTACTTGCTTTTACATTTTTACAGATTTGTTGGTGTTTTGGGGTTAATATTAGGGTTAATATAAGAATTACTATCCTTGAGGATAGCAGATCATTTTCCCTACTACAGGTGGTGATCTTCAAATCTGGATGAGATACCAATTTTTCTATGTTGGCATTTCAATTTATATTACTCATTTGCTGTTGTACGAGAAACTTGGTCACAAGATGAGAGTGAAATTTCAGTTGTGATGTGAGCGTCTTGTCTGATATCAACACTTGCTGCAAAGCTTGGTACATGCATCCATGTTGTGTATCAAAAGTGGGCCATAAAGCCAGCTTCATCATCCCAACTAAAGATGCAGTCATTTCAATTGCAGCATCCTCTGTCATTGCTCCAAAGCAACCATCCCCAAGCTCATATCTCCCTAGTGGAAAGAGAAACATGAAGAATTATATCGCATAAAGTTTGCCACCCACCCATTTCACATCTAAACAACCCATCTACCCCACCCACTCCCTTTCCTCTGTTAAATTCATCCTACAAACTGTCTTGATCAATGCTTGTAGCTGTAGCTCCATGAGCAATGCATGATCAACCTTGTAGTTACACACAAAGTAGAGGATGAAATTCACACTCAACACACACAGAAACACACACTAACGCAAAAACTAAAAAACACACACACTATTACTCTGGGCACCCCTCCCTTCCCACCCCCTCCCCATCCCCCCCCCCCCCTCCCCTGGTTACCCTCCATCCCCACCCCAGAGTGAGACGGGTCCATCTTCTTGTAAGACTATCTTGCCAAGGGACCCTGAGATTAAAGAGCAGACCCAGTCAATGGCAAGGGGACACCTATTGTTTACCCCACTTCAGAGGATCAGAAGGCGGGACGTAGTGTATCGATCTCCTACTGCTGCAAATGCACTCTATATATATTACGTTCTCCTTCTTTTATGTCTGAAGGGAGGGGGGGGGGTAAGGTTGATGGTCATTGATGGCAGACAGAGAAAAGTAAAGTGAGAGAGAGAAGGACATTGGGCAAACAACAGCTCTGTGGTCATTGTGTGTCCTGGGAGTAAATAGCCAGCAAATGAGGGGGGGGGGGTGGGGAGGGAGAATGGTGTAGTAAGAGGCAATGTATACAAAAGCTTGGTCTTGTCGAGGACAACGCATTTGAGATACTGTACATGTGAATGTGCATGGGTTGTACCTGTGCATGAGTTTGGGCATGTATGCTCGGGCATAGGTCGCCAGGTAGTGTCTATTCTATTAAACTAACATTAAAGGTAATGAAAACACGGAAATGTTTATGCTATCAAACAAACAGGAAATATTTGTTGATGTTTCTGTGAATAATTGTGATATGATATCTAAGATCGCATGAAATATACATAGGCACTGTATTTATGGTCCGATCAAAGACACAGACAAGAGAAAACAGAAATTTGTGCTCATGCAAAATATTTTGACAACATTGATAACACTTCCATATCCATGATGCAAATGGAGTGATCAGCTCCAAAGATTACACTCACTTCTAGAGACATACTGTATTTGACATGTATTTCATGAAAATATTTTGCAAAAACCCAGCTACACAATAAAATATATGGCCTAAAGATGATATCACAAACTTATTCTCTTTGTTTTTCCCCAAGGGGTTTACAAATACGCTTCTTCCCATGCGCATATCTACACAATAATGACAAAGGTAGGATTTATTTTGGGAGACACCTGCAATATTCAAACCAGACAGAATTCTACCCCAGTGGTACCTTCCCCTCCTTTTGCTGATTGGGCAGGGAGAACAATCATTCAGAGAAAGGAAAAAAAATCTTGAACAAAGACTACACATTCTCTTCCATTAAAGTACATGTCCACTCACTCGGCAAGCTGGGGACTAGGCAATTAAAACTGGCTTTGTACACTTGAATGGGCCAAATACGCCACTAGCGGTATAAAGAATTCCTAGACTAGTGAAGCTGCACATGCCCCCCCCCCCCCTTGAATGGTGTAGCCTAATCCCTCATAAACGCCAAGCTTCAAGAAGCACATCTCGGGAGTAGTGAACGAGACAGGAGAAGGTATTTTAAAGCAGAAAGAATGAGGGGGGGGGGGAGGGAGAGAGGGCTGTGATATTAAAAGAGACAAAATAAAGGGTTAGATAAAGAGTAGATGCCAAAGCACTTGACAGTTAGATTCCTTTGTCTGTCCGTCCACCGGGTGAAGACAACTAATCCCCGACGAAGTCTAGACTACAATCCCGCTTTTTCCCCTCGCTGGCCAGATTCATTACCGAGAAACACAACAAACACGGAAGCTCGGTCATCTTTACCGTATGGCTTCCCTGTAGATAACTGGACTTAAAATGATATCGCTAAAAGGCAACTGATGTAATTGAAATGGGATCACACTTTTGACATAATGACTTTAACAAACACACGCATAAATCTCAAAGTTGCAATGAACTTCAGTAACTGTCAAACACAACACACTGATGTCTTTCCAAGTTCAAAAGGTCGTTTGTCAGCCTTAAAGGCATAATTTACCATTTGCAGATAAAATAAAATCCCGGCATTAGTGCTTTAAAATAGTTCTAAAATGTGAGTTAGGAATAGAAACAACCACTGTAAAAATTTGAATCCGTATAATCGATGTTAACTATTGTTAAACACACAAAATGTGAACAATAGTTATAATAAGAATGATTCCGGACTAAACCGTCTACAGTTATGGTTTATTGAGAAAAATGCGGATATCTCCCTTTATTTTAGGCTTTATTGTGAAAATCTTATATGGCAGGATGTTTTGTGATACAACAGACCTACACATATGCATCAAATGAGATATCTTGAACATTTTTGAAATCACTGCTTCCAAAGGTAAACTGGGCCTTTAATAGAGACTATACTTTCTCAATGGCTCTTGAAATAAAATTCTTTAGACTTCTGGTAATACATAAGTAGTGGCAACTATCAAACTCTCATGGTCTACTTGTGAGGCAATATATCTTTGGGGCATGAAATTTTTTGCGAATTGCAGCTGGCACCCTTTTTCACAGTATGAAATTTCCGTGAATTGCCACTGGCATTCAATGCATTAAGTTCTATAGTGTAGACAAGAACATGAGCATGCATTTTAAATTTGCGAGTTTTGACTCTTGCAAAATTTGCGTAAAAATTGACATGCATGCAAACATTTCTGGTTTTATAGGAGGTATGCAACTTCTGTAGGTAGGAAATCTGGGGAAGATGGCAGGAATTTGTTGCCATTTTTGTTGATGATAATGGCGAGCTGCATATGACCCCTTAATAACTTTTAAGTAGCTGAAGGCCGTGAGCTTTGAATAGGGACAGGTGAACGTTAGGCCTATAAGCTTCCCAGACAGGGTAATGAGGGACTACGTTCATGATGGGAGGAAGCTTATATGGCCATGACATAACTGAGATCACCAGCCAAAAGAGGAAGAAGGCAATGGAGAGAGAGAGAGAGAGAGAGAGAGAGAGAGAGAGAGAGAGAGAGAGAGAGAGAGAGGGAGAGAGGGAGAGAGAGAGGGATAGAAGGATGGAAGAAGAGATTCAGATGAAATGGGTCAGTAATGGCCATTATAATGTCTCCTGGAAGCCAATCAGGACGGCCAATAATGATCATGAAGCTGGGGAATAGAGTGCGCTGGGTCGGTCTGTCTGTATAATGTCCATTCTGAATAGCTGGACGAAGATTACATGTAAATGACTGGGAATTATATTCAGAGCAGCGTTGGTACCTCTCTAGTAGTATCAAGTAGTGTGGTGCACTTTGGTTGCTCTTCTTATCAGGCTAAAATGACTTGACAACACATCACAAGAACACGTTTCTGAACTCTTCTGCAAGTGAGGAATCCCCCCCCCCCCCGCGACCCTTGCTAATATACATATTTTTTTCTCACTGTTCATATAGGATCATTGACCCCCACAAAATATATGAGAAATAATTGATATCCAGGAATATTGATGATATCCCAAAGATCTATTAGGGCCTCTGTCCAGTGGCCCTGCGCTTTTCATTCCGTGCCTGCCTTCCCGAATGGACGATGGTGAAAATTCATTTTCGCCGGGCTGAGCATGCAGCGGGCCAGCGCGGAGGCAATTCCCAAGATGCGCTTTCTAATTGTCTGCGTGTCTGTTGTGACAGAGAACGAGCAGATGACTGATTGTGTCATATGACACCGGACCTAGAGAACCTCACTTTCTCTCTCCCACCCCCCCCCCCCATCTCATACATGGGGGGGGGGGGGTAAGGGGGTAGGAGGGAAGAGGGGAGAAGGGGAAAGAAGACCTCAGCAAATTCTTCATAGTCTTGGGTTAAGTGGCATCGGCTCATACGCATCTTCTCCCCTCTTCGAAGATAATTTAAGATTTATGACACTGACCCCTACTTAGCAAGACTGCAGGGCATTGGGGGTGGGGGAGGAGAGAGAGGTGTCCGCTGAAGTAGCCAAGTGTGAAGGGCGCCGCTTACCGTCCGCGTCCGTCCTTCGTATGCGTTGTGGAGGGGAAGGGCGTCGTTAGCTCGCTGGCTTTTTTTTTCCCTTTGATCGAAGCAGCCGATGCCAGCCAGCCACCATGTTCGATTCAATTAGCTGATGACTGTCTGATACGGTCATCACTCTCTCTCTCTCTCATCCCCTCACTGTCGTCATGTCTGTCTGTCTGTCTGTCTGTCTGTCTGTCTGTCCCATCCTCTCTCTCTCCCTGATCCATTCTCCATCTCCCGGCCATTCTCTACTCCCCCCCTTTTTTTTTCTAATTGTGTCATCCCTCCGTTCCTCCATCAAACCTTAAACTCCACAGGCACGTTCGCATCGTGGATGGAATTTTTAACCAGCGCCAGCTAGCATAATAATTATGCCTATCCCAACCTTCCCTCCCCCCTCCTTCCAGAATGTAGTGCACTCAGATAATAAATACCAAACTTGCTTTTTGAAAAAGCAAATGGCTGACTGTTTGCTAAAAGAAAAAAAAATCCTTAAGTCTGGGGTCAGACTGTAATGCAGCATGCTAATTAGCTTAAAAGCAAACTGTCCTAATTGTATTATTGTTCAAACGGTATTCAACTGCTTGTACCGACCAGGAAAGACTCTTCATTTAAAACGAAAACAAAAAAGTGGGAAGATGGTTTTCATGAGAGTAGAAGTGTAAATCAGTAGCTCAACAGTTTTGTTTCTTTCCCCCCTTTTTGCAGAACAGAATGCACAAGATATTCAACACATATAAAGCTTGTGTGCCACCAGCATTGAAAGAAAGACATAAATTTGGCCGTTAAATTTCACGCATCATTTCACGAAATACTAGGGAGAACCCAACCCCTTGTTTAAGTCCCATCAACCTTAAATTCTTAGGCCCTACTATTCTCAGCAAACGCAGGCTCCAGTAAACTTTTGTAGTTACTCACGAATTCTATATTTTCCCATCCCCTTTCTATTGAAGAGGACTATAGCTTCCCCACTAAAAACATCTTTAAGAAGACAGCGGCATAGATGCATCATTGGCCAGGGAGATCAGCATTTTCTCTTTATCATCACCCTTGAAATGATTTTGCTCACTAAACTTCACCTGCAGATTTAACTCAGCCACTCCTGCTGGCATTTTGTCTGTGTGCAATGTCTATAACTTCTTTGAGTTAGGCAGTCCCCAAAGGGTTGATAGCTAACGAATAGACTGGAGGGCCAGTGAAATGTGTCACACTACTCGGTATTTACCCTGCTATGAATTCCACAAAGTCTTCCGTCTGTCTGTCTGTCTGTTCGTCAGTCCGGATCTATAAAGTCTAGGCCTAGGAGAACTGGGTCGGGGTCAGCAAAGGTTGGCTCCTACATTATTAAAGAAATTTCTATCTCTGCTTGACTTGGAGACTGAAGACTTTGAGGAGACAGTAGAGAGAAAATGAGTGAGAAAAGGGAAGAGATTGATACTGCAAACCAACTGTGGCATGATAAATAACCATGGCTACTAAAATTTTAGAAAAGGAGAGAGAGAAAAAAAAAAGGAAACATCTGTGGCAGTTGCTAAACAAGTCAGGCAATCCTATAGGCCCTATTTCATGTATCATTACTTAGAATGTTGTTGTTGTTGTTGTTGCCTGGGATATCCAACAGGTAACACATCTCACAAGTCACTTCCTGTGGTAGACTATAAGAAAGCTGACACATTTGAGCAATGGTGTCATTTGGGAAGACATAGTGATGCCAACAGAGTGATGACCACGCTTTTGATGTCATCATACTGAAGGCATCTTCCAACATTCACTGCTTGTAATGGACACAAAAAAGGGACATACATCAACAATTTTTACCTATGTACATTTTCTACGATCTATGTCTCTTTGTTTGATTCAAGCATCAAGAGAATTGAGGCAAATTTTCCTCTCCAAACAGGTATACACAGACACATGCTACCACTATGTGTACAAATATATGAAGGCGTATGTGCCACATGCTGTATCCCACATTATAACTAAACTGCAGTGCTGCATCACAGAAGCATGGCGAGTGTTGTGTGCATGCATTGGTACACATATGCACGGGGACTGCACATATGCACACACAGGCAGCGGGAGTCGGCAGCATACATGTATGTATACATTGTACAATGTACAGGCAAGCGAGGGAGCAATATGGGAACCAATGCCTCTCCTCCTTATTTATGTTCCTCACTAGCCTCCTCCTTTGCCCTCTCTCTCATCTCTCTCTCTCTCTCTCTCCTCTCTCGTATATCTTTGAGACAGCCTGATGGCAAAACCTGACAGGAATATATCCACCGCCTCACGGAGGCATACATACGTTCAGTGTTCTCGAACAGACAAAGACGTGTATCTTACGGTCTGAAGTGAGAGTTTTTTATGCTGCATATCGACGTATTGTATACTTCCACTCTACTTGATATTGGGCCCACATGTGCTTACAATTTTCTCCCATAGATGTGTAATTTCAGCCCCATAGTTATCGCAATGTATCCACATGCATATCCATACATGACTTTGAGATAAAAATCAGTTAACAACGCAAGAAGTTGAAAGCATCTTATCGATGCCTACTGATGGTGTATGTCAATCCAACCAATAATAACTACATTTCCTTCTTTATCAAATTCAAACCCATCTCGCATGCAGTCACAAATACTGCCACCACGGCGGGCGTCTTCTTCTCCCGAGAGCGGCGAAAGCCTGGAAACGGTATCACCGGGATCTAATTAGCATCCCTGACCGAAGACTGAACTACATGGATGAGTGATACCCCCGTCCTCCAACCTCTCTCCCCGCCTCCTCTCATCTCATCACTAGCCCACTCCATGGCTTCATTAATGATGCGTGCCCCTGACCAGGCGGGGGAAGGGAAAACCCCCTTCTACTTCACATAGAATCTGCGGGGATTAAATCCTGATTGGCACCTACATACCCCGACACCATCTTCTCATGATTCTGCTGCTCTTCCTTTTACACCCACCGCTTCCTGCTGCTATCTTAAAAAGCATGTTATTTCCGTTTCATCTTCTCGCTGAGAAGTGTAATGTGCGATGTCTTTCCTTCCGCCTTCCTTTCCACCCACCTTTTCCTCTTTCAGTCCTTTTTCATGTTGTTCGGTTTTCACTTAACCTACATCTCTCTCTCTGCAAGCCATCCCCTACCTCCCCACTCCCCCCCCCCCCCCCCGCCGCATCTTCTCCCATCATCCTCTCACTTTGCGAGGCATCCTATCAACTCCGCCCTTCTCCATCCATCCATCCTCTGTGTTTTCCACTTTGCCTTCTCCTCCTCCATCTCTCTCTCTCTCTCGTCTGTCTCTCGCTCGCATCTCTCTCCCTCTCTCGCTCGCATCTCTCTCGTATGTCTCTCGCTCGCATCTCTCTCCCTCTCTCGCTCGCTCGTTCTCTCTCCTTGCAATCAGCCACTGCGAGCTATTTTCGGCGTAGCGCCAGCCGTCGTCGAGACAAGAGACTGGCCACTCCAGAGGATACCTTTCGGCACCAAGGGGGATAACGCGCCTCGCCGCAGACCGTGCATTTATCAACCGCAACCGACCCGTAAAAAAAAAAAAATGAAAGGAAAACAAAAAAAATAAAATGCAGCAAAGGAGAAAAATTACGTGCCTAACCAGCGCATGAGACATCCGAAGAGATATAGCATAAATCGTCGGTCCTTGGACAGACAGAAAGAAAAATGAATATCATAATGAAAAGAAGTATGAGATGAATGACTTTGATGAAAGAAATGGCAACACTGGCACTAACAGAAAGAGAGATAGACAGACAGGCACACACACACACACACACAACCCACACACACTCATACAGACAGACAGGCAAACAGAGAATAAACAGAAAGGGGGGATGAAATGGGAAATGGTAGGGCACTGAAGCAGACAGTATGCGCTCCATTACGAACGAAGCCTGAATGAGGCAAACGGCGGCGGAAGATGAAAGAATCCGGCGCACACGCACAAAAAAAGGCAGCCCTAACTGAATTGATTAGAAGTGAGGGAGCCTGCCCCATTTCCCATCGCTCCTATTTCCGTAAAAAAATTAAATTTCTCTGCATACACAATAGAAGTCAAACAAAGCTCCAACACAGTTAAAGGAGAAAAAAAAATGGGTAATGATGAAATATTTGACAGACAAAATCATTAAAGCCAATTTTCGCTGAGGGGACTGCTCTGCTCTGCTAATAATCGGCTCAGCCAATTATGCCTACAAGTTTTCTCCACGGAATATCAAATATTTCAGTCGGGTAATTCCTACCCAAGCTAGGGGCAGGTAATCACCGAGCACATATCACAAGCACTGACTGTTAATGCCATTCTCGAACAACAAAAAGGCACTTCAGCGACCTACTTTCACCAACCAACGCTTAATTAGTCGATCGTTGAACGAAACATCAAACCGTTTTGATAGGCCGCAAACTAGTTGCAAATCTCACTTGCCTCATGCGACAGACAAGGATCAAGAATGAAAAGTCACACAACGAAATTCTGTTACTGTAAAACAAATTTTCGAGTGCATTTTAATTTTGCGAATTTTATGTGAGGCAAGATTCCCGAAAGTAAAATGCATGTGAAAGTGCTTGTCTACATTATGTTGTACTGGATGCTAGTGGCGAATCGCAAAAATTTCATGCTGCGAAAAAGGGCGTTGGCTCCAATTCGCAAAAATTTCATGCCGTGAATATTTCTTGCTTCACAGTGTACCATGTAGGGCCAATCAAAAAAAAAAAAAAAAAAGGGGGGGGGGAGGGTTTATGAAGTCAATAATGTCCCCATGTCACTGGAGGACCAATCGCTTTGAGTAGAAGACATAACTCTTTTCGAAACACAGCTTAAGACTAGGCTTTATGCAAAAGAATGAGTTCTACATATTTTTCACTTTGCACCACCAGTGCCTGCTGATAGGAATGAAAGCCAGGCAGCCTCACGCACAGATCACTTCTGACCTCCCGACCTCGCTCTCCACACTTCACGCCAGCTGCCGATCTCCGAATGGGGAAAGGTCGGCGGGCCTCCGTAACGTCAGTGCATCCTCTTGAAACGCGTCATAGGAATCAGCTAAATGCCAACGAGATTTAATGCTACTTTGGTTTCTCTTGGGGGGGGGGGGGGAGGGGACAGGAGGGGGAAACAAGTTGCTTAGAGTGGACTCGGAGGATGAGATTAACCACCGAGATTAGCTTAGTAAGGCAACTTATCACAACAAACAGGTGTGCTGCAGCTACCGCCAAGAGATATAGTAGTCAAGGCTATAACCTTGTGAAGTCTCATACATATTTCCACATACAACACCACAAGGAGTAATAAATATCAGCTCAGCAGACGTCGCAACGTAGTCAAGCAAGCACAAAAATGAGTCTGTTATAAAAGGAGCAAAGCCTCCAAGAGCTGAAAGAAATGTATTCTTACATCAAATGCCAAATTCTCTCTTGGTAAGAGCCTCCTCAAAAAATGAATGTACACCTCTCAAAATATTACAAAACGTTAATCGCATCCCTGTCTTTCCAAGGTAGCTGCCTGTAGGTACAGGTCAGCTGTATGCAAATCTCACAAGTAACTGTCCTTTAATTTGACACTGGCGATGATTATAGTAGTCAAAGTGTAGTCGTGGTACCAACATGGAACTGGCTTTATTTTGTGCAATGGGGTTGAGTATACCATATAGCTTTCAATCTGCACCTATTTTGTTGGGACTATTGATATTACACTGAATTATCACAAAATTTGTTTGAGATTAGACGACTGCAAAGAACCAACGCATACAAATGAACATGTGGGACTTCAATAACTGTCTTTAGGATAATCTGAGGAGGTAATTCAGGTTCAGACGATGACATATCTTTGCGAACAGGCTTTGACAAAGATATCATTCCCATATCACTGTTTTCACACCAAATCAGCTACAAACTGGTCTTTTCCTATTTTTCTTAAACCTGTTGAGAATGAGCTGATTCTGCTCTAACAAGTTTCCCATAGACACCTACACAAGAATACTCGGGACTCGTCTTCAACAGGTTAAAATGCTTCCGACAAATCAGTCTTCAACTTTGCTTGTCTGCACAATCATGGGGAATCAGTTTTTAACCATGTTGGACAAAATTCGCTGCAAATATATAGCTTTACTTATTCCTCTTTGAAAATAGTTCAAGTGGAGCTTTAAACTTCTATTTTCCTTTTGCACACCATTCCAAAACCCACGGCACCGCACCTGTGTATGGCAGTTTCATAAATCTAGTGATGAGAAATAGTAACAATCCTTGGGATTTTTTTTTTTTTTGTTGGTCATATTCCTTGAGTACTTTGGCTGTGTTCCAGTCAGCGAACCATTAATAATTTTGCTGGTAAGATTCATTAATATGAACGTCCATGGATGCTATGTTGCATCGATCTCACTCAGTAGGATGCCATTAATGTTAACACGCAAAGGTTTTCCTGTATCAAACCCGAAAAGATATTTTGTTTTACGTTAATTTTAAGAGTTACTATTCAATAAGTAATACACCATTTTAAAGAAGTTTAAATGAGTTATACCTGATAATGAAAACATCTAACTGCTACAGACATCGCAGTTTCAGACAGGCAAATCTCCCCCCCCCCCCATACCCACAGGAAGAATGTCATATTTCTAATTATCCACGTCTCCGTCTATAGTGCAACAATATTGGTGCGCCGAGCGAAATATGGAAATTGATACCGAAATCCTCTCGTCAGAAATGTGCCGCATCATAATCCTAAATATAGAGCTGCCTAATTTCCTTTGCTCAACGAGTTGCCGCGCGACTAGCGTGGGAGAATTTTGCGCCGTTCCTGATTTCACACACATGCTGTACATGAGAGGTCTATGAACCGTCGTCGTCTGTGTGCTGCGACTGCTGGAAGAATGTTAACTTCTCGACTTGTTACAGGCAAGTAGGGTGCAGAAATACTTTTCTATATCTTTTTACATTGAGGGGACACTGATTGGGGGGGGGGGTGTAAAAACTGTTATTCACATTGTTTCGGTATTAGGGCACGCCGAGTGAGTGATACTGATTGCAGCCGAACACTGCCAAAAAATGGAAGGGAAAGGCAGCCATCTGATATTATCAAGAATTAATCACCATCTTACAAAAATGTTAGCAATATTACCGCTTAAATTCCTTCAATACATGCTCAAACAGAATTCTACCATCACTATCAAAACTTCACTACTTACAACTTTACTGAAAACCAAAACAAGAAGAAAAAAAAAACCCGGAAAAAAAAACAGAAAAGAAGAGAAAATACTCATAAAATGCTATTTAGGCCTGGTGATATGTACATGAATGAAGCAGATGTCTAAGGTGTGTGTGACTTACAAATATTCATAGCTATCATCCACTACCTACTTCTACAGATAAGGTGAGCCATCAGTGCCCCATCAAATATTGAGTCGTCCAGGCATGACCATGACCATTCCGCTGTGCAGACAAGGGGGGGGGGGGGACTTCCCTATTTCAGCCACCTGGATCAGACCAGTCTGGGGGGCAGGGGTGAGTGAGGGGTCAAAAAATTGGAGGTTGACCTAGATCTTGCCAGGGGCTCCAGACAGAGATTAAACAAAGGAAAGAGGAAGGGGGGGGGGGGGTGTGAATGGAAAGAGGACAGATGGATAGACAGACAAGCATGACTGACGGAGGACAGCTGGTGAGATTCAGGAGACAAGGAGAAACTCAACAAAGATATGGGATTACCAAGTAATATGTGAAACAAAACTAGAAAAAAAAACTGTGATACAGATAAACATCAGCAAAAGGAAATGAGACATTCAGACAGACAGACAGACAGACAGACAGATTGACATCAGAGAAGAGACGGTCTAGACTTATTTAGAGATACCTAGAAACACGAGATCATACTGAGGAAAACGGTGTAAAAATAAAATAGTCCCGAGTCAAACATCACGGGAGGTATAAATACACGCATAGATAGGGAACGGGATTCGAGAGGAAATGGAAACTCAGAACAGACATAGCTCAGAGACAGGCAGATAACGAGACTGATATCGCGGAGAGTGAACTACCCAACGGGATCAACTCACATCCAACCCTTTCTTTGCAGACAACACGGTGGGCTTGGAGACAGAAACAGGAGAATTTCAAGAGAAGAGGTAATATTATGGAGGGTGTGGTAAAAGTCCAAATTGCAGTCCAACAGAAATAAAGAAAAGACCATGCAAAAAGAACAAAAAAAGTCAGGTTATACCATGAGACAGACCAGATTGTGCAAAAGAAAAAAAAAGGGATGAACAGAATGAGAATGAAAAGAGAGAGTACAGATATTTTCAGGAAAAGAAATTCAAACAGCCATACCAATTACAGTCAATATAATATGATGACTTGAGATTTTCATTTTTTTTTGGTTGTTTGTTTGTTGTTGTTGTTTTTTTTTTTTGGGGGGGGGGGGGGGGTGAGTTTGAGCAAGTATTACTCAGGCCCAGATATACAGAGCAAGTATTACTCAGCCCAGACATACACTCGTGAAGTGGAAAATTGCATTTTGAGCTTATCCAATATGTTTGACTTATCATTTTCACAGACACACCGGCCATACATCACATTCTCGTCGACGACAATGCTTGGCCGTATCATCCCTCATCCACCCGTTACGTGGTTCCTCTACCCGTCTCCTTGCCCCTCCCTTCCCCCCCCCCCCCCACTTCTCCTCCCAAAATGGACTGGTCCACCGCTGTCTGCGAATCTCCGACCCACTTTCCCTCTCGCTTCTCTTTGCTACGTTCGCATCATCCCCATCCGCCGGTCTGTCCTCAGCAAAATCTCTTCTTATCAATTAATTTCCATCTATCTTCAAAATCTCCTCCACCCCCCCCCCTCCCAAATTCTCTTCCTCTTTAATTCTCCCCCCCCCCACACACACACACATACTCGCCCTCTTTGAAAAATTGTTTTCTCCTTTTATCTGCTATTAATTAATATACCACGGACCAGTTATTACGGCTCTTGTCGGCGATTCAAAAGCGGGGAAAGTGCTAGAGTAGAGCACCCCTGGAATGGGATGAGGGGGGATTACCATTTTTCTTGCCGGTCATCCACCCCAGTCAGAGGGTATGTTCGCTTTCTCTCTCTCTCTCGCGCTCCATCTCGCTTTTTTGGTGAATGCGCTCTCTTCCTGTCTGCAGCGCTCATTTTATGAGTGGGAACATGGGGATGAAATATTGTGATGGAGAGAGGACAAAATGATGTGGGAGAGGGGAAAACAGCAACGGCGAGCAGCAGATTTTCTGCACGAGCGGTATTCAAAAGGGCCATTGAGGACAATCTCCTTCCACCTCCCACGCCCGTTTTTTCACGTCATTAATGCGTTCGGCGCAGCTGGCAGCTCTTCTGCTTCACCGTGCGGATACATACTCTCTACCGGGGTTGACAGCTTTCAACAGTGCGTCAATGTGTTTGTGATTCTCTGTTGATGAGGCACTTTTTTTTTTCCTCCTTATTTGCCATGGTGCATTGCACAATGTTTTGATCATGTGCAGCGCTGGAAATAACACTGACTCTGTGATGTACAGACTGAGGAAGAACTTGCATTGATGAAACTGCATAGTGACATTCAGATCCTGTCCTCACAGTGCCTGCCCACTGCACTTCCATCTTTATACTTTCACTTATCTTTTCTGAGTTTGTTCTTACAATTTCTTCTTTTTTTTGCCATGACTCTTTACTCTTTTGAAGTGAAACTTAAAACAAGATGTGCGCAACGATGAAGTATCAAGTACGCCTACAATTAGCCTATGGGCCTGTAAGGCCTGCGCACTCCCAAAATCACAAATTGATGATGATTACATCACATGAAAGATGTTTTAATTCTCTGTTTACTAAAAGTGAAATGGAAATTTTGCAGTCGAGAAGGAATTCTAACATTTGTTTTTCACATCCATATCTGTGCATTTCACAAATCCCTTGCTATATCCTTCATGTCCGAACAAAGCAAATGCAACAGCCACTTATCACAGAATTTCATGTGGTTTGTATGTATAGTGTGTATTGGTATCATTCAGACTTTTTCGGGCCACTAGAATTTTTCGAATGGGCGGCCCTCCTCCCTCATATTAATTTCAAACACACTTCAGGATGTGGGGAAACAAGAGGTCGGCAGCACCCGGCCAGAAAGTGTCGCTAACGGGGCAAAGATGGAGGGAGAGAGGGATGCCAGAAAGACATCAAAAGCTCTTGTCTGTGTTTGCCGCTGTGGCACCAGACCCTTGGCGAGACAATTCACACTTCTGGTGGGGGAACTGGAGCGGAAAATGATATGCGCTCATCGCGTGTAAGGCCGGCGATTATTGCCGAGCACCTCTGAATAATGGAACAAACGGCACAAGAACTGGGTTAATGCAAATAGAAACAGAAGTAATTGCTTGTTGCCATTTGAACCTCGCCACACCAGACTAGAAATGCCGACACACATAAAAAAACAGTCCTTCTTTCTCGGTTTTCTTTTCCCCGGCAACACAACAATGAAAACTGGGTTAATTCAGTTTGCTGGACGTGACAGAACTGGAATGGAATAATAAATTTTCCTCCATAATCAACACACGTTAGTACTTTTTTTGTGGATATAATACTGCTGCTGAAGGTGTGACTAAATACGGTCAGAGTTCACTATTTTATTAAGAACAAAAAATAAGAATGGGAGAATTGGAGATACAAGAGTAGAAATTGGCAGCATCTTTTTTTGAAGGACGAATTGAGCATTTTATTTCTGAGCTCATCTTCCTTCCATTTCACTTTAGACTTCAAAGTATATCTAAAGAATATGGCATGATGCACACAAGTACTCCTTCATTTGTGCAGTCACCATGGCATCTTTTCCTGATCAGGCACAAATGATGATGACACCACAAAACTGAAGCAGTGGGACTATGATTTGAGCCACATTTTCACTGGAGCTTGCAACAAAATGAGATGATGCTTATAAGATATGATGCAACGAAATAATGTTGGATTTTAGTCTACTCGCTTTTTAGTCACATTATTTGGGGAAAAAAATTGCCTTGGCTGTCATCAGAGAAAAAGGTCTGCAGAAGAACGAAGCAAAGACAACACTCAGCAAGATCATAGTCTGCAAGAATTTGCCATCAAATTCCTAGAAACTGATGGCAGCGGGAATATTTCCCTCTTTTGATCCCCTCTGAGCGTATAATAACAACAGTTCTCCCCGTCACAGCGGGCTACTACAAGTCACTATCGCATTATGCATCCAACTTTGGGGGGGGGGGGGGGAGGGGGGGGGGAGGGGAGGAAAGCAAAAAAAGAGAGAGCCAGATTGAGAAGAGAGACAAAATGGAAGAAAAAAAATGCCCTGTTTCCGACATCTCTCCCATCTGTGACTCATACCGGCCTATAGCTGCCTGTCGAAGAAACAAAATCTCCCTACAAGCAGCGTAAGACAGGGAACTGCAGCTGAAGGGATATGTATTTCATCCAGCAGCATCAAATTTTATCATTTTAGAGCAAGACATCATGCTCCTTTGCTTTCTCTTTCCCCTTCAAGTTTTCTGCTCTCTACACAATAGTGAATCTACCCCCCCCCCAAATACTCAATTCTTTCTTCTTTTATTGTTTTATGGGTCCATACAAGTACACTTGTGGGTTCACTTAATATTCGGAATAATTACGAGTGCAGCGACCTTTACCAGTAGATTTTCAACCGCAATGGGGTAGACATTTGGTGCATCACAAGGGTTAGGGTGAGCAGTGTCCTGCTGGTCCTTTTAACTCAATTTAACTCAATTTAACTCATCTTCTCCCAAGTCTGTGGCTGTATTCTAGCTGCATTCTGGTCCATAATCCCCAGTGCTCATCCTCTACTGAATGCAGCAAGCCAGTACAAATATCATCCAGTGACACCGTGTGGTGTAGCACATGCTCAGAAGATATTAAAGGGAAGATAAACCCCAAGAGCAATGTGGATTGAGTGAAAGTAGCAACATTAGTAGAACACATCAGTGAAAGTTTGAAGAAAATCGGACCATCGATGCAAAAGTTATGAATTTTTAAAGTTTTGATGTTGGAACCGCTGGGTGAGGAGACTACTAGAGGTTATGACGTATGAGTGGACAACAATACCAAGAAAATATAAAGAAAATTCTGCAAAAATCCATTTTTCATGAAAATTACAAATTCCATCAACTTGATATTGACATATGTTAAGGGTAGCAATTATTTCCCCTGCTTTCTGAAAGCGATTGGTCCATTGCTCTTTCATGATTGTAGAAAAGTGAATATTTGTTGAATTTCCTTTATATTTTCTTTGTATTCTTGTCCACTCATACGTCATATCCTGTAGTAGTCTCCTCACCCAGCGGTTCTAACACCAAAACTTTAAAAATTCATAACTTTTGCATCGATTGTCCGATTTTCCTCAAACTTTCACTGATGTGTTCTGCTAATGTTGCTGCTTTCACTCAATCCACATTGTTCTTTGGGTTTACCTTCCCTTTAAGGTCTAGAGCTCTAGTCAGTCTGCAGTGGAAAGGTTAGTATAACATCCTCTAGACAGCAATAACTATAAATATTGAATGGTCTGGACATAAATACTGGTTGGCAATGGGTCATAATGCAATCGTGTTCCTAAAGAAGCGAGGATCAAAATCATCATATTGCAAGCAGTGATGTCATGTATTAAGGTATTGAAATACTTGGAGATTTTGATTTGCCGCCAGGAGGGCTGGAATGAAATAATGTGTATCTATGTAGACCATAGTATAACAAATATTGCCCAGGGTAATATAATTTCAGATTTTGACTGGCTGCAGATGTGGCTAGAAGAAAATAATGTGCATTTGAGTAGACCATAAGGCTGGAGTTCTATTTTTCTCTCCAGACAAGATTTTCCCTCACCACTGCATGATTGGGGAGGGGGAGGGGGGGGGGGGGGAGGGGATAATCTCTTTGGGAAAATTAAAACTTCCCTAGCAATGTCAAGTGTAATATATTACACCTCCATAAAGGTTATCTGTACACTATAAATCACAGAGATTTGCCTGTACATTGTGGTGGATTGGTTTCTACTGCTGACACCACTTGACTCGTGTCATCAACATTATCATCAAAACTACATGCACGTATCGTTATCGTGGGCAACCTAACGATCTATCCGCATTCCATGGAGCATGTTGGGACTGCCGTTGCCACTCCTGTACTCCCGCGGTCCAGGCGAGAGCCGCGAGATTCCTCCCTCGGTCCACTACATATCCCCTTCGATCATCTCATCTCACGACGGGTTGCTGCCACACCCTGTGCCGCGGTTCCCAGCCTCAAATTTGGCTCCTCCTCCTCCTCCATACCTTTTCACTCACTCAATCACTCAAATCACCTCATTCATATTCATGAGGTAACACACCTGGACACTACCTTTTTGACCAACCAAGTCAAGAAGGCCTGAGGGTAGGGTGGGGTATAAAGGTGGTGGGGGGGGGGGGGGTATCTGAGTATTTGTCACGACACTCACCTGTGAGCAGCAAGATGGATGATAAGTTGAACGGTCATGTGTATTCAGCCAGGATTGCGGGGAGCGGCAGGTGATCAGGAACGGAGATGGCAAATCATGGAAAGAGGATGAGAAGAGAAAAAGGAAGAATAGACTCATTAGAAAGATGTACCAAATCGGTCTTTATTAGACATAGATATATAGAGTTCATACCTATTAAACATTGAATATTTGCTTAACTCTGAACATGTGCTATGATAATAAAATGCTGATAAGCCAAAGAACCGACCCCTTGATAGCATGTCGTCCTACGAGTTGAGCATTGCTCAAATACGCTTCAACACGTAACTGTCATATGACTGTCAAACACATTTACATGTCTGGAATGTTGTTGTTTTTTTCACCAACATAGATCTCTCTGATCTCTGAAATGTGGCAAGGGTTAGCTTGGGGTTCATGGAGGTAATGTGCTCAATGATATGCAATAATATCTCTCCCTCACCCTCTTTCTCTCTCTCTCTCTCTCTCTCTCTGACATATCGGTGAGGAAAATTATGCCGGGAATGCTTAAGTATCGTACATATGCAAGATGCAAATCATGAAAAACTGAACCTCGACTCCAATGAAGAGAGAGAACAGGCAGATGCTACATGTCTCAATGTTCATCAAGTGTTCGTATAGTGTGCAGGCATTTATGTGAGTTTTTCTGGAGAAGGGGAGGTGCAGCACACGAACACGTTCGCATCTGCACCCCCTCTACTCCGACACATCTAGGGGTAACTGTTTCGGCAACATTTGTCAGCAAATTGGGATGACTTTGTCACGCTGCATCAGGGGGCACGTTGAGACGGACGTGGCAAATTGCTGGTGTGTGGACGATGAGGGTAATTTCATTAAAGCAAAGAGCGACGGGTCGAGGATGAGACGTCATTAATTAGTCCTCGCCCTAATGAATCCCATTCCGGACGGACAATGAGCCGGTGCCGGGGGCCGCAAACGAGTTGTTGGCAAAAGGTTAATCACATCAAGAGCACCGTGGATGGGATTCATTAGCGGGAGGGTCGGCGCGTTTAGCGAGAAATGTGTGAATGTGCGCAACTCATGTCGCTCCATTAACCCATTTCGATTCAAGTGCACATTCGGACTTGCGACCCGACTCTTTTGAGGCCGCCAACATTAGCATGTCAACATTGCCCAGATTCTTCTAAGGGGATCTCAGGGAGATGTGTTCCATGTATCTCAACAGTCAATAAAGATTCCCAAATCAAAGAGGCCCTTTGCTTTCTTTTGCCAGGATGTGCGAAGAAATGAAAAATTTACCAGGAAGACTCTGGAGAAGGGTGTCGTCTTGGCAAGTCTGAAACTTACCTTCCACATTCCACTCACGTTTTGAGACTACTTTATGACAGGCAGATCTGAATAATACAATACACTGAGCTTTCATGCCTGTAACGTCCAATTTCTGTGGCTATCTCTTATTTTCTCCCCTCTCTGCACCTTTCATTTGGGATTATGATTTGATACATGGTAGACAACATGATGGAAGGCTATTTTGTACGTCTGCCACAATGCTAGAACTTTGCCTGATGGAGCCACTATCTGCAATGTGCATGAATGATATCATCACGACGAATAAATTCAATAGCGTGAATAGGGTTTTAGGAATAAACCTAGGGCCGACACTCTAAAAGTATGCAAACTATGTGCACATAATAGGTCTTGTAAATTCCTCCAATGTCACTGTTGACAAGAATAAGAAGGGTTTGTCGTAGTCCGTGTAATAGCTGGGGAGGGAAACACCTGTTCATTTGACAGAAGGCTGCGGTCAGCTTATCTCATTTATGTGTCAAGGCTGGCCGCGATTATTTTTTTTACATGTCATCACCCTCTATACATTCAATCCTACCCCACTAATTCAGCTAATCATTCCTATCCTCCCGTTCTGTCTGGCGTTTGCAAAGCGTTCACAAGTTTCGGGAGGATGTTGAGACTCTATTTTGTATGTTCCACCATTCCAAACTGTCTCTTACAAACAAGAGTTTCTCCAGCCTCAAAAATGCATAACAGATTGTGTTATGCAAAGAGTTAGACATCATCTTCTGACAGAAAGAATGGCATATGTTCTTAATTTGTACTGCATTTAATAGTGCCCTTTTGCTTCCACAGAAACACAACCAGAATATGGAAATAAATATTGGGAGGCTATTGTGAACACATGATCAGTACCCTTTGTTTGCAGAATCAGTCACATATATGCCCACCAGTAATAATTTCCAACGGTTCAATCTTTAAGAAAAATGTTACACATAAGGAGATTATACAGATGACAAATGGGATGATTGCAGTGGTTGGCAAATATTATGTTCAGTCCGACTTTTTCGCAGCAAATGTCACTCAGGCGCATCATTAGGAGTCTCAAATATCTCCTCGTCAAATTCTATAGGTCAAATTTCCCTCCTGTATCTGTACATGGAGCGCTTTAAAAAAAAAATCAACGAATATCCTACATCCTTTCGTTTTCTGTCGTTTTCGTTACCTCAGGGGTAGGAGGGAGGGAAAAAAAATGATGTAGGAAATTATGAAATGTTGCCCTTCCGCCGGATCAGAGCTGGGGAGAGGAGTGAGGGGGTTGCCATGGTAATCGACGTGTTGATAAACATCAGCGATGGAATGTCTCCTCTGATGTGTCTTGATTAAGAAGAAATTAACGCAAATCGATGCAGACGGAGCTATTCCTGAGCAGACGAGACTGCTTGCGTCCCGTCCCGCCCCCCCCCCCCTCCCGGGATCGTGGAAAAACGCAATTAAACTCCCCAAAGTCGTCAAAGTCTTTTTCGTCGTTGTATTGTCAGTGGAAGAGGGGAGGAAGTCGAACAAAGACAGAGCCACAAGGGTGCCGAGACAGCTGGACGACATTCTCCTTGTTTTGTTTTTTGTTTTCTTTTGTGTATGTTGTCTGTGTCTTCTTCTGTTTTCACTCCTAGAATATCTTGTTTGTCTGGTTATAAACAATTTCTCTTTATTCCATCGTCTCTCGGCATAATTGGAAGATGCAGAGCAGCTGGAAAATGTAGACAGCGCATCGCACTTGTCATTTCCAGGACATTGCAGGGCTTGGCAATTTCCATAAAGGCTGCACAGGGAGGGGGGGGGGGGGGAGGAAGAGAGGAGGAGGGAGAGTAGGTGGGGAGTAATGGGGTGCAACTATCACATCAAAAGGAACAAGCAACTTTTTAGACAACTAAGGAGCTTTGTCATCCCCTAGTTTCTTATTCATATGCACTTAATGGATACACTTTCGAGAAGGCTACAGGAATTATTCACGCACCTGTCGCAGAAGCAGTTACCTCAGGTTTTGATCGAGCGCCACATGAAACCTGACGTTGGCATCGGCAAATATGACTGAACACTCCCACGAGAAGCACCTCTAAGACGATATAGATGAATTTATTTTCAATCAGATACACAGCCTGCAGGCACCACTTGCACCATACAGCTACTGCTCAGCGAAGAACCATCATCTTCATTAATCTCACATGCAACCAGACCTCAAGTCCTCCATTCATATTAGTAATTACAAATGTAGGTCCTACACTGTATATCATGTAGTCTCGGACCTGAAATGGCTGTTGATAGCATGCACATTGCAGCAAAACAACCCCCTGCTGCGAGTTGCTCGGTTACTGTAGTGTTGCCGAGAATCTGACAAGATTGTGAACACCGAAAAGGTCAATTTTCAAGGCTTTTTTGACAGGAAAGCTGTCCGATATTTAACTACTGGATCGACACATAAAGGGGGGCGGGAGGAGGGGGGGGGTCAAATAAAAACAAACTAGTGCAGCCTGGCTGCCTCTATAGCTCTCTCAGTGTGGAGGAAACAGGAAGGGCCAATAAACATCAACATGGCAACGCCATGGCAACCGCTGGAAGAAATCTACCTAACCCTCTCTGCTACAGCCAATGATGTACAGTTAGATTTGTTGGCTGGGTAAAAAAGGACAGAGGGAGTGACAGAGACTGAGACGGAGGGGGGAAGACGTAGGCAGGTTTAAAGAAATACTGCACCAGCACTGATAGGGCTGACAAAAGTTTGATGACCTTTTACTCCATCCCAGGAGCAGTTCTCTGAAATGCTAGGGGTACCCACAACCCATGTCATCAATGCCATCAAGGACACAAAAGGTCAAATGACCACTGGCCTGGGTGAGAACACCAAATACTGTTGCCATGACTGACCTCATACAAAAGACAGAGTCCCCTCCCCCCCCCACCACCACACCCCCCCCCCCCTTGGACCATAACAAATGGTAGTAATGAATACTAACTGGCAGTTATTGTTGTTAGTAGAAAAAGAAAAAGAAAAGAAATGAAAAACTGCTGAATTCCAGAAAGGCATGATCATAATTCAAGGTGAACGAATAGCTCAGGCACTGACTGACAGTTTGACCTCAACACACCTGTTAGCAGGTTGATTATCAAAGGAAACTTTGGATTGACCTATGCAATCATTGTAAAAAAAAAAACAACCAAAAAAACAAAAAATACACATTGTAAAGAAAACCACAGAAGCATGTGACACTAACCCGACAACATAAGTTTGGCGTCTTTCTTCCCTATTTTGCAGAAAAAGTTGAAATTGTCACAATAATCATATCAAAACTCTTGGTGAATTTCTGTGTGATTGCTCAGCGATATTTACAAGATTCTTGGCATTATGAAAATTGTGAAATATGTCTTTTCATAATAAAAAGAATCTTGCAAAGCAAACATGCATATGAATTTCTGGTGATAGTCCTTTTTTTATGTGTGCACTTTAGTCTATAAGAATACCAGAGGTGGTATGAAGAGAAGTGACATTGTATTTGATGTGTATAACCTCTTGATATCCAGCCTACAGTGACTGACTGGGCCTAATGATTAGGCCTACAGCTGCGCTGGCCATGCTGAACGAATCGTTGCGTGACTATTCAGGCCACAGGGGTTTCCTGCAGGCTGGCTCTTGGAGACATCCCTACCCCCATCCTGCCGCCCCTCCCCCTTCCCCCCTAGGTTTACGCTTTCTAGCTATGCTTCAGTCATCTTCTCATTTTGTTACTTGCATTGTACCTGCAAGTAGATTCTACCAATCTCCCCCTGATGCTCCATCCACTTTTTTTCATACCCCACCCCATTCCTTGTACACCTTGATTTCCCTTAAAGGGTGTGTACAGTTCTGGTCGGGGTGAGGATTTAGCTTTTAACGTTTTGCGAGATATTCAGAAACCACTCTATGAGGTGTCAAAGAGCATACAATTCTAAGGGTTATCAAAAGTTTATTTGATGAAAATCGGTTTTGAAATGTCTGAGATATCCAAAAACAAGGTGAAACAAAGAGATCCTAATAAAGTTGGGGCATGTCGCCTTTTATTATTATCACTTTTGGGGATATCTCAGCCATTTGAAAACCAATTTTCATCAAATAAACGTTGAATCCTTCTTAAAATCACATGCTCTTTCATATTTCATAAGAGGTTTCTCATTATCTCACTTAGGAATGTTCAAAACATGAATCCCCACCTCAACCACTACTGTACAGTCCCTTTAACTTTACAAACACTTACACACAAATATGTATACAAGTATACACATACATACACAGAGACAGAAACACATGCATACAAACACACACTCACACACACAAACATACAAATTATGTATGCCGAAGAGTACATAGGCTTACATGGAATTACTGGACCTCATGTTGTCCGGATGTTTGGTAAGTATTTTCCCAGCAGTGACCCCTAAAAGCGACACATTCCAACTTCCTGTATCCAGGCCAATCTCAAGGGCACAATGTATGACCCTAAAGCATAGTAGAGTTCCCATAATGCGATGTGATTTCTATGTGAGAGGTAAAAGGGGCGTGGTCCTTGTGGATTTCATCTTTCTTGGTCATTTCCCAATGTGCACACTACTACACAAGACACATCTAACCACCACTGCTGATATTCTTTTTCACATGTTGAATTCTGAAAATTAAAGCTGCATTCCACAGACACTAATTTATACACTAAAGCACTTGGCTTCTCTTCATATTCACTTCGTGCTTCTTTTCCCGCTATCACCCTACCTCATACTACGAAAGATTATGGTTTGAAAAAAAAAAAAAACAACAACCACATTACTCCAATATCCATCCTAAACTCCCCCACCCTCACCCCCTCACTTAATCCCTAACTTGCAACTTCATTTAATAAGCATGAACATTATTTTCGCTACAGCAAACATCCTCGCGGCAAATCTGAAAACACCGAGCGACTGACTGCCAAAAAAATTCCCCCATTAGAGAAAAATAGAAAGCTGGAAAAAAAAAAAGGAAGAAAGAAAGAGAAAGATAGAAAGGGAGAGAGCGTGCAACACCATGAATACACAGAGAGGCGAAAATGGGGGGGGGGGGAAATTGATGGGAGAAAGGAGCGGAATGTACAGGGCTCATCCAGGAGGAAAGGTGAATGGCCAGCGGGACCAAGGACATCCCCCTCACTGCTTGGAAAACGTTGAGGCAGAGAGAGGCACATCACATGGGAAGAAAAGGATGGAGTTGGGGGGGGGGGGGGAATAAATGATGCTTCCGAAGGCAGAAGGTATATGTAACTTAACAGGAATAATGGGGGGGGGGGGAGGTTGGGATGGGGGAGGGATGGGGATGGGGCAGGGGTACTTCACCAGAGGAGGACTTATCTCTCTCCTGTCTTCATTACCAAGTCTTCATAACATTGACAATTGGTGATTTTGCTACATAGCTTCAAGAGACATCCCGAATGAAATCTTACATAATCTTCCTATGTGCTTGTAAATGTAATTGAATGTTCAGTATAAATGGGATGCACATTTTCATGTTCATACAACTTACAAGACAAAACTTCATTTACAGACCGGCAAAAAACAACAACAAAAAAACAAAAAACAAAATTAGACAAAACAAAGCAAAACAAAAAACAGCCATTGGTTGAGTCCTGTACCGTGACGAAATAGAATGAAATGAAATTAAACTAGCCCACATCGTATATATTTCTTTATCTCATTTCGCAATTATTGTTATCACATAGGCCTAGGCCTATATTATCAAACCAAATCAACCCTATGAGCCCTCCCCCACTATCGGTAGCTGTAAGCCTACAACAAAAACAAAACACTGCTGAGTCTTGCAAATTTATCTGTTCACTTGGTGATAGAAAAGAGCCGCTACACACATTACGTTTTTCAATAGTCCGCCTTTTTAAACAGAAAAGTGTTGCATGAGGAGACTAAAGTAAAGATTTCTACTGCCTATCACTACGTGCAGAATTCAGAATCGCCGGGATTGTTTTTGTAATGAATTTCAATTGACGAGCAACACTCCCAGCATAATCCCCTTGCTGGAATTAGAAACCACTTAAAGCTAAAACCACCAAAGATCCTTGGGAAATGTGAGAGGGGGAGCGGTCCACACTCGCTGCACATTGCAGTGAACGCAAGCGAACAAAACAAATGAATGCAATAACAACACATGATCCCAGCAAATATCTAATACTTCAAATTGTTTTTTTCTTTTGCCGGCGATGCGCGAGTGGGTTTGACGAGAGGATTTGGATGATAAAGTTTGTTATTTGCATGAAATTATGAAAGCAGCAAAAATGCATTATTTCTGTCAATATCTGACACAGAAGATATTGACAGCATGTCCTGCAAATTCTTCTCCAATTATGGGATTCAAAGAAAGGGAATGATTACAGGAGACTTGGACTACAAATAGAAAATTGAGTGTAAAAGAGAATAAACATGGAATATTTCAGGGTATGGCAATTTGCGAATATAAGTATGCGAATTTTGAGCTCAACTGGAATATCCTTCAAGGAATAACAACATGCTAATTTTTGGTCGGAGATAGATAAGATTTTGTAAAATGAAAATACTGTTATCCATAATATTGCAAAAGAGTGGAAGTCACCAAAACTGGTCCAGTATAAATAAATCACATATTGGGCAAGAGTTGTTACTTTTAACCATTAATCATGACTCACATAATCAGTAATATGTTGTGAGAGCATATACAATAGGTAATACCAATTATTACCTGCACACATCTATGTCAGTCATTGCTATACAAGCATGAATAATATATCACTTTTCTTTTCTTTGACAAATTTTTAAACTTGCTAACAGGCAAAATGCATTATTAACTGATAGGCAAAACCTGCATTCACAGCATTAAGACTCAACATAACTGACACACAAATGAGTGTATGGGGCAAGTGCGAATTTTCAGCTTTCCCTATTAAAAGGTGACATCAGCTACACAAGTGTAAAAGAAAAGCATATTTGGTGCATTAACTAGCTAATATCTATTAAAATGCTCTGATTTCTTCTGCAAAATTGACTGCAACATAAGGTATTGCACCAACTATTTCCATAAAGACATTTTCTTCTGTATGCACCGTGTCTGCTATAAAACTGAATACTGGCTAGGAGCCCCTTGGAAATTTGATTGGAACAGAATAATCCCCATCAGCAAAAATATTAGGAACGGAGGCAGTGCGAACATCTTTCTCATCTTTGAATCAGGAGGAGAGAAATAAAGTGATTCATGCACCCTCCAACAGTAGTCCTACATCTTCCATGGAGCATCCTTCTACACACATTTTTTTTTTCCGATCTCTCCTTCTTCCTTTCTCTCGTCCTATTACAGCTATTCCCCTATCAATGCTATCACATATTACGAGCATTTGATACTTCATATACTGAACGCTATATTTTCATGACTTACTTCGTCTCTGTAGTCATGCAGTGATGTAAATATTGGCTAATTTCATTCATCAATCTACCTGCCTGTCTTGAATTCTATTCTGTCCTGCCTGCAAGTATTGAGCTGACTTTCTTATTAACTGCTTTTTGAGACAATATCTAGAGAAGAGATAGACTTGGCAACTATAGATATAGGCGTGGAGGGGGGATGATACTAGCTGGTGAGATGATGATACTGCCTTCAAGGATGCGACAAAACACAGAATGTTTTGAAGAGAGCGGAAGCCACCCCTGCCATGGGGAGCCCTCAAGACACCGTGTGGGCAGCAGAAGAGCGGAGTGGACGATGTTGGACACGTTGCCACGGCGACGGCGGCCAAAGCAGGATGCTGCTCTCTGCCGATGAGGTCACGGCGTGACGCACCGGCCTTTTTGCGCTCAGTCCTCCCTATCTCCCCACTCATCACATTTGCCTGCGCTGTGCGACGTATTTTTCATCGAATTGGAGCACAATTAGCTGAGTCCAGACAGGATGAAAGTCCCAAATGGACAGTAAATACGGCAACCTTGAAAGAGAAGAAATTACTTTTCATTCTTTTTCACTGAATTCCTGTTTTCCCCTCTGTTATGGGAAGAAGCAGCGAAAAGCAAGAAGCAGAAACCTGAGAAAAAAAATAAGGATGCCATGAATTTGTGTAGGGATCTTCTGTGTCACAACAGGAAGTGTGGAATCACCCACAAATGAACTAAGTGTGAGAAGAGCGACCCTCTCAATCCTGGTTGGAAGTTTTCGGAGGGGAGGGGTGGGGGTCGCCATGGAAACTCGTAGCACAATGCAAACTGTCTTGACGGGGAAAGAGGATGTGCACTTTCTTTGAAAGCCTCATCTCGCCAAACACTCAAGAGATGAAACAAAAAGCAAATCACGAGGAGGTTTAAATGCTTGCTTGCAGAGAGCGATGATCTCCTTCCAAATAATCAACGTCAAACTCGATATTCCCCTGCGACATCGGAGCCGTTTCCGTGGGTAACAAACACTGTGTGGGAGTTACATCATCTAGTTGTGTTTAAACGTCCCTCTCAACCCAATATGTTTTAGCTGCGCTCTCCTTGTGGCAAAAAAGAAAAACAGAAAAAAAGAGGAAAACAACAAAAACAAGATTTTGCTCCTATTTCCAACAGATGTGACCCAATTTGAGCACAGAATGCAGAAATTGTATCCACATGTTCCTACAAAGATGTCCTTGCACTATGAGTTTCGAAACAGCAAGTCTGGGGTCCACAGTTGAAAACTAATCGGCAATCAAGAGGTTAACGAGCCAAAAATGAGCAGAAAACTGCGTTGGTCGGTGAGATGAGGGAGGTAGAAGGGTTGGAGAATGCAGATCACGTCATACTAACCTTGGGGGTTTCCGTCATGAACCACCTTGGAACAGCGTGATACCAAACATCCCATGTGAAAATAGGATGCAAAACAAACGCCCACTCTTTCACCAGAATGCCCTAGGGCATTCTTTTGTTATTGCCATTGTCATAGAAACAAGTGAACTTTCTCTCCGTGAACTGTGGACACCCAACTACAGTACACGCCTTTTGCGCCTTTCCCCCCTTTTACCACAAGTCAAGCACTGCATCACTGTGAGCACTTCACTCATATCCCAGTGGCAGTTAACAAGGACTTCAGCAAAATATTTATGAGCGAGTTTAATGGCACATGTGCACCAATACTGCAGTGCATAAATCACAAACATCACACGAAACACTGTAAGTGCAGCACACATTCCACACACTGATTAAAAGCTTTCTTCACATACAGCAGAGCAGTACAAGACTGGTACACGCTGGGGAAAAAAAAAAATCATACAGCATGGACGAAGCTTGTGACAGAAATACTTAGCCATGCAAAAATGGTTGCTTTCTGAAATTATATTCCCTGAGAGCACAACTACTCCAGCAAATTCAATGAAGCAACAACTGGCAGGATGAAATATCGATGAGAATAATGCATCCTTAAAAGAAAATGACACCTGGCTATCATACTAGCAAAGCGACAACTTATGCTGAAGGGCTGCGCATGCTGTGTGCCATTATGTGTAACCACACCTGCAATTTGAAGGAGTTTAGGCTGAGCAAAACGCTGATTTTCAAGTCTAAAAAAAAAAAATGATAATAAAGAAGGAGATGGAAGAAAAAATTAGAGATGGAGATAGATAGATGGAGAGAGAGAGAGAGAGATAGAGAGAAGAAAGAATGAAAACAGGGTGAAAGAGGGGGAGTGAGGGAGGGAGAGAGAATTTGTGGCTTGCCGCAGACAACTTGTTCTCAATTTCATCTCTTTCCCCGATGACAGACTTGCTCATTTTCTCCAGCATCGCCGTGGTTACAGGCTCATCTCGGGGTTTTTTTTTTTTTCACATTTGAAAGGATTAAATTCTCTTCTCTTCCCTTGTTTTCCTCCGAAGGCTGCAAGTGCTGAATCGTCGTCTTCATTACAAACCACAAAAGAGCACCTTCTAGCTGCTGCAAAAACTAAGCCTTCAAAGTTAAGAGCATTTCATCTTTGAACCATTCTCCCCCCCCCCCCTTCCCCTCACAGTCTGTGTGTATTATCTGGGTGAGGTTCAAGGTCTTAAAAAATATGCCGTCAAGAGGCGCAAATTTCACTGAAAAGGAGAATCTAACAAAACTGCTGTTCCTACACTGGGCTGGGCTAACATATGACTTAGTGACAACAATAACTTTAGAATTTTCAGTTCAATTCCATTCAAATTAAATTTTATATCTCAACAGAACATCAATTAACAAAGCAATGCAAGTCAGATGCCAATGCAGTGAAAATTACTAACTTTTACATTCTTTTAAAACAAAGGATCTGATTTTGACAGAATTATCTGTTCCTTTTTCTTTCCTTTTTTGTTTTGATAAACATGACAAACAGATCCGCAAAGCACTCCGTAATATCCACTGTACTAAATCCCATCTGCTCTTCAGTGAATAAAAAAAAAAAAAAAAAAAAATCACTGCTGAGTATACCAAATCACAATGAATGCAAAATCCTTTGTAGGAATACATCATACTGTTTTAAAATTCTCTGCTTTTGTTATACTATTATGTACATGAACACCTTATGTTTGGATCAACTCAAAGCCTCGCTCTATCTGTCAATACATATTGGATGTTGCTGGGGGCATTGAATAGATATGATGCTGCCTAACAAATGCTTTGTGGTGGTTGTTTTTTCTCCAGAAAACACAAAGATGGAATGATTGATTCCCCAAATCTCTATTTCAACCGAATGTTGCTTTTTTTAAGG
Source organism: Diadema setosum (assembly GCF_964275005.1). Lineage (NCBI taxonomy): Eukaryota > Metazoa > Echinodermata > Echinoidea > Diadematoida > Diadematidae > Diadema > Diadema setosum. The sequence goes on along the minus strand of NC_092699.1, from coordinate 31,906,358 downwards.
GTATGATGGAGAGGAATTAAGTCTGTCAGTTTGTGGTGACAAGAAAAAAGAATAAAATATAGGTGTGGGCTGGTAGGCAAATGCCTGGGAATCTGAAGGGACCTGGCAAAATGCAGCAGAAAAAAAAAATTATACATTGCTTGTTACCAATCTCACTGTGTATAGTTCACGAAACCTTTTTTTTTTCCTTTTTTTTTAAATTTCTCTATATATGCATAGTCAGAAAAGTTCCTTCTTCTTGATACTTTTTTATACTCTAATGCTTCTGCCCTGTAATATGGCGTGGCCATAGATCTCTCTAGTCTATACATCTTAGATGCAGTACTCCTCCCTCTCTGCCATGCGTGCCCAGGCTATCTGAAAGATTGCACGTACATGTACCACGAACTAACGGGACAAACATGCACTGGTGTCCATCCTCTGTCTAGCCAACAGACAGACAGACAGACAGACAGACAGACTCTGGGTCACTCCCAAGAACACAGCAGCAGCTGGCCCGGGATGACTTCTCGTTGCCAATTTGATTGATGGCCAGCCGAGATGCTCGGGACTGCTTTTTGCCCAGTTGCCTGCGTGATTGACGATGAGCCTCACCCCCAAGGTTAATGGAATAATCCATCTTATCCCAGCACTCTTCTCCACTTCCCCCGTTTTTCGAGTCCCCGTCCAATCACTTTGTGCCTATTTCCCTTGTTTTTGTAGATACTTTGTCCCCGCGCTAAACTCCGCATGTCATTACATTAGTGTGATTGGAAATTGTCTGGTTCATCTACAATGCCCAGCACTGTCCGACTGGCCTGTGGCCGGGGGAAATACAAATTACAGGCCGGTCACTCTTTACCTCTGCTGGGGGGGTGTTTCATCAACGTTTGTCGGCGCTGACAACTTGAATCACCATAGTAACTGTCAGTGACCAGAGCATCTCAGCCAATCAAAACCAAGGATTTTGCTGAAGTTGGTCAGCGCCGACAGTTGTCGGCGCTGACAAGCGTTGATGAAACACCCCCCTGGTCTACTACAGTGAAGTCCAGTCTGCAACTTCTTCCTGCTGTCAAAAGCCAAGGGAGAAAAAAAAAAAATGTGTTTGAAGAGGTCACTGACATATATGACCATTAATGTCTCTTTAGCGCTTTTAATTCTTTCATCCCTCAGCTCCGCTTCTTTGTCAGTAAACTGGGTAAATGAACAAAATGTGGCCTTGTCATAAGTTTTGTACCAAGACTTTGAAGTACTGCAGTACTGAATAAGTCCTGGCAATTGATACAAATGTATTTAAGAATGTATGTTTAACACAAGCTTGCCTTATTCTCCATATTAATGTGGCCATTATAAAAGACGAAAAATACATGTCTACTTTATTACAATTACCATTTAAACATGTACTATACTGATAATCGTTGTTGGTTGTGTCGCAAAAAAATTGTGCTCTCTGCTGTAAACTGTATGATTATTAAAGAAATTAGGCCTAATTTTTTTTATTTCTTCCTACGCCATATCATCAAATCAACGAGCGGGGCTGCCCACCACTACAGGAGAGATCTAACTTTTGTATTCAACATACTGATGCGCAAACAGACACGCCATATAACAAAACAAACAAACCACAGTTTGAAGGTAAAGAAACATATTTTGCTTGTAAAATGGAAAATAGTATTGACTTTGCATATATTTCAGAATAAAAAAAAAAATCCACCATATTCATCATTACTAATCATTCAGAAACACTCTAATTCATGATGAAGAAAAACAAACAGGATAAACATAACATTTTCTGGCATGATGATATAATGAGTTAGCATAAGTTTTGCCATACATAGACTCCTAAAATCTCCAAGGGCGTATTGACATTTTATACAACAGAAATGCTTGTTTAAGATCTCTATCTCTAGTATATTCATAATGAAAAGGACTGTGCAATATGCCCTACAAATACAAACCAGCTGATACACAGGAAGAACAACAAACAAACACTCAGTTCGCTTTGTTTTGGATGTTTCCACCATTTCAAAACCAATTTTGATCAAATGAAACTTTGAATTCGTCTAAAAATTGTACGCTCCTCCGTGTTTCATACAAGGTTTCTCATTATCTCACAAAGCTGGAAACCTGGAGCCCCCATCTCAGCCAAAACTATATCATCCCTTTAAGGGTAGAAAGATGGCAAGGCTGCATCAGAGATGAAGAAGAAGGGGAAGAGATATGAGGAATATAGAGGATGGGGGAAAAGTGTGTCAGCGGCAGAGTGAAAATGGGAAAAACAGACCAATTCAATACCAGCCAGGAAGGGAAGAGAGAAAAAGAGAGAGAGAGAAATGGGAGAAAAAGCAAAAAGAAAGAAAAGGCAAAGTTGTAGCTGTAGAAATGAAGTAGGGTGGGGGGGGGGGGGCAGGAGAAGAAGCTGGCATTGTTTGACGTGATATAAAATGCAACAAAGGGGGAGAGACGGTGCCACAGAAGAATTTGAAAGGAACATAATGAAAAAAAAGATATAAAGGAAAATGAAGAGATAGATAGATAGAGGGAGAGATGGAAAGAGGAAGAAAGATGCATCAGCGATTAATTTGTAGAGGAGACAACAGCAAAAAAAAAAAATGAAGAAAAGAAGCAAGCCATCAAAGAGCCATCAACGCCACTGACCTTGATGCATTATTGAGCAAGATGGGGGGGGGGGGGGGGGGCAACTCTTGTCATAACCACGGCAACACTCCCTTTCAATGCCTGCCCCAGAACTGCCCCTTCCTTTGCCCAGCACACACACGCGCTTGGCATAAATTAGTCCAAATATGTACCGTAAATGTCTCCTTTCCACGGTCACCCGTGACACGACCTCGGCATCCAAATAATGATTCGCTCACTCATCAAGGTTTTTCCTCGTTTCTCTCTTTCAATGTAGGCCTATAGCCAATGGAACTAATGGCACCAAGCGCTATCTGGAATTGCTGTTCAGTTGTCAGTTAAGTAGGCCTTTTTTTTCCCCCTTTCTATTATTCATTTGTTTACATTTGTCTTCATGGGGGGGGGGGGGGCAAGGATCAATAATAAAATCACTGAATCCCATGCTATGCAATTTGAAGAAGGCATATAAAAATCGGACAGAAATCAAGAAATTTTGAAATGAAATTTTACGAGTTTCACAGGCTTTCACAGAAAGGGAATACAAGTGGCATAAACCACACTCTACAAATTCATGGAGCCACGATTTCAACACACAACTCCCACAATGGTTCATACACTTATATACTTTTCATGAAATGTTTTTGGTTGGTAGTAGGCCCTATAGCACCTATAATAAACCCTTTCTACCCCAAAAAAGGTGATTCATGCTAGTTTAATGCACCACTACATGAATAGTTTCATGCAGAGGACACAACCCGCTTTTGTTTCATTTTGTGTCAACAGAGGGAATGTAGTTAAAGGGATGGTACAGTATTGGTGGAGATGAGAATTGGGCTTTTAACTTTTTGCGAGATACCAAGAAAACATTTATGATATAGTACAGAGCATACCATTTTAAGAGGAATTCAAAGTTTATTTGATGAAAATCTGGTTTGGAATGACTGAAACATCCAAAAACAAAGTAAAACAAAGCGATCGTAATAAAGTATGGGTCCCACACTTTGTTAGAATCACTCTTTCTTGGATATCTCAGCCATTTCAAAACCAATTTTCATCAAATAAATGTTGAATTCCTCATAGAATTACATGCTCTTTCATATTATGTTTCATAAGAGGTTTCTCATTATTTCACCAAAAAATGTTAGAAACCTGAAATTAGGTCTCAACCAGAACTGTACAGCCCCTTTAAGAGTTTGTAATCCAGCTCAAGCGGGGACTTAGCCAGGAATGGTATTGTAAATGCATCAGTGAATAGGCCTATGAAGATGCCCTTCTTTATCACCTATGACAGGGGGGGGGGGCTTGTAATATTGTGAGTTCATAATAAAGGGATTATTAACAGTAGTATCCTCATCCCTAATTACATGCACCACCTGGCAAACTGGGGGAGAGGGGGGGGGGGGGGGAGATGCTGAGGGTCTGATACCCTGATATGTTTCACAGAATTGCAACGCCATTGCCCACGTAATAATGCATGCTTGCATCCCCGAGCACTCCGTGGCGATATTAGTCGGCACAGCACAAAGTCGGGGAGCGGCGTAATGAAATCAACTTGCCATTTCTGCCTGTCTGCGGCAGTCGAGCGCCCTGCGGGGGCTACGAGACAAGGGGAGGAGGCTATGGCAATGTATGTTCAATGTTCGGCGGTGGGGGCGACCCCTGCCCTGCCCGGCCGCTGTGTGTGGCTGCACGGGAGTAGCTTGACGGGAGCGGGGAGAGATGTGGTCCCATGTATGTCTGCGTCTGTGTGTCTGTGTGTGTATGTCTGTGTTCTCGGCAAGTGCGTATACAGTGTGTGTGTTGTGTGTGTGTGGTGTAATGGAATGGAATGGCCAGTGTGTGAGGCCTCTGAGGAAAAAGGGGATAAAATGACATCAAAGAAGAGGGATGGAAGAGAGAGGGAGAGGGCATGGGAGAAAGATGTATGCCAACTAGCCATGGAAACACGTGTCTCTACCATGCATACCTCATACTTGTACTCAAGTATGCACTGCAGCTATGGAAAGTCCTCCATTGCTGCCAACTACTAGTACTAGTGTGGAAGAAACTATGACTCTAGTCTCAAATGTAGAGCTATATCTCTTCAAAGTGGTTATTGATACAGTTCTGTGTTCATACAACTGTACATCGCTTTTGAGCCAGAGCTGGACAATGTAAGTGCAAGATTTACCAACCAACCTGAACACTCTAGCAAACTGCTACATGTATATAAAAATGCCACAGACATCCTAAATACATTACAGCTGCCAGCGATATGTTGACATGTTAAACAACTCAAACACTCCAGAAGGAATGGGTAGCATGGACGGTAATCTGAATTTGAATAAAGAGAGGGATCTCTGTGACAAGGAAGGTGGTAAATGGTTAGTTATAAACATCAGTGACCTTGATGTAAACTGCTTGTGAGTTCAACGGTATCTGCTAGAATAACAGAGTCCAGTAGACCTATCTATATAGTTCAGTTCCACTACTATACTGACTTAGTATTACATGTAATATTGTAAAGAATAAATGCTTCGATTTATGGTAGGCCTATATATGCTGGTTATTAAATATCCTTCCTCCACACACTAGTTTCAGCCAGGTATGCCTACTAAAGTGGGATTGATATTTGCATGCCTTTAATGGATTTAACTCTGCGCTACATGTCCAGGACTTTATCACATTGAAGAAGTTCAATTTCTGGACTGAAGCACACAAACCAGACTTTTTTTATTATCACTTATATTACACAAGGGCACGTGTAAGCTTTAATTGCATATCATGTTCGAAGACAGACCTCCCCCTCTTTCTTTCATGGATTAGCCTTCATTTCAGCTGTTTGGCTGCTGTATTTGCCTGCAGCGCCAAGTGAGTTCGGATGAGCTGCTAATCACATTTCAGGGGGGCCCCACTGCCTCCGTGTCTGCAGACTGATAATAATAGCCCCTTGGCTATAGCATAAAAAGCCTGTGTACAGTGCACCAAATACTGGCAAAGATGCCAGGCAGTCAAGGGAAGGGGGGGGGGGGGATAGGAGATGTAATGGGGGGGGGGGGTAGGTACAAGAATAGGGAGATAAATTGAAAGGAAAGGGGTATACAGGCAGAGCATGACTAATAGACAAATGAAGAAACAGACACAGAACTAATGCCGCTACACTTCGATGCACCAAGTGTGTATCGCGTCTCAATTGAGCGACCTAGTTCTCAGTTGATGCGTAATGTGGGGGGGGGGGGGGATTTTCGACGCATTGATCTCTGCAGTAACATCACGGTAATCATGCAAATCTTTCATACATGTATGTACACAGGCACAGGAAATGTATAAAGGCTTGGGTATTTTGCGACAATTTTTTTTTTCTCTCTCTCCCCATGTCTGCTTTCTTCAACAAAGCAGAGATATATATATATAAACAGTCTTTTGTGACAGCTCCACTGCAGAACAGGTGACTTTTCAATTAGACTTGCTCCACATCAATATCACATCTCGGCCTTGATGTTGAAGCGTTGCTTTATCAAGAAGATCACTGCAACCTATACGCCTAAATACTGGCTGACCCATTTTCCTGACTTTTCATTGAAAGGTAGTGACTTTCCTCTGGAGGAATTGAGTGCATTCAAATCATTATGTTATCTAGAATTTAAAAAAAGAAGGCAATTTTTTTTTTTCAATCACATAGCTCTGCTCATGTATCAACAAAGCTGGATGCTGTACTGTAAACTGTAAACTGCACCTTTAGGTGGATGTAAAAGAGGCAGTGACATTTTTTTTTTTTTGTATCTTTTCCAGAAAAACAAAAGCCTTCCATTGGACATCAATCATCAAACTATCATCATCTTTGCATGACATATACTGTTCAATAATATTAATGCCACTTTATATCTGATTATGATTTTATCTTCTTCTCTGACTTCATGCCCACTTTGCAACATTTCTTGTTAATCTCCCCCCCCCCCCCCCGTATATTCTAACTTCCAGATGCCACAGACTGTTCCCATAATATATATAATGAATATTTCATCAATCTCATTTTCTCGGTATTTGAATCATCCTTCAGGTGGATGTAAAAGAGGCAGTGACATTTTTCTACATTTTAAAGTTGACACAGGATATGCGGTGGTTGCAAAATATGCAAGGCAGGGTACCTACCATGCATGCCAAGATGACGGTGTGAATACTGGCATTTAGGAGGGGAGAGAATTAGCATTGCTCAAGTCACCTGGCGGATAAATGGCCCAATACCTGAAGAAGGTGACTCCAGTTTACTGGGTCAAGTCGGCAAACCAAGGCCGTAGGTCTGACGGATGAATCATCGCATGACCAATCGGCAGGCCCCGGTCTCATCCCCCCCCATCTTTTTTAACTCCTTGTCAGGAAAGACATGAAAAATCTTCAGAGAATAAGGAAGAAGAACCTTTCTCCTCTCCTCCTCCCCCCCCCCCCAAGAACACAGATGACATGTGTGCTATCACGGCAGTTGAATTCGTCCAAGAGCCCAGACGTTGTGGTCCGTCATCGGGGCGCACACAACACACACACACACACACCGCACGCTGCAGTGGGCAGGAGAGGAGTGAAAAAGCCGGAGACTGGCCAGCCCCGGCACACAATGCATAATTCGGGGTCACACGGAGGGCAATATCAATTTGGCTGACTTGATATCCAATGTGGCCAAGAAGGAGGCAAGAGGAAGAGGGATGATGCACCGACCAACCTGTGGAGATGGGGAGGGAGATGGGGAGAAAAGCCACACCCATTTTGATGATGCAGTCTTCCATCCAGTATTCTCCATCTTCCTTTTTCCTACTGTTTCTTATGTTTTTGTCTTTCTTTCTCTTTCATCTCCATGAATCTTTTATTCCTTCTTCTTCTTCCTCCTCTTCTTCTTTTTTTTTCTTCTTTCTTTTTTTTTTCTTCTTCTCCTTTTTTTTTTGTCCTCTTCCTCTCTTCATCTTTGGTTATGTTGTCACACCATAAATCACTGACAGCTCAATCTAACAATGCTGTTAAATGTTTTCCTTTTTTTTTGAGTGGGGGGGGGGAGGGTTGCATCTAAGGTGGTAGGTTTCCTTTCAAGATTTGGATTTGTTTGTACTAATATGTTGAGTCTTCGTCATGAAAACACAAGATGTACATCTTTGATCTGTAACTGTTCTACCTTTCCAGTTCTTGCTTGATTTTGGATTTTGATATCTTCCACCTACAAAAAACAAACTAAGTAAGATATTTTTACTCATTTGTTACTGATATATATTTCTATCATCTTCTCTTATAATCCATCTATGTATAAATATGTCAAATCTCTCTTTCTTTTCTTCTTCCTTTCTCTCTCTCTCTCTCACTTGCTCTCGCTATCGCAGTCGGTTCTTGTGCCTCCGTTACATCTTTGATAATCTCAATCTAATATCTTAAGAGCAGACCTAAATTCCTTGTAATTTTAAAGCACATCCAATTTCTGGCTAACAAGGGTTGAGACAGAATGCATTACGGCGAGGTAACGTAATTTGCCAAACTTACGCATCCCGCAATCTAATAATATTGCCTGTTAGGTAAAAGGTATGCACAGAAAATAAATGCATGGATCCATAGTGTGCACTCCATCTGTGCAGGTCTGCAAGAACATGTATTAATCTCATTACTCCGTCTCGCGCAAGCACACGGGAACATCCAAAAAATTCTATGTGGAACTCCTCCTACATTAGCCTGCTCGCAACGACAGCAATATTTTTAACACATGTCCCACAGCACCATCCCATGGCAGGCGCTTCGTTTCATGTGACATATTAATAAAGTTCACCCAGTAATTGCTATTTCCCCCGTGGCTCGTCTAGCACCACCAGACGAAATCCTCCGCTCAGTGCAAATGGAAACGCAACACAAATAGAAAGGCGAAAACGGGACAGCAAATTATCGCGGAAGACAACTTTGTCATCGTCGCTCTGTCTCTCACACACAGGCATACAGGGCCGTGTCACACGAGGCAATCCCATTCTGCGACAACGGCGTGAACTTGCCAGTAAAGACAGATGACGAACAGCGATGGCACACACTGTCAAAGGAGGAAGAAATGCGTTTTTCTGTCTTCAGCTCAGCAGGTGCTGATGTGATTCAAACCCTCGTCATCCCCCCCCCCCAATCTCTTGTCACCCTAGTGCGTTCTTGCTCTGTCCAACACCTTTTACCAGTTAGAACACGCTCTTACTATGAAGGCAGACCGACATGAGGAAATGGGTGGGGGGGGGGGGGGGAGTTGGGTAGAAGGAATACCCAGAAGTGTCTTGGTGGGCCTTGTGTTAATAGTGCAGATTACAGTATGCCTCAAAAAGTAGGACCATGTGTTGAATGACTGCAGCGTGCAACCTCATCCCAAGGAAACCGGACTCTGTATGAATGGGCACTGAGACTCCGCAGACAGACCACAGACACACATTGTCCTGACTAATCCCACAGTACACAATGAGAAAGAATGTATTCCTATTCCGTCTCCAACTCAACCTGCGATTCATTATTTACCATCACAATAGGTCCTATATTCCAAAGAGTAGGCCCTACAGTGTACATTGTACAATTGTAAGACTTTTTGCTACCAATGGCACCTACCTGTACCAATATCTCTCACAGACATCACCTGACCACACTGTACAGTCTATAGGCCCTATATACTACTGATATCGAGAGCTATGCTTTAGAGTAGAAAATTGTTTCTTTACCTCAGTCCCATGTTTAAAAATAAACAAAACAAAGACAATTACACTGCACTGATGGGTTATTTTATATCAATAGAAATACAATGCAGGCCTATTCATCATCAGAAGTATGTAAGATTGTGCACAGACAAATTAAAGATAATCTGTAGGGCCTATATCTTTGCACATGCACACACCCAAACACACACATACAGTGTAGGCCTACATTTGTACACACACCTACATTGTACAGTATGTTGGGCAACTACATGTACTGTAACATGATCTTATTACAATGTCAGTAGCTGGGGCAATGTAGCAGTTATTACAATACCGACACTTGTGTAATGTTATCGTGCTAGATAATCACAACTGAAAAACTGGAGTTTCTTACACATTTGGTAAAATGTTATACTGTCAGCAGAAGCTTGAATATTCCCACTTTAAAGGGACTGTACAGTACTGTTGAGGTGGGATTCATGTTTTGAACATTCCTAAGTGAGTTAATGAAAAGCCTCTTATGAAATATGAAAGAGCATGTAATTTTAAGAAGGATTCAATGTTTATTTGATGAAAATTGGTTTTCAAATGGCTGAGATATCCAAAAAAGTGCTAATAATAAAAGGCAACATGCCACACTTTATTAGGATCTCTTTGTTTCACCTTGTTTTTAGATATCTCAGCCATTTCAAAACCGATTTTCATCGAATAACTTTTGATACCCCTTAGAACTGCATGCTCTTTGACATCTCATAGAGTGGTTTCTGAATATCTCTGCAAAGGTTAAAAGCTAAATCCTCACCTCGACCAGAACTGTACACACCCTTTAACCAAATCAACTGGTCCTGAATTAATTTACACCACAGCTACTTTGCTCATTCTTCAACTGCATCTCATAGGCAACACACACAGCACATGATGAATTTGTTTTCGCTGTACTGTAATAGTCCATGCAATCATCCATGTCCTACAGGTTTGGCATCCTACCAAGGGGACCGTTTCGACCCTACACCCGCAGACGGCTAGACAGAATTTGCTGCCTTTGTTCCTACGTCACAGCCGCTGCCGCGGTTGGGTATTTATCAGAGCGTGCACCGCCCTGGCTGAGGCATGCCTCTTTCCCCCAGGCATCCCAGCATGAAGACAAGGGAGGGAACCCATTACAGTGGGGCCAGTCCCACTGAGGGGAATATTCCTGGAAAATTAAACGAGAGTGACCCTCCCACTTACGAATAAAAATAAAGAGATTGCACGGACTGAGAGGAATGCACAGTTGTAGACATAACATTTACTAGTAATGGGGGGGGGGGGCACCAGGGGTTAGAACACAAAAATAAAAGGGGGTGGGGGATTAGTGGTGAGAAGAAGAGGAAGACATGCAGAAGTAGGGGTAGTGCTAACATGTTAAAGGCATAATTTACCATTTGCAGATGAAACAAAAATCCAGCATTAGTGCTTTAAAATATTTCTAAAATGTGAGTTAAGGATAGAAACAACCACTGTAAAAATTTTAAATCTGTGTAATCGATGTCAAGTATTTTTAAATACACAAAATGTGAACAATAGTTACAACAAAATGTTTTCAGACTAAACCGTCTACAGTTACAGTTTATCGAGAAAAATACTGATTTATCTCCTTATATTTTAGGCTTTATTGCCAAAATTTATATGGTAGGATTTTTTTATGATACAACAGACCTCCACAATTGCATCAAATGTGATATCTTGAACATTATTTTTCTTTTAAATTGTAGCTCCCAAAGGTAAATAGGACCTTTAAGTTTGACATCACTTTTACCTGACAGAATGAGAGGTGCTTTATGGCACAGCATATCTGCATCTGCCTGTGGATAGTGTGCTCGTTGCCTGCAGGGCTGACTACTGAAAGGGATGGAAGGGCTGTATATTTGCACATTAATATAATATATCGCCATGGTTACTGGGAGAAAACTGAGCCAGTGGAAAAAAAAAATCCATGCACTCGCTCTAGTGATGAAAAATCTCTTCGCCAACACTACATTTGTATGCTACTTTGTCATGAAGCACTGTGCTGGATTTCTTTTTTCTTCCCCCCCCCCCCCCCCCCCTCTTTTAATACAAGAGGCAGGTTCATTCAAATGTCACGTCTTTGGATATTATAAGGTAATACTGAGTGAAGATTTTTATACAATGCTTCTGGTATCCTTGTCAACGGAAGGATGTGTGTGCCCACACATATGTGTGTGTGTGTGTGTGTGTTGGGGGGGGGGGGGGGAGGGGGACTGACGGAAATAAAAATCTTGATACCTGATACGGCTCTAGCAAATATTGAAAATTCCATTCAATGTCGGCCCCTACTGCTGTGAAAGACTACGACAGGAAAGAAATCTCTCACTCCATACACACACTCTGAGAATGCAGGGATATCATGAACACATGGCTATTAAAGTCAGCACACTTCTCATAGTCACACAAGGATGGTTGGAGAAAATGTATGACACTCAATCATTGCTTTCAGATGCATAGTGATTCACTTCAGATCGTACTAAACTGAAGCCCATGTCTTTAATACTTCACAAACAGCATGGTTCACAAACAGCATGCACAATACCTTACTTGAAAAGTCTCGATTTAAATATGATCAAATCCTGAATACTCTCATTTATGGCTGTCATTTCAATTTCTCTTGCATTTATATAGCTAACCCTTTCTCTACTAGGGATGTTGGACAGTGTGTATCATAAACATTAATGTTTTTTGTTTGTTTGTTTTTTTCCAAAAATACACTAAGGGTTGTATGAAACACAGGAAGTCCAGGCATTTGAGAATGCCTAAGTATAAAATGATTACCATTTTCTTCTCAAATCTATCTGGATTCTCCTTTAAAAACCATTTACTGCAAATCCTCCCTGAAGTCCACTTCTAGTGAGGAGCTTCTTGAGATATTATCCTGGAGTAAAGCAGCCATGAAAATAAAAATACTGGCTGAAAAGTGAGGTTTATCTATTCTGTTCTTGTCCTACACTTCCATATCCATGAAAAGATGTCAGTAATGAATAACAAATGCATGAATGGGTGACTGACAAACACAGACAGGGAGATGTTTGTTTTATAATTCTTTCTCTCTTTCTATTTCATTTTATTTTTTTATGTGGGTCTCGTGTCAATAGACGTGGCAATAGACGTAGCAATAGATGTCAATAGACGTGGCAGACAGACTGTGAAAAGCTGCTATGTACGGGGAAACGGCTCGCTGACGATTTTGGGAACAAACACCCATCTGATCTCTGTGAGGGGCTGTGCTTGCGTGCAATTCAGTATGACAAGGGAGGTTTTAATTTGTGGATGACATTCCAGAAAACCAAAATACTTCACTCGAATGCATTTTTGCATGGTAAATTAAATTGTAATATCTCACCACTGCCACTGGGTACATCTACTACATAGTGATATAACACATAGGCCTACTGATCTTTTGCCCTAATCTCCTATCCATCCATCCCCCATACACACACACACACACACACACACACACACACACACACACACACACACACACACACACAGATACATCTGCAAAAACAGAGATTCCCCAACTGAGACCATGTACATCTGCTCTAAAGCTCAGAAAACACATTATTATGGCATGTGTGCCACGCTGCAGCACAGCCAAATCTTGTAGAAAATGCTACAGCATGCTGGCAGTAAATGCACAATATCCACATGTACCGGTACATGTAGTACCCACACATTATGCTGCATGCTCCCCAAACCCGACACTTTTTCAGTACCCTACTCTGTACAAACATCGTGACATGGAGGGCATAATAAATCACCAGTGGTATGCCACCTCTTATGTGCACGCGGAGTGCACATCACGAGCATGTACTAAGCAATATTTCGCAGCTTATCTCTCTTTGTTCTGCTTACATTAAATGTTCTCTCGCATGTTTTGCTCACAAATATCTCAGTACAAGGTAGTTTGATGTTTCCTATGTTTTGCACATGTTTTGCACATGTTTTTCACATGTTAGAATACATTTTATTTTGAGCTTGTTACAAATTCTTGAGGAGGTTTGCACAACATGTTGCTGGCTTTGAGGATGTTGCACAAGAATTTGAGCATGATGCAGCAACATGCTAAAACCCCGTGGACCACCCTGTGATATAACATACATTGTAGGTCTATATACACACACACTTTATCCATTACATATTTTTTCCCCCATATTTTTTTTTCTCTAATAATGGGAGACCTATTTCATATTCATTTCTTTTCTGCCGGGGCAATACTGAATACAAAGTAGATGGAGAAATCTGCATGAATCATGACACAGTAATCCCTCTAGTTTATTATCAATCCAGTATCCACACGCGGGACAGAAGTGTTGGAATGGCCAAGCGATCACATTAAATAGGGCAGAGTCAATATTTGCAGGCAAACATGTGGTCGCGACACAGGACACAGACAGCCAACAGCAGCAGCAGCTAAACTCCTCCTCTATCCTAACCACCCCATCCCCTTCTCCCCTCTCCCCCCCCCCCCCCCAATTTATGACCTCTGTGGGCACTATGGCTCGTCGCCATGGTTACGGCCCACCGGTGAGACAGGAATTGGCAAAGCCAGGGCCTCTTGAGTCCCTGAAGGAGTGATCACATGGTTACCAGGGAGGCATGGGGCCCCAGAAAAGGGGAATTTAGGACAAGAGCACACACATAGAATGAAAAAAAAAAAAAAAAAAAAAAAGGTAGCACAGACAAAGTGAAAGAATTCTCATTTCTTTTCTTTTCTTCTTTTTTTGTGTGCGTCCTTTTTCTTTACTGAAAACCTTTCTTATAGCCTTGGGAATTCTAAGCACAATCAAGGGCTCAAAGCCGAATCTGATTTGATTAAACCATGAAAATTTAACTTCATCTCTTTAGAGACGTATCACAGAGATCCAAATTATTGTTGCTTAATACTGCCGCTGCAAGAAGAAGTGTGAAATTCTAGAGAGCTACTGTAAAACCAGAAATGTTTGTGCGCATTTTGATTTTGCAAGAGCTGAGATCTCCGAAATTAAAATGGACGCGAAACTTCTTGTCTACACTATATGCGTTGAAAGCCAGCGGCAATTTGGGAAAATTTCATGCCGTGAAAATACATTGTTTCTTGCTTTACTGTATGCTTGCGGCAGTCAAAATGACATCGATAGAGAAACAGGGCTTAGATATTTTATCTTGGTCATCTTTCTTCTCTCTTTTCACTTTCTTTTCCCGTTTTTGTTTTGTCTCACTTTTGCGCAAACATTTTTTCACCTGTGGTTCTTGTCTTACATGCAGCACTGCACCATGCATGTTCAAATGTTGTTAAATGTCAATAACCTCAAGTCTCTAAATCCATGCTACGTAGAGCCTAGTCACAACAACAGTCACATTTGAAACACTCCCAAAACCATAACAGTAATCTGCTGGAGTGGGAATGTTTACACGATGTAACATTCAACATACTGGGAGACATCACACACTCCCTGTTTTCTTTGGAATGAAACATTTGGGACAGGACTAGAGAATAGTTTGGACAAAACATGCCTCCAAAAAAAGGTAAACCTTTCTTGTTTGATATGTACATGTACATTATGCAGCTTTTGAATTTCATCAATATGAATATGATGCATGGATGGGGCTGTATGAGGTCCTGGACTGAAATACAAAAGGGGGGGGGGGCGTAGGGTAGATGGCATGGGTCAATCCCTTGGACATGGACATTAATCCTTTGTTCAGAGGGATGGTTTACTACGGCCACACTTCTGGCCACAGCCACTGAACGGCCAAGAGAGTGGACACATCCTTAGTTATGAGGGGTGGTTTACTAGGGCCACACTAGTGGCTATAGCCATTGAAGTGGCCGCCTGCACAGTGATTAATTACACGGACTTGACCAACCTTACGACATCAACACTGACATAGCTCATGTTAGAAATGTGTCCAATTCCTTGACATTATGTACAAAGATGTCATGCTTTGTCCACAAAAGTTGATTAGGATATAAATCTGAAATATTCATCTGGCCTACATAATGGAGACATAGGATGTTTGTCATACATGCTGATAACATGAAGGCACACATGGTATGTACAGTCATGTGTATTGCTAGAAGCAGATTACATACAGTAGGAATTGCAGCGTATACAATCAAATGTCACATGTAAGCACCTAGAAACGGTGAATTACAAGGATGGAATCTGATTCTAAAAAAAACCTTCTTCAAAGGGAAAAAAAAAACAAGAACAGCAATTATTCTAAGTGACAGCAGTATACCGTAAGCCATCATAGTGGCGTTAAAAAAAAAAAAAAAAAGGAGGAAGAAGAAGAATTTATCAGGAAGAGAGGAAAGATATTAAGCATGTTTTGATCAAAATTGAATCTCAGTTCTTGGAAAAGATGACGGCTTCCTTTGGATTTTCTCTTTCAACTTCCTGAAACACTTTTATTCAGCCGCATACATAAGTAATGACCATCATTTGTTATCTTGCGTCTTCCGGGAAATCCCACGGCAGGGAGCTAGCTAGACCTCGTTAAGGACACACCGATGCCACCAAGCTCTGACAGTTAATGCAGGAAGGATGAAAATGGCGACATTTCAGAAAACGTCTGATTTCCTGTCCGGCCCTAATCAGTCGGCGTATTTTCGGGCTCAAATCACTGTGTGTCAGCTGAAGAGATTTGTTTGTTTGTTTGTTTTATTTTTTTTCATATTTCCTCGGGCTCGCAGACCTGACGTAACCTTGGCTCTCCCCGACGACTTTAATCAGCGGCACTTCCTTTCTGCTTCTACTTGGTGTTCGTCGGGCTAATTTTAACGCGATTAAAAATTACAGACTAGGAAAAATATATACATGCGAGGCCTACATATATATCATGCCATTTCTGTTGCGATCCTCCTGGAAAAATGCCCCCTTTGATAGCCGGCTCTCGGCCCATTTTAATGCGCGGGGATTATGACGCAAATTTTCTGACAGATCACGAATTTCGATGAGGGCAACCACTCCCACAGACGAGGTAGAATGTGCAGGATGAAACGTGCAGCGATGGGGAACATTATACCGAATTAATTAGGCAGCCACCTATCAAATTTTGTCTGCGGCAGCTCTCTCACTTTCGTACGCTCTCTCTCCTTTTTTTTCTCCCTCGTGCTCCTAGACTGATCAATTTTTCTCACTGTCACATCCAGAAGGGGAACATAATGTGATATGTGATATGGCAAATGTGCCTCCCCCCCCCCAAAAAAAAAGGGGAAAAAAAAAACCCTCTCCATTTCCCCTACTACACCCCCTCTCACACACACACACACACACACACACACATACACAACCTTATACAATTTGCTCTCATAAGCACACACACACATTCTGATTTCTACAGACCTCAGTTCGAATGTTATTTGACATAGTCTATAATACTCTATTTAGTAAGGGTACAGTACGAACACTGACTACCTACAAAGTAAATGCTATGCCTGTCCACCGTTTGTAATGGACAGTGACCAGGGTGAGTAATAAGAAATTAAAGTGGAGTGTGTAGTAGTATAGTGTAGTCAATGTACATGTACTATAGTAGGTCCAATACAGGAGTGCAGCGTACACATGACAGCCACCCATGCCTAGTGCCCTCTATACTCACATAGCTCCCATTATGACACACACTAACACACACACTACCATAATGATAAAACCATGCCTACCAGTCTACAGCAGTTCCTACAACTGAATTTATACGCTAATATTATACACAGACACAGACACACCCACATTCTCTTGCACACCCAATGCACATATATATCAAGTATTGAGTATTCCCAAATTATACACGCAATGTTGATTTCCCATTGATCAGGGCAGGCACAGAGCAAATACACACTTCCCCCATGATACAGAGCAAATTCAACTTGAAGGTAAAAGGGGGGGGGGGGGGGGTAGGGGAGCTCGATTTGCCAAAATGGATTTTCCTTAAATGCCATCTTTCGTCTTTTTGGCTGGTCTACACAGACATGTACATAAATGGAATATCAATACTGATTCTACCATCACTCATCTGCTAAAGATCTCACGGAAACACAAAAAATATAACAAGGGACATGCTCAATTTTTCTTCCTCCCCTGGCTAAATTTTGGTGAAACATCTCTGCGGACATATTCTGCTCTGTGCATTGAACCAACCTTTTACACACAATTAAACTTAGGGGCTGTACAGTACTGGTTGAGGTGGGGATTCATGTTTGAACATTCCTTAGTGAGATAATGAGAAACCCTGTTATGAAATATGAAAGAGCATGTAATTCAAGAAGGATTCAACGTTTATTTGATGAAAATGGTTTTCAAATGGCTGAGATATCCAAAAAAAGTGATAATAATAAAAGGCGACAGCCACGCCTTTTATTAGGATCTCTTTGTTTCGCCTTGTTTTTGGATATATCTCAGCCATTTCAAAGCCGATTTCATCAAATAAACTTTTGATACCCCTTAGAATTGCATGCTCTTTGACATCTCATAGAGTTGCTTCTGAATATCTCGCAAAATGTTAAAAGCTAAATCTCACCTCGACCAGAACTGTACATACCCTTTAACTTGACGCATATACTGTAACTGTCCCACATACATGTATTCAATATGATTTGAAGAAAAGAAGCACAAACCAACCACTGTATGCATGCAATGTCTTTGCTACATTTCTTTCTTTCTAATTTTGTTCTTTGTAACAATTGATCTTTTCTTGTGTATTTCCGGGTCCAATATGGTGCATGATGATAATTATACTTGCACACAATTCTAAAACCATATTATTCACCTGTATGCCTACTACATTTACACTGTATTCAAAGTACAGTATCTGGTTGCAGCATGGCTCACTATATTTTTATGTGTAATATACACTATATTGTTATATCACATTGTGGAGGCAGTTCACTCTCTCACAAGAGGCACGGGTGGAATAAGGGAGTTCACGGTTACTGCATACAATGTCTCTCATTTGACCCCTACACCACAGACTTTGAAATAACATGGACATGTGTTGTGATCAAGAATTCCTTCTTGAAGCATGTCATCTTGTTTTATCAATGTTGAGAAAATGCATGGAGAGATTTTGCTAAACAGTGTTGATTCATGACTTACACCTGTACGTTCTAATTTAGTCTGAACACATACATTGTACTGACATAATTCAGATTCTCATAGTTGCTCGAGACTTCTTATACCTTTTAAAGTCAGTGGCAACAAAGATATTCTCATTTGACCTTTGTTCTGCACATATGCGCTAATCACAACCGTGAACTCCCTTATACATGAATATGGGATGTTACTATTTCTTCCTGCCCTCTCTCTCTCTCCTTGCTCCTTCGTGCCACATTTTCCATGAAGAAGCATAACTCTACCCTATTCCTCACCACATTCATGGCTGGTATACCTATCACAAGCAGACATACATGTACAATGATTTGTCTTGATACTGAAGTGAGACCAGACTGTACGCCAGTCACACACATACCCTATGTTGTTCACGGTAGCTGGATGTCCTTCTGAAAAATTAATCCCCTTCCAAGTTTCACTGGATAATTTGTCGGTTACATGCTTGTACAGGCCCTATTACTGGTTTCAAGAGAAGACATTCTTCCTAGAATCAATTCAACAGCAATTCATCAAATAACGTCCGAGTTTGTACAGCTTTGATTTGCATAATTTTGTGTCGCCTTAAATACAAATTTCCTGGAGTACATACTGTACACACAATGTGTATCAATACTGTAAATCGAGGAATGTTCGCATGCATTTTAATTTCGCAAATTTCACGAGCGCCAAGATTTGCGAAATTAAAATGCACGCGAAAGTTCTTGTCTACACTACATGCATTGAATGTCAGTGGCAATTCGCAAAAATTTCATGCCACGAAAAAGGCCGTCCGCTCCAATTCACGAAAATTTCATGCCGCGAATATATCATGTTTTACAGTTTTCCTGAAATATGCAGGTTCTATTGTATGTGCTCATATTCATTTCATCAGTGATCTATTCAATCATTCATTTTGAGATACATGTATACTCACCCTTGTACAACGTTCACACTCACTCAATACTTTGAGCTAATTATAACACAATGCACTACAGCTGTAAGTATTACTGCATATTGAAGTCAATAAAACCCATTCATGTGAGAAGATTACCACTCACAAACTGCACAGAAAATATGGTAGTATTAAAATAATATAATTGGCCTATACATACAGAGGATGCTGCTCAGTAACAACCACTATTGGCAGTGGCAAAAAATAACATATATAACCCAGCACGCTGATCTACTGTACTCAAATTAAAAACAAAGTGGGGACAGGGAGGCAGTTAATGATAACACATGATCCGTCATGCATGTCACAATATCCCAGCTTGGGCGACTGTGGGAAAATACATGCGTGGGGCCAAAGTGAAAGTTTACTCCAGAGACAATTTTCACTATGGACCGTCTCTCTTGCGTGACAGCTCTTGTCTGAGCGAAGGATAATGATCCATTTTTGCCAGCGCTGCAAATAATTAGAGTGACATATATTCCACATAAACTGTGACTGAATCTTGCTGGGTGACTTCAACTTTTGAGTTTGAGGTCATGTACCATCTTCAAAACCAGTAAAGCTTTTATAATAGCGCTACCTACAAACAATTAACTTTAAAGCCTGAATCCCAGACTACAATATGTAACACAATAAACCTTCTCTCTACATATTTGGTATTTATTTATTTCTGCAATTTCATGACAAATGTTATATACAAATACATTTTTCTTTTGTACAAATCATAGGATTAAAAAAAAAAAATCCTGCTGCTAAAACAGCTGATAACCTTCTTAGTTTTGCCAACAGCATCTACGATAAATGAAATGCATATCCATACATTTGTACCTTGCATGTTTAGACATTCCACATGAATGCCATACAATGAAACTGATTGAAAATCATTGAGTCACCATCACACACAGCACTGACATAGAGGCGTTAATAGCAAGCATGCCTGCCGTCACGAGTTGTGTGCCTTAAATAATTCATACAACAGCCGATAAAATGCTGTTACAAAACCTCCTAGCCCTTGTAAGCGTACGAGCCAAATGTCATTTCATAATCGTGTCACATCAGTCAGCGGCAAGGACAACCTGCAACCCATGGGGGGGGGGGGGGGAGAGTACAGCGTCTGCATGGTGTAATGCTGGCATTCGGCAAATTAAGACTCTGTTAGTACAGTGGCTCCGTGATGATATCGGCGCATCATAATCATATTGATATTGCTGATGGATTGAGGCTGAACACCCCCCCCCCCCCCCCCCCCGTGTACTCCCCATAATGGCCGACGCTGTCCTCCGAGACGCCCGACTACAAATGCTGGCTGAAACGAACTTTGCTGTTGACTGAACTGCGTGCGACCAACTCTTCATTGAGTGATACACTGGACATTTATAATGAATGAAAAAATTTCTACAGAAATAAATAAAGCTTAATATTCAAGCACGAAAACTTGAAGTGCTGTTTTTTTGCAGTATCAAATTCCTCAAAATGTTTCCTGGAGAATCTATTCCACATGTCATAGATGACACTGCCATGCATCACGAACATGGTAAAAAGCAAGTAGGACAAACAAAAGGATGACGTCTACATTGTGTTTTTTCTTCCTCCCCATGCAGTCTATGAAGTACAGGGCATAGATCTTAACCGCAGAGATGAGTTAAAAGGGAAAGTGGTCCTAATCTTGTCACGCGACGACACTCAAAATTGGCTTGAATGATGCCGTGTCCCAGAGGAGAGCGATTTGTACTGCATTTCGGGAAAAAAATTAGCCCGGTAATTAAATCATCGCGGCCGAAGACAGATTGAGTGTCATTTGCAAATTGCAATTTCCATTTTGGCTGGGTGCTCGAGAGCCAGGGAGATAAGAAAATCAAATCAGAATGCATCGGCTGACAGCAGCATGGGCAAGTAGACGACTCGAAGAGTCTGCCTCTACAAAAACTTGTTCAGTGATATCCGTCCATAGGATGTCTAATGTGTCTTTCTTTTTTGGGGGGGGGGGGGGATGACTGGAATGTCTTGATATTTGCAAGCTATACCTACCACAGTCATAATGTACATTGTATGTACACCTTGTATGAACCCTCCTTTTAAAAAGACAAAAAGAAAATGATGTGATATCATGAACTCTGACTCTATTTCTCACTCTATTCTCTGACATTCCCCTTATTAATTGATACAAGTAATCACAATTTATGAATGTAGTTGAAATACCAAAGTCAAATTATTCTACAATATTTCAACCTCAATAGTAAAATTAGTTCAGATTTTAGAATTATGTTATCACTTTAAACAACACAACAAAACAAACAAATATGTTTTTAGACTACCGGTATACATCCCATTTGTTAGATTACTATAATGACAATTGTACTCATTGTATGCAAATTAGAAGTTTAATCAACATGCTCTACAGAACCAGTGATGAATGTCATTCTTTATTTCAGGAATCAAGGCTCCAAGTTTCTCATCCTTTTTTATTTTCTGTCGTGTTTCTTTTTTGTTTTGTTTTTTCTCTTTTTTTATACTGTTGAAAAAGCAATTGCTTGCTGGAGCTCAGTGTGAAGCTTTAAAAATGTTGAAATCAGAGAATCTTATCAGTAGGGAAAAGATAATTTATCTGCTAAATATACATTATACATGTACTCGGTGAATTAGTACTGCCCTAACTATTAAATAACTACTGCAACTGCCTTTTTTTCCCCATCATCAACATCATGATCATGATCATGATCATCATCGGTGTTACTACATTTCAATACATTACCATCACTGTAATCGGCATCAGCACTACTTCTACTACTACTACTGCTACTACTGCTACTACTACTACTGCTACTACTGCTAGTACTACTACTGCTACTACTACTACTGCTATTACTGCTACTACTGCTACTACTACTACTGCTACTACTGCTACTACTACTACTACTGCTACTACTACTACTACTACTACTACAACTACTACTAGCACTTCCACTGGACCACCATTTTTTGCAGTTGGCATACTGTGAGATTGCGAGATATCATTTCATGTTACATGGGCACGGTCATCGTGAGTCGGCACTTTTCTAAAACTCCAGACAGGACAATTTGCCGCAGATTGACCCATGGGTCGAATCAAATCAGAATTCATTAACTTTGGGAGACAGCCATTCTCGGAGGTACTAGTGTGACTTTCTGTCGAGCTGTTCTAGATCTGGCTGGATCATTCTCTGTTGCCCAGTGTTGGTTTTGTTGGGGGTTCTATTCTGTTTCGTTCTCTCTATCTCTCTCTCTCCCTCTAACTTCCCTTTTGTTTTCTTTTCTTTTCTTTTTTCTAAATGTCTGCTCTGATCTATTGAATAAAAGCTTTCACTTTCAGTTTCTGTGATGCCCGACAAGCACTCTCACATTTTGCTTCCGACGCACTCCTACCAAAGCCTTGTATTGCGTGAGGATAGTCACATCAGATCAGTCGTCTGCTAATCCTTGGTTTCATAATATAGTACTACATGTAGAAGTAAGATATTTGCTTTAGTTAGAATAAAAGCAGTGCTGGCTCTAGATTTTCCTGTAAAAGACTGTCTTTTATAGTGTGCAATTACTACTACTACTACTACTACTACATGTACTACTACTACTACACTAATAATAATAGGTGCTTTTCTAGTGCATATCACTGCCATTGATTGCATCTATGCACTCTTTTATGACAAACCTATCCTCTTTACAAAGTTATCATACTTAATTCATAGCTCTGGATTTTTTTTTTCAAACATTCCTCATCTTTCAGTCTTTTTTTTTTCTCTCTCTCTCTTTCCCTCTCATTTCCATCTCCTTTCATATCCATTTCTTTTCCAATTTCTACAGACACTGTATCTCTGTCAATGTAAATATCTGTGCCTACAATACTATGTTTCTATCTATCCATCTATCTACACATATCTCACCATTCCCATTTCTATCTACTGTATACGCCGAATATTTCGGGAGGTTTTTATTTTTTGCAAATTTCGCGAGTCAGCTGCTATTCGCGAAATTAAAAACACGCGAAAATATTGACTCTAATGCCAATGTGAATGTGACGTACACGTATAAATTTCTCCGTTCAGTACAAGACTCCACGATCGCGAATTTAACCATTCGCGAAATTGTCGTGAAGTCCCGATTCGCAAAAAATTAGACTCACGAAATATATGGCGCATACAGTACCTATCATTGTTTCTCTCCTTTTCAAATGATATATTTTTCTTGGGACACTGGTGCCTGGAGACATGGCAGTTGTTTGGGCTGCATCCAGCCACATTTGCTCCAGGGCCAGAGCAGGATGTGATTCATGTGGTGTGCTGGCTGCTTCCAATGTGCTCCCAAATTCTTGCATATCACCCTACAAGGGGGGGGGGGGGGGGGCTTCATCCTTAAATGTATTAAAGCAGGCATGATCTACATCCAACCCTCATATACAACATAGCATTTAGGCCTATATAGGCTATACACTCTCCACAACTTTCCTGTATAGCTGAGATATTTCGCTATATACAATGCAGAATGTAATATCTGTGTGATCTTCAATGTGAACAGGCAAGGTCTGTATGAGCTACTTAGCAGGATTTTTGTGGGTACACATTTATACCCCAAAATTTGACTCCCCCAATAACTTTATAGAATGATGAAAGGACATGAATACTGAGGCCTGAAATGTCATAAATTATACAGTTTGCACTTCTGAGACTGACATGACTGGTTTATATAAAGTGAGCATTTAAAAGTGACTGTCTTTTCCTGGAGACATCATTTCAAAAACTTGCACACAAAAAAAGTGCAACACTCTTTTCATATTGACAAGACCCTCGTTAATGAACTGAATTCCTTCCATTGTCAGCACTATACATCACGTTTTCTAAACACACATAACATTTGACATTTGACAGACTTTCAAAGGAAAGCGCTCATAAGAGAGAAAAAATGGTAGAGAGAGAGAGATAGACAAGGAAATGTGATAAAGATAGGAGGAAAATGAGAGTAAAGCTAATAAGAGGCAGACAATCTGATAAATAGTAACGCCTTGTAGACTAGGAAGGAAGGGCAGCCACACAGAGAGGAGTCTACTGTTTAACCAGACATTCTGAGCAATATGCCTAGTCTGTCATATCCAGCCTGCTTATAACAGTATTGTGGTCATGCCAGACTCGGTACCATGGAGCTCCATGCTCGTACAGAGAGCATCGAGTCAAGTCTGAGGTCAATGTCTCAAGCAAGTATTCTAAGTTCAGCCATTGAACCAGGAGTTTGTTATTAAAAAAAAAAAAAAAATAAGCAAAAGAAGACGATGATCAAATGCTTCACAAAGGCAATCAAACATGACACTGCAGATCTTTTGCATCACATAGTTTTTATACTCGTAAATCCACAGAGACATTATGAAATGGGAGACTGCAGCTCCATAGACTAGCTGTCCGCGTATGCAAGAAGCATCGCCGGGAATGAACTGTGAGGCTGCTTTTGCTGCCTGCCTGCCACGCTGAGGGGGAAACTGCTCTCAGCCGGCAGACAGGAAGTCGGCTCTGATATCATCTTCCCGTTCCGGGCTCACAAATCAAAGACTATCACGCGACTTATTGTGAACAGCCAGCGCCTTCTTCATGTTTTTTCACCAAGCCTTCTCATTTTTTTTTTCTCTCTCTTAGCCTCCACCACCCCCCCCCCCCTCTATTTTACCAACCCAGAGCGAATGAACAGCAGTTGTCTATTGGGTGCAATCTGGTAAAGCCCTGCTATGTCTTATTGCGGCATATGTGCATGTGCTCATAATGACTCTGAGTCTGCGAATGCATTTCCACAGAGAGAAACAGTAGCTTGTAAGCATTCTACTGGGTACACATTCAGCCACAGAGGCTTGTAGCCCAGTCAAGTGCGCACAGAGTGTCGCTACATACAGTAATAGCGGCTCAGTGACACTGTTACAGTATGAATAATTTATGTTCATTACACCACTTTGTGAATGCCAAAGACATACAGTTCTGGGTTCTCACTGTTTTCCCTGTAGGTAACCTACAGTGTACATGTACATTATAGGCAAGCAATTTCTTAGCTCACCATGGAAGAAGATATCGAGCCATTTTCAAGTCAGTCGTGGAACTGATTTGAAAACTATCACAAACATCAACACCGGCATCTATAGCCTAAAAATCTGCTCAGTACTCTTATTAATCTCATGACCGTCTTAGAGGCAATATTTCCAAGCAATAAAAATCAGCTAATCACATCACAGGTGCACAAATTTATGTAAATTAGGCAATTTGTTACGTATGATCATAGCATAACATTTGCTGACAGTACAAAGTACAATCAAAATGCTGTTTTATAACTTAAGAAATTAAAGAATTCTCCATTTTTTTTCTAGTGTCTTGGAAGAGTTTTCCAACTAGTTTAAAATGCAGAAAGTAGATCCATACACAATGCTTCTCATGACCATAATTAGACAGTTTCCATACTTGCAATGTATGGACATTGATTCAAGCTACATGCACATGAATTACTTTGTAGGTACAACTTGTACAACGTAGATTTGTGTTCAAAATCTCCTTTTTTTTTGTGCTTATAATAGTGTTCTACTACATTTCAGAAAAGGAAGAATTATGAAAACTAACAGGTGTAGCTGACCCTTCACATGAATGTAGTCAATATACTGTACCACCCCCCCCCCCAACAAATAAACCTAAAAAGCCATCACAGCCCGAGCATGCTACACACAATTCAAAGGTAAATATGGGCTCAATGAAAGTGCATTTCTACTCTTGTAGAGTGGCCCAGTTGCATAAAAGTAAAACTATGGTAACTTTAAAGTTACTGGTAAAGTCTGCAGCTAATGGTAACCATCAGTGATTTCTGGGCTTTGATTGACTATGGAATAGCATTGCTACCATACAGCTGTATGGTACATGTAGCTGTGTACTATTGATTGCAAAGTGAACATTAAAGTTACAATGTTTATATAAAATGCAATGGGCTCTTAACTGTACGACAAAATTGAATTTTAAACAGAAAAATGAAACAAAAGAGCCTCTGTTATCATGTTTGACATTTTTCATGGCAACAACATATCTGACAGTAGTAGTGTTTAAAACAAGTAAAGTCACACCTCATTGAATACAGTAGCTCAAGTGTGGTGAGTAGTTTCCCTATCAATACAAATCATTCATGCAAGAAGACAGCCAAGAATCCATACAATTCTAGTATCCAATTACATGGCAGAAAATTCTTGTGGCTCTACATTCTCTTCTTTTTAATTCATACATTAAGTGGGAACCAAAGACAAACAAGAAAATGTAACTGAAACAACTGAAGTGTCATTATTCAGATTTCAAGCTCTTTATAAAACCTAGTCAAAACATGTTTTATGCAAGAGGTGCTGCTTGTTGACAACATGCTACTAATGGTGATGACATGCGTGAAGCTTGGCGATTACTACTGTACGATGAACTGGTGTAGAGACAGAGGCCTTCTTTTCCTCTACTGGAAAGAAATAAAATGTGTTGGGTCAAAGTACACATTTTCAGAGGACGACACTGGTGCAGCTCAGGCAGCGAGTGCATTGTATTCAAAATTCTTCCGCGGCCTTTGAACCCATCTCTCCTAATGCACATGTCTGTGACTACTTCTGGTCCTGTGTGTACTCAAAGCCCAAACATCCCTATCCTCCCTTCCGCCATCCCCCCCCCCCCACACACACACACACTTTGCCTCCTTTGCGGTCTGCGCCAAGAATGTTATCATGATATCGATATGCCGTTCTATCAACACACTGTACGGCAATACCACACGGTGAAGCTTCGGTGCCGTTCAAGTAGTGAACACTGCCGCTCAAGCCTTATCAATTACAAACACTGAGTCGACTAATGCACATTGTGCATGACACCTAATGAAGTGTATGACCATGTACACCAAAGTACACAAGGGACAATATAGGACAAGTTTGAACCAAATATGAGGTAAACATGGGAATATGTCACAATCACACAGAGTAACAGTGCAAAGTCCTTCTTTTAATGCTCAAGACATTTTTAAAATACACTGCACCGGTATGTAAACAATATTCCCTGCTCCACATTGGCTCATCAGAGAATGTGCTAGTTTGGTCCACAAGCACAACAAAGCACGCAGCTCTAGGAGTGCACTTTTGTTTTTTAATATCAATTTTGAAAATGGCTGTAGTGTAATAAAGGATTCTGCTTTCAAGGTAGGGGGTAGTGGGGATAACATAATGGGTGATGAATGAATGCAATGGCGAGATTGACAAGATCACCGCGCACTGCCACACACACACACAGACAGACACGGAATATGCTGGTGACACAAGACTTGAAATTAGGAGCAAGAATGCTGACCCCATCTCTCAACAGAAGCACTACGCACCCAATCACAGCCCCAGTGATATCACTTCCTCCTCCTCAAGGAGGCATAATAAAAAAGCTCCTGGCTCTGCCTCATCATTGACAGCCAAAGGAGCCTCTTCCCCAAGCCAGCCTCTCTGCCATCCCCCACCCCCCCCCCCTTGCCCCTCCCCCTTAGCCTTCCCTCCACGTGACACATACTCCCTTGTCAATGATCTGGTATTTTCTCTCCATCCTCAAGAAAGAGCCATTTTGCTCTGTATTTTGTTTGCTGCATGAAACACAAGCATGATAGTTATAAAAATTAATAACCTTTCTCAGTACCGTACTGTCTTACTCATACATGTACCAATGCATATGATGGCAAACAAGACTACCGTATCATCTCTAATTTTCGTAGTCACATTGACTGGGCAAGGTTTTGCAGTAGATGTACCAACACTCAATGATGGATATAATTTCAACACAGCTCAAGAAAAGGCAGAGGTTTTCATTCATAGGAAAGCTACTATGTAGGCTTCTTCCAAAAGTAGACTGAATATATCAATGAAGGATGTTCACAAATGATTAAAATGGCCTACGTTCAACCTGAAAACATGTGGTGCACACACAGAATCAACATTATTCTTGTGTCTTGGTACCGGTATTCACTTCAAGCTACCGTGACCATGTCAACTACCCCGGTACTGACTTTTGAAGACGACATGTTTTGTGTTTTGATAAATGCCTTCAGGATCCATTTCATCTAGGCTGTGTTCTGATGAGCCACTCTTCAACTCTTGAGGAACCTTAAAGGGGAAGGCTAGTAACTGATCAGTGGGAATCAGTGGAAATGCTGGGTGATGATTGTTCCAATCCTTATGGGATTCATCAGGGGCGGATCTAGCTTTTTATAAAGGAGGGGGTTGGGGGCGGTATGCGAGGGAGCGTAATGTATAGCGACCGAGCCCGAGCGAGCGGAGCGAGCGAGGGGGGGGGGGGAGGGTGTGGGAGGGGGATGTCCCCCCTCCCACAGTAGGGAGAATTTTTGAAAATCTGTGTGTGAAAATGGCGTTTTCTTGCATCTAAAACACCAATATTTTTGGTATAGAGGTTATTGCCATAAATAGAAAAAAATAAAATTACAAGTTAAAAAAAAAAAGAGAAGATTAAAAAAAATGGTCCCCGGATTTTTTTTTTTTTTTTTTTTTTTTTTTTGGGGGGGGGGGGGGGGGGTTGCAACCCCCCCAACCCCCCCTCTAGATCCGCTTCTGTTCATTCAAGAGTACATTGTATATCTATTGTTGTGTGAAAATTGCTTGCTTCAGAATGGTCTCATATTCAAGTAATGTGCAGTTTAATGCCCCGTCACTGACCAGGGACGCTTACCTGGAAACATTAAACTGCACATTACTTGAATATGAGACCATTCTGAAGCAAGCAATTTTCACACAACAATAGATATATAATGTACTCTTGAATGAATCCCATAAGGATTGGAACAATCATCTCCCAGCATTTCCACTGATTCCCACTGATCAGTTACTAGCCTTCCCCTTTAAGACAGGAACCCATGACACAGAGTTCTAATATTGGGGCACGTATGATCAAAACATTATGCCACTTCATGACTTGGTACATGCATTAAATGCATCATTACTATTGGTGACCTGTGATCTTGTTGCATCATAATCACGGTACTGGGTGTCTAACTTTGCTATATTAAAGTATTGAGAGTCTAAAATGCGTAATGTGATTCTGAGAGTCTGTAACTACCATAATCAGCATATTAAATACAAAAGTGACCTGCTTTTACCAGTATGGCATAATTTTTCCCAAGCACTAGGTTGTGGTATTTCTGGAAAATTTGTCCAGAGATGGTGCAAAGTAATTGGCTCGGTACCAAACTTTTACAAAACTGAGGGTGATACTATTTTGGTATACAATAGGAAAGTACACTATCTGCTCAAGCTTGACACAGGGGGCTCACTGCTGGCTTTTCACCAGCACAAAAACGGTAGCCTTGCATCAAAACAAGATCCCCATTAATAGGGTAAAAAAGAATCTATGGTAGGTTAGATTTCAGTTCCAGTGCTTTGAAGTGGAGAATCACTTCAGTGGTTTTGAGGCGCTTGCCAAGCTTTTGCCAGACTGGCTAACGTTACCACAGACAGCTATTTTGTCTTGATTCCAGCAACATACATAGAACTGTATTAGAAGATTTACAGTGTGTTTGCACGGACAAGTTATGCAAGGTTATTTTTTTTCCCTCCCTCTAGTACATCTCTTGACGGGATGAGGAAAAGCAGAATTTCAATCATGAGAACTGAGAATATGGAACGCACTGATTTACCATTTGTTACCATATATTTCTATCGCAAACCCCGATATGAAATAAACAGAATTATTTTTGACTTGATACCTTATACATTTGAACACTGTGAGTCATACTCTTCATCGGCACATGCAAAAATGTCAAAGATGTGCTTTGGAGCACTGGTTTACCTGTTTCCTCTTGTATTTGCAAGTCGGGTCAAACTTGGCCTTGACACCTTCTAAAATCTCAGTGTATTTTTCCTCGGGGTTCTGGTCCCTGGTCAGCAGAAGGTAATTCCTCCAGTTGTCGGAGTCGAAACCCCAGTGGCAAGTGCGCGTTTCCCTCCGCCTGTGTCCATGCACAATGAATTTGTGAGGTGTGAGCATGGCTCCACACTCCAAGCATTCAATACACGGGCTGGTGGCAGTTTCATACAGCTCTGGCGTCAGGAGGCCTTTACATTTACCAAAGCACTCATGATACACCCGGATACTGTTCTGGGTCGGGTGCTTTGGTTTCTCCTCTGCCGTTGATGCCCCGAGAGATTTCGGGGATACTTCGTCCCGGATCCCGTGGAGGAGAGCATTGCAAAGACGCTCTGCGTCCGTCTTTGTAATCAGTCCACATGAAGGAGCACTGAACGGTAAGATACCCGTCACCTTTAGGATTTCTAGCTGCTCGGGACTGCATCTCGAGCAATAGATGTGTAATTCGTCGCAGACGGAATTGATCTGTTGAAGGCTAAAGTCTCGGAGAACGCTGTTGAGAATTTGTGGGAGGCAGAGGCGCTTCTCTCCGCCAACTGTGAAACACGAGATATCTTCATCCTCCAGAATAGTGATGCCTTTCTCGCTTTTCGTCTGGTCGATCGGGGTGAAAACTGGCATCTGCTGGATTGGAAACGGTGGTGGGTGCAGCAACGGGTCGTATTCCATCAGTTTGACACTGCTCGCCATGCTGCGATGGTGATGTGATTGAGCCTGTTCTACAACAGAGGCGACTGATGATGACTTGGCTGCGCTCACACGAGCCACAGCCTCCTTCATGATCGGATCAACGAGCTGTTTGCCAGCCATCGTGACGGCGGACTCCGGCCAACTCGGTCGATAACTGCTCGGTCCACCCAAACTTGACATCGCAACAGTCTGATAGCTCTTTAGTACCTTCTCGAGACTTGGATTGTAAACTTGCACTTGAGGATCCTCCATCCTCTGGGACACAAAAGGCAAGAAATTGCCGCTTTGCTTCCGAGTGTTCTTTCTACTCTCAGCGTGAAATCCTGGACCATAAAATTTGGTGGCGATGTAAAATATAAAGCTTCTTCTGTCTTGCCTTGCCTACACAACGTGCAGTCGGTCGAGTCCGCAGTTTCTTCGGGTCAGTCGCGAGTCGCGGATTCGATTCGATTGTAATTGTGTACACATGCACACTCCGTACTCCACGCCGTACCATACACACGGCTGGTTACTCAGTAGTTGTGTCCGTGGCCTCGTGCGTCACTAGCTATGTTTCTCTGTCTGTTCCTACTGTATGAGACGACGGCCGGGCGGTACGCGGTGCATTCATTCAGCGAGCGAGCTCACTGGGCGGGTATCGCTGCCGCTCAGCTACACACTGCATAATACACATCATGCATGCCTCTTGCATTGGGTTCAGCTCGAACACACCCAGGCTATCGCAGACATGGCAGTTTCGTGTATGCACATAACGGACATACACACCCGCGCGTATAATACAGGTACACACACTCACACACACGACATAGTAGACTCGGCTAGACGTATGTATACAAATCGCACACAACCGTCTCGCCAGCTCAGGCGCTTATCAACCCTCGCTATTCCTTCTATTCGCCGTCCTCCCTCTGGCAAGTCTGGCTTCTTTACACTATGATCTTACATAGTGCTCTTCCGTCGGTTGGTTTGTGGATTTTAGAATATTTTCCCCGAGTATTTTAATACACTATCTAAATAAGATATAGCACTAAATCAAAGAATCCCAACAAAATCCAGCGTAGAGAGGATTGCCATTTTCTCGTTCGGGTACAGTTAACTATACACCACTCTATTGTCTACGTCAGAGACACGCGGACATAAAAGTCTAGCCAGTTTTGCGTCACAACATCGCACACCAGTTTCTGATTATTATTTTTTTTTCCCTTTACCATACTTGTCGCTTCACAGCTTGCGGTTTGTCAATAGCATAACAATGACATACGCCAGACAATCATTGGTATTTCTGCCTTTATCCAGTTTTTTCCCCTTATTCATAATTTGAGTGTAATGTAGCACCATAATTTTCAGTACTCGATGGTAAACAAACCGCTACAGGTCACCCCCTCGTAGTACGTCGGGGGACGTCTAAGTTCCAGGAACAGCCGCGACAGTTCTCATAGGGTTACGTAAGTGATAATCTCGTTCCAATAATCGCGGTCTGCTGGTTCGCTCTCTGAAGATCAATGTTAATTTTTCCACTGGATCACCCGCTGCAAGTTGTAAGGCGCAAGGGGAGTGGGGCAACAGAAAAAAAAGGGTATTACACCATTAAACTTGAGGGTTTAGATCGCCTTCGTGCTGATAACGAAGGCATGGCAAGCAACTGTTACGGCTTTACGCTTGATTGCAGTGATAAACAGCAGCGCCGGTTACGTAATGAATGGACGGCGGCGGCGTGCACGAGACTCGACATCGTTATGCAGTAAACTGTACTCGACAGCGACTGGGTTTGGGAACCATGGAGAATGAATTGAACTAAAAAAAAACAAACAAAACAAAAACTGTAGGTATGTCCTAAAATGTGAAGTGATCAGACAGCGGCCATGTTTGCGTTTTGTCAGCACGCTTTCAAGCAGTCTGTCATGACAATGCGATATGGAATGAAGGGTGAGCTCGATCAAAAAGGCTCGCTTCACGTTTAACAGCGATGACTCATGGACTCATCGAAATAATTTGATACGCAGCACAATTTGAATTACCAGCATGATCCCATTAGTAACATCTGTGATGATTGTGTATAGACTGGTCTAGTACGTGACAAGAGAACGAAATTGTTCAAGATATACGCCGCTTGTTAGTGTTCCACAAAAGTCTTCGAATTAACCAAAGTCAAGCATTTTCCAGTTGTAAACACAAATAAAATGTTCCCTGTCATCTTGTACGACTCGAAAATCCATTTCCTACCATTTTGAAACTGCCATGCCACAAAACCATCCCCAAATCCCAAAATCAGCATTGCTGTTACCATGAAGGAATGGCCTGATAATTTTGATTGAGATGGGACTTCAGGTTTCCAACTTGTTGTGTGACTGATAATGAGAAACGTCTTTTGATAAAGAGTATACAATTTAAAAGGAATTCAAAGTTTATTTTGATGAAAATGGGTTTTGAAATTGCTGAGTTTTTCCAAAACAGAGGTCCTATAAAAACTCGTGGGACCCACTAGGTCCACTTTGTCTTGCTTTATATCTCGAAACCGATTTTCATCAAATAAACTTGCAATGTTTCCTAGAATATTGTAGGCACTTTCATATTCCACTATAGAGGTTTCTCGTTATCTCGCAATCTCAACCGAAACCATACCATTCTGTAGGGCCTACGAAAGTTCACCGCAGTGTTCGAAGGCCAGGGCCCAGTTTCATAAAGCTGTTCGTAAAGTTACGAACAACTTACGAGCGACTGGTGATCAGTTCTGATGTGCTATATTTATCAGAATTTCCATAATGCAGCACAAGAACTGATCACCAGTTGTTCGTAAGTCGTTCGTAACTTTACGAACAGCTTTATGAAACACCCCCCAGGTGAGGCGCGCCCGATGCCAAGACCGGGGGAGGGATAGTCAAGGGATTATAAGGATGATGGTGTTCGTTGTGTATCTGAAGTCCTCAAATCTGACACCCTCATTAGATATTTTGTTGTACATGTATCACAATCCCCGTATTGCCCTTATCATAAGAGACTGAATGAACTAATAAATGAAAAATGGCGACAACATGAAAAAGAATGATGGCGGGATATACACATGGAGGAAATGACGTCAAAATGGTGCTGCATTGAAAATCTGTTAGGTTAATGGACTTGTTTAATGTTTGTTTGCTGCGTTTTCTAATCCAGCAGTGAAACCTCGTGGATAGCAAATTCAAATTAGATCAAATTCGGATAACGCTATATAGATGAATGGCAAGAAAATTCTATTATAAAATCAACCAACGACGTGATCTCGTACCATTGGCATTATCATAATTGCTTCCGCGCAACCTTGATTGTGACGTCATGCGAGCAATTAATGTTTATTCACACGTTTCCTGCTATCACAGACCGTCGTTTCATTTCAATGTCGTAGATTTAATTTCCATCCGAAAAGAAGCTCTGCTCTGTGACTCTGTTAATGATGATAATGACAATGATAATACTACAACTGTATAACTATACTATTTGATGTAAGGTCCTGCACTGTTTCTGGAGTTAAATAGTACCTTTATACTGGGTTGAGTCAGCTATGATTACTAAATCACGTATTGACGCAAACACATCTTCGCTGTATTGTTTTGCGTATACTACATGACTCGTATTTTATAACTGAGACTATTCATCGGGAGCTTCCTGTAACACCACGGACGATGATTACACAAAGTCACATGACTTACATGATTTTATTGGAGCCATGAAATAACATATAAACATCTATTCAGATTACACAGATATAAAAGAAAATTGTCATACCTCGCCCCATATGATACCAAACTTCCATCCTACATGACATTGTATACATCGGTGTCACAGTCAAAACATGGTTGTGTGTTGCTGTTGTTGCTGTTGAGCGGCGGTTGTTGTTGCTGTCGTTGCTGGGGTTTCTTCCGGGGTAAATTCTCTTCTGTACAGCATTGTGCAATGCTGGGGGCAAAAGTCACATCCATTGACGGAAATTTACTTTCACAGCGATACTGGTTTGATCGACATTTTAATCGATACTCTATTCCATATCTGACATTATTTTTTTTTTCATGCAAATCTGCGATTCTATTCCAGTGGCAGAACTAACTGCCGAAGACAGACTCGTGGAACACACCAGAAAAAATAAACTGAAACCACAGACACACACACACACACACACACACACACGCACACATGTGGTTTCGAAACTAGAGTCAAGAAAGCAAACTTTTATACAAGGCAACAAATAAAACAATATTCCTATCTTGGCTAAATGCATTTTGTAGAGAATCCCATCATTACCGATTGTTGGATCACTATGTCAGTTTTTCCTCCATTTTGATATTGTAACTAATATAGGATAGAGGAGTTGATACATATTTACGCATAATTATTATGTCTGTGATTGTTGAGTGCTTGTGTGCGTGTGTATCGAAACTATCATTAAGTGTGCGAAGCCTTGCTTTTTCAATTAACCATGATGCATGAGTTGTGGCAACAAGACAAACTATCACAAACGGAAAAGAAGGAAAGATCGAAAGAATGAAAGAAAAAGAAGTTCCATGAATTAATTTATTCACAGTCGGTATAAAACAGCCATGTCACTATATAACTTCAAATCGCGCCATTATTCTGGCTACAGTATTATGATGTGTCTGTATGTCACAGTGTTCCCTTCAGGACAACGTGAGCCTTGGCCAGTGTTGGCCGAAGGATATGAGTGCAGCTGGTAGGCCTACGAACTGTTCGTCCATTCATGGTAGAGTCCATGGTCCATTTGAATCCACACGCTCAGTATGTGTCCCTGTATTCAATACAGGGACACCAACGCTCAGCAATACACACTGCCCTCTATTGAGAACGCGCAAGTTGAAGGGAAGAAAAATTATTCCAATCTTGCCACGCACAGCCTCAAGACGAATCGATACAACTCATTTCACTTCATTTTCTTTAATTTTCCAACAGAACACAGATAACCAATGATATTGAATTTGTGTACCAAATTATGAATAATATATATATATATATATTATATATAAATATTATGTGTGGTGTGTGTGCGTGTGTGTGTTGATAGTATAGATAGATAGATAGATAGATAGATAGATAGATAGATAGATAGATAGATAGACAGATAGAAGATAGATAGATAGGTAGATAGATAGATAGATAGATGGAAAAAACAGATAGATAGGGGGGGGGGGCAATACAGAAACAACATTACAGACCAAAACAGCACTTGTTCTTTACTGACGAAAGCAGTCCCTACTGATGCATGTGAAATTCTGACGCTCGAAACTAAAGATATATCATTCAAAAACATGATTATGAAATGTATGAAAACATTTCCTCTTTCGATCAGGTTCGGTTGACAAATGATTGCAATTACGAAAGCACACGACTTATCATGTGACAATAGCACCGAGCGGAGTAAGCGTATAAAAAAAAAAAATATTATTTTTTTTTTTGCCAAAAGTGCAAAAGTACGAGTTGAATCGAGAAATGTTTAGTGCTGAGACACTAAGGAAGCTGCCAATTACAAAGACGATGGTGATAAAAATGGCAACGATAAAAATGTCAATGATGAAGATAACGATGATGATGATGATGATGATGATGATGATGATGATGATGGTAATATAAATACAGTTAGCAATACTGCTGCTATAGACTAAGCCTATACTATACAGTGATAACACTATCATATAGTGGTAATGGTAATGGCATTTATAAATGATGATAACAATGACTGCATGATAATAAGTCTATATGAGGATGATATGTCACTCACACAGCGGGCAAAACACAGCGAGGAAACATGCTTGTATAACTGATAGAATCACAGGCCCTCAGAAACAAAGATATAAACAAAATTATGAATTACTGATAGAATAAGTCAAGAGATGGATAGATTTTTTCCTTAGAAAATAAACCGAGCGTTGTTATTTTTATATATTTTTTTGTTTCATTTCTTTTCTCTTTTTTATACTGTATTGAAGCCTATAAGGTGTATAAGCATCTGAATGGCGAATCGATATCCACTTTTTTTTTTTCACTAGTAACACAGTGTAGAAATCCATGTAAAACTGCAGGGCGCCTTTGAAAATCAGTTTTATACAACTGACGAGGCCGAACCTGCCTGATAAGATTTATATAAATATATAAAACAAAATAAATGGATATAAATGAATAAACGAATTCATTCACTGCAATGTTCTTGGACGTCATGTATAAGGAGGAAATCGGACAAAGGGTCAATGATTGTCAAGACAACGAAATATAATTTTATTTGCGGCTTATTTCAGATTAATGCATCTATTTAGAGAAATGTCATTTTTTTTAAATACATATTCACAAATTACACAGTCTTCAACATTGGAATGAAAATTGATCCTGAAGTGAAACAATCCTGTTATAAGAGTATAAAATTATGGACTTCAATATGTGTATATAATATTATATGACTTCGTGGCTAAAACTTCACGCCCTTGCCTCTACTCAAGCACGATTTCTTTATGGAATATTATGCAGCTTGCTTTAAAGTGAATAATTATTTTTCTTCCTCCAAAATCAGTCATGGAATTGAATGATGAGCTGTCAAATTGATGCATAAAATCGACTTTTGAGTAGGAGGCATCATCAACCGCCCAATGTTTTGTCAGCTGTTGCTATGATTTCACGCTGTAAAGAAAAAAATGGTCACGCGTATTTCGGACTTGTTATGATATTGGTACCCCATGGTTCTGAGAACGGCTATTTATTCTTCTTTCTCTCTTTGTTTCGTTTTGGTCTGGGCAACGTCAGCTAATGCTGTACCGTGATATTTGACTTCATATTATATTAACCTGAACTTATATACTGCATTGCAAATATTTGCGGCGGCTGCGTCATAATCAGGTTTTGCTTTCCCCACGAATCCGTCATTCAAGCTCCACACTCGATCTCTGCCTCTAAGGTCCCTCCTCCCAAGCATCCTCATCTCTCTTTCTCTCTCTCCTCTGTCTTAAAGGGATAGCATAGTTTTGGTTAGAATAGGGG
Organism: Diadema setosum; assembly: GCF_964275005.1. NCBI lineage: Eukaryota > Metazoa > Echinodermata > Echinoidea > Diadematoida > Diadematidae > Diadema > Diadema setosum. The sequence continues at coordinate 31,868,374 of NC_092699.1, read as the reverse complement.
ATTCATGTTATAAAAACCTTTTGATTAATTAATTGGAAACCACTTCTGAATGTAATATTAAAGAGCATACAATTCTAAGAGAAATTCAAAGTTTATTTGATGAAAATCGGTTTTGAAATGGCCTATAGGATCATCCAAAAACGAAGTGAAAAAACAAAGTGGTCTTATCAAAAGATGGGTCCCACCTGTGATTAGGACCTTTTGGTGTTTTTTTTAGGAAATCTCAGCCATTTCAAAACCAATTTTAATCAAATAAGCATGACTTCTTCTTAAGATTGTATGCTCTTTCATATTTTACAACAGGTTTGTTACTATATCTCACAAAAAAGTTAGAAACCTGAAGCCCCATCTCAACCAAAACTCATACTGCCTCTTTAACAATTCAAGAATTCTCATGGTACCTCTTTTATCTCTTACTGTTGTACCAAACTAAAGAGCTCGAAAAGAATTTTTGACGAAGAAAAAGTATGTGTGGTCTTGTTCTAAATGCTTATGTAGCGTCAACATAATTCTCGTTCGAGTTGCTTATGACACGTCTTTCCATCATTCAAGTTTGTGCAGACACGTAAGTGAAACGATATACCCATTGAAAAGAAATTGAAAGCGGAAGATTATTAAGCTGTTGATGCCAACACCGACATTTGATACGGTTGTGCCAGGATTACCCTGAACTTTTTGAAAGGTTTTACGGATAATCATTTTATATAAAAGTAAAATAACTGAAGTTCACTTTTGGCACTCACGTTTAACTTTCGTGAATGGCTCTGGCTAATACTTTACAAAATACACCGGAAATGCACTGCACTATTGTTATCAAAGACCAGAATAAGCTATCACAATCGATGGAAATGAAAAATAAACAAATAAAATCTACAAATTAGTTTCATTTCAGTTCGTTTCATTTATTCCATTCTCAATAAATATGATTATAACATTTGAGTAAATACACATAATATCAAAACAATGTGATGAAACTTTATAATAATGATAAGTGTGTGTGTGTGTGTGTGTGAATAAAAACATAGTTGTATTGGTCTCAAATCATAGGAACGTATAGGCCCTACATCTTTTACAGGCGCACACACAACATACACGCACACACTCACACAGTATATAACATGAATGATAATTATGTGCCGTACAGAAACAATAAATCAAATCTAATCAACTCCAATCAAATCAAAATTAGACTGATAAGTAGGCTCCTGCAAGTTGAGGAACACCGGGCCTGCAGCTCGACCAGTCCATTCTGTAAAAAAGGGGGACGCAGACGTCACGTGGACAGAAAAAGGGCAGCCCCTGTTAGCCTTTGCTCCAGGACACGGGGTTCAATTTCCTGTGACTCAGCAGAATAGGTTGCGGAGCGGACGAATATTAAGTGATGGTTTATCATAAAATTCAAGGCGGTGTCGGCCTCCTTTAGAGAGTCGAGCCTTTCCTTCTTTTCCCTGAAGAGAGCGATGATGTCAGTACGGCTCGAGTCAGATATAATTACTAAGCCAAAGCCATCGTCGCAATCGGCGTTCTGAGAAATCAAATTTTTTTTTTGAGTTTAGGCTCATTGTTGTCGATGTACAATGTACAATCAAACAAAATATTGCACACACACAAAAACCCATCTTAAATTGCATATAAACATATTTACAGCCTAAGGGTTCATCGTCAACCATTGATTTCATCATTGTGTATTTTTTTATAACATTATCTTATTTGTATAAACTTTGCTCGGCTGATTGAGCTGAAACACCTCAATTCCCTCTTACGATCCCGATGTTCAGCGTGTTGGCTTTTCCTTTCATTTCCTTTTTCTTTCTCTCATTCCTTTCCATTATTCTTTTGTGTTTTATTACTGTCATGGTATACCCTACCGTAAAGTCATGTAGTGTCGTTGTGTTTCTATTGTCTTGTTCTGTCCTGTCTTGTTCTCTCCTGTCTTTGTTTTAAAAAAAAAAAGTTTAATGTATTCACAAGAATCCTTTGAGTGGTTCACAATTTACAAGCATGCTTTTCAGTGAACCTCTCAGTTCTTTCTTTTTTTCCCTCCATACATAACTTTGTATTCTGCAGGTATGCATGTATAATTTCCTATTTGTTAACCATTATCTACCATGTAAAGTCGAATACATGCCTATGTTATATCTTCTGATTCATTTCGTGTTATGTTTGACGAAAAAGAAAGAAGGAATGAAATAAATGAAATGAAATGAAAATTGCATATAAACATGCGCGTATGAAACGGAAAAACTTCTGGAGAGTCATGACGGTGAATACTAAATTATACGATTTTATTACACTTGGAAAAGTTGTCATGATGTTATAATGATAATGATAATATTAATGATGATAATAATAACAATAATAATAGTAATATGAAATAAGCAAACGAATGATAATCTGAAGTGATAGAAATAGCAATCATAATGATGATAATATGATGGCAATCACAGTTATTATCCAAATTGATTTGATTGTTGCTTTGATTTGATTGATGATGATGTGGTGGTGGTGATGGTGGTTAATTTTATTATCAGCTTTATTAATTTCATTTAATGTGTAAGAATACACATTTCCTCATCAGGTTGTTGTTGACATTATCTTAAGGGCAAAATGATATTCATCCTGCCTTCCGAAGGGGATGGGGGTGGGTAGGCCTCATACAATAACATGCTATAGGCCTAGATCATGAGCTCTTTCATTATATGTTAGTAGATAAAATATTGTGCGGAAATTATTTCTTTTTGAATTTTCTTTTTAAAGCTTAACATTTTTGACATCATCATTGTATACTTTCGTAGTCTTCTTAAATATGCAGCTATACAACGAAACATTTAACCAAAATTTCAAAGATTCAACATTAAAATTGTGATGGCTCATCAAAACTTTCTCAAACTTGACCGGTTCGTTCTATCAATTCCTTCCTGCATTCGACTATTCCACGTAATAGGACATGTTAATGACAGCGGGTAAATTATAGGCCTATATGAGTAATTATGTCTACACAGTGACGACGTCCCTGGTATGACGCCGATTACCTGCATGGTGGAGGGGATCAATCATTGTCTCGACACCGACCACGACCACTGCTCTTATGGACACGCGCTTCCTTCGCCGATGCAAATGAATAACGCGACCCTTCTGCATACACACACGCACACACAAGTTCAAAGAACGGTCATACCAATGAATTAGGTCAATACAAAGGATTTGCCGGACACTCAAGACAAAGAGAGTTCCAATCCCGTCGTAGAGAACATAATGCGTAATGGTATCTGCCGTAAGTATAGCTTTAAATCTATACATAACGTGACAACAATATTTGGCATGATCATCTTTGCAGTGTAAAGTCACCCAATTTGATTTTCAAGTGTTATTTCTTTTTTTATGAGAGAAACAAATAACTATGATTTTTGGTGGGAGTTTTGTCCTTTCTTTTCTGTCCTGCATTGTTTATCATGTTTTGGATTACTTTATTATACCTAGGAATCAAGAAAATTTAAGTTTTTGCACCGATTGCTTGAGTTGTCCACACTGTACAAACACTGATCTGTAGCGCAACTCTCAATTTTTGTTTTCTCTGAATATAAATAACTTATATAACTTATTAAGTTTGGTTTTACGCTTTTGATTTATTAATTAGCACTAATTTCATCCTGCAGTCAACCAATATACCAAAATTCATTCGTTTTTTTTTTTGTTCCGTTGAAGAAAATGCAAAATAGTGATAACAATAAATGAAAAATTGAAAATTGAAAAAAAATATTCATGGGAGCGGTGTTTTTTGTTTTTTTCTTTACTAATATCCGACATAAAACGAGAACATTCTAATTTCACAAAATGGTGACATTGGTATATCATTGGTGCAAGCAGACAAACTTAAGTAATAATTTCATCGCCTTTCAAGTATCCCAGTTAATAGTACATTCTCGCCTTAATCTTCACAAAATCCCCCTCCCTTGATGAAAAAAAGAGAAAGAAATTAAAGTTTGTATCCCTGACATACCCCGCCTATAAGCTGAAGCGAGGGTGTCTTACATCATCCTAACTTAATTTGCACAATCTTGGTTCTTACAAAAATTTATTACTGTTTAGCGAAAGTTTTTCATCATTCAATATATTGTGTTAGTCTATGTTCTAGTTAACGACATGTCGACTTGACCACTGGGAGTGGTGAATTCCTTTACATAAGGACCATAATGACCACATCACCTCTTTTTGTGACACCATGATTCTGAAATCACATAATATGAGGAATTATCTTGTGAGTTCGCAACAGAAACGCGTTATGAGCTCGACATTGTCGTAAACTATTCAATTCAATCCAATTCAATTCAATTATTTTTTTTTTAAAGTTTAATTTTTCTAATACCATTTAAACTAATATATTACGTCAAGCTCCTTCCATACACGATTTACAGAGTATCTGTGTTCGAATGTAGATACACGTTGTATTTCTGTATCAGTTACACATGTATTCTGCATTATCGATCTTCGGCGTATCATATTCATAATTTATGTTTATTTGATATTCACTTATCTACTGACGCATTCATTTATTAATTTATTTGAAAGTCAACGATTTTAGCCACCGAAATCAAAGGACTGTATAGAGCGTGATAAATTGTAGCAATATGTATGGCTGTAAAAAGAAAAAAAGGGGGAGGGGTTGTCATATACCCCTATATATACCCATATAACTATGCAGCTCACCATTGTGTTATCATATCATACAATCGACGTCCTGTACAGATGACCTCAATTACACATAGCATCCGTATATTGCTATTTATGGGCCTACAAAATTCTATTTCTCCCTCTGTCTGGCTGTCGTGACTCAGACTCGCTCCAGGTTAATACCCATAGAGCGCCAGACGTCTATTTCCCCATCCAGGTTGCGCAAAGTAGGCCTACCCATAGAAAATGATCCAGTCAAAATTCAAAGTCACGCCAGCGACCGTTACTGCATGCGTGAGCATTACGTGGCTATAAGTATGATAATTGTCGTGGAGAATGCCGCTCAACTCTATCGATGGCACGATCAGGATTAGCTTAATGGGCGCTCATTAACCCTGTAACTGTTGAAGTGGACGAGTATAATGCAGAATAGTAAAACCGCTTTGACACAGTGAAAGTAGAGGGTCATTCCGCCGCCGTGTGGGCATGCAAGGGAGGGAAGGACTGTTTCGTGGGGAATCGGAAAGGGGGGGGGGGGGGGGGGCAATTCGTAATTGGGATTGCCACAGCTAGACCGATGCGTCTAGCCGATGTGACCTCGCGACAGACGGGTATGTGACCTCGCCCTTGACCCAAAAGTGGTGGTGATGAAATGGGGGCTCGCCCCTTGTGCATCGTTGGTCGAGCCGAGTGGTTCTAGATTCCCTCGCTATGGGCAGTTACTAGTAGCTCATGCCTGTTGGGCTTTGATTCTTTCATGACTAGCCTGTGTTGTGCGTTAAATAATGGAATGTGTATAATGACCCCTTTAATTTTTTCTTTCGAAGGGTTCTTTCATTCTCTCGTAAACCCCCTCTAGAATGTACGTGTATATTATCTAACATAATACATGATATATAGCTTTCGAATAAGGAAACGGTGTGTTCCTTATTAAAAGGGAAATTCCCGACCCGTTTTAAGGGGTGCTGTTCGTTTTTCCGAAGGTTCGCTATTCCGAAGGGTCATTATTCCGAAGGGTCGTTAATCCGAAACACGCAATTCCCTATACCTAGAGGTTCGTTTATAATCCGAAAATGAAAAAGGGTTCGTTAATCCGAAAATTTGTGGCGTTATTCCGAAGGTTCGTTATTCCGAAGATTGGTTAATCCGAAAATGAAATTCGGAACAATGAACCTTCGGAATAACGAATCTTAGGAATTAAGAGCCTTCGGAATAACGAACCTTCGGAATAACGAGCTGTAACCGTTTTAAGTGAGTCTGAAAAGAAAGAGTAAAATTTTTCTAAGTAAGCCCTACAAATGAAAATTTGTTCAAAATCCGATGAAAAGTAAGGAAGTATGACATTATAAGGTAATAATATATATATATTTCTAAGGAACAGTTCTTGAACAGTCAATATGAATATTGATGAAGTGATGATGTCATCCCCTCATAACTTGCCATATATAAACTTGTTCGTAAAATTTTGAAATTTCCAGCATTTCGTTCAAACGCGAGTACATGCAAGTAGGCCCTTGTCTCAACTCCTGATATATTAACTGACAGAATTACTTTGAAGTTATTCAACCATCAAGAATAACATATACGTTTTACACTTTTATGACAGAAAATTTTCTTGTACACGATCAACAGAAAATTTGTTAGGTGATGACATCATCAAATCACTCATTATATTTATATCAACTCTTCGAGAACAGTTTTGCAAGAATAAGTAAATTTGTGACATTTCATAACTTTCTTAACCGAATTTGCACTGTTGGGTTGTGCATGTCACATTTTTATTCTTTCTTCTATGAAAAACTTTAAACTGGCCTGCATGCAATTTCCCCTTAGGAGCGACCAAAGCGAATGGTCAACTCAGTCCGCTGTATACCGAGGGTTAAAGTTGAAAATGTTTAGGAAGAGAGAGAGAGAGAGAGAGAGAGGGAGAAAGTCAGAAACAAAAAAAAAAAGGCACACAAAAAGAAGCAATTTATTACTGCATGCAGAAAGTCACGTTCGCCTAATGCTGTAATGTTTCGGTTTGGCTATACTGTACATTTACTTTCGTGTTTCTCCTTGTTCTTTTTCATTTCGCAATTAGTGTGTGCAAATCGGCATGTAGGCACCACTACGAATCAAACCCTGAACGTACATTATGTTGACCAGTCTTGGATTCTCTTTTCATGCGCTATCATCAACTATACGTGTAAATAGTGTGTTTGTGTAAATTCAGCATTGATTTTATCGTTCGTCCGCGCGCTGTTACTCGCGTGACATGCAGCAAACCACAACAACTTTTTTCTTTTCCCCATTATACGCGTGACCAAAATTATAGTCAACCACAATGCATGTCCTCAAACACCGCGGCTTATCATTGTTCAAGTTTCCATTCAATGTGCTGCAAGACCGGATGAAATTGTGGTTTTTCACAATTTTCATTACTTTATCTTTCCAGCTACTAAGTAATTCGTCTACCCACCGAGGACATAATTGCTCTTCTTGTTTCTCCGCCGTCACGATGAAATTGCACAGCGTGATTTTTTATGCATTCCTCGCGAATTCGTCACTGGAGCACATGCACTAACAATGGCCTGGGATGTTTAGTCTTCACGCTCATTCGGTTACACAGAGTGCGCAACAATTCTAAAAATGCATGTAATTTACAATATCCACAAGCTCTTCGCAAATATTATGCTGAATATCAAACCAAATAGTTCGCCAAAAGTAATGTTTATCAAAAAAAAAAAAAAAAACACTTATTGAATACACGTTTTTTTCCCCCTATACAGTGTAAATTTCGCATTTTAATCGACTGTCGAATAAAACGAGATAAGAAGTTCCTTATTACTTTTTTTTTTCTTAGAGACCTGCAGTTCACAGCTACATTATATTCAAGTTGTATTTACATCATTTCTTTCACTAAATTGATTTGAGCCATCCTTCAACAATTGTCTTATGAGAGTAACCTTCATGTTTGCGACGTTTGCTTGCTGTTTTTTTTTTTTAATCTCACCTTTTTTCTCGGCGATAATCATCCACAGTGACGTCGTAGTCTGCATTCAACACGACGTTTGATTAGCTAAATCCTTAGAATTGAACTGTCACTCACAAGAGTTTATCATATCTAATGTATAGTGATGTAATAGCTAAGTGATGGTGACATATATCCTTGCAATAACCACTTAAATTATTGAATATAAGCATAGCAATAACAACATACAGCAATAACAATAACAATAGCAATAGCAATATAGATAGCAATAGATGTACTCATCGATTATCGATTATATCGATTATCGAAATTATGATAATCGCATTTATTGATTATAAGCAATAGCTTGGAACAGCAGAAAGAGGAAGACTTATTAATATTTAAGACCTATATACTTACGAGCATAATATACACTGGATATGAATTAAAGACCGCATTCTTTTATTTTCCACTGTTAAAGCTATATTGTCACCGTAATATTCATATAAAAACAACTCAAACATTCTTCGTATTTCGAACGTCCACAGATTAGAACAGAGTGGGCGATTGCCAAAATGTGTTTGATTTGAGTTGTGCAGAATATTATCATGATTATTGTTAAAGAAAGCCGATAACTGGTGTAACACGGCCCAGTGCTAAACATGTTATGACGTTTACAGTATTCCTCTTTGCTTTTGTTTTCGTTTTTTCTTTCATGGTCAGTCGATGACTGCAGAGTAAATATCATAATACTGTAATTACGCCAAAATGTTGATTTATCAATCCTGACTCGTCTAAAAACACCGGTCTCACCGATCCGTCGCAGTCACGAAACTAAATTTGTTTTTGATTCCATTCGTGACAGTAGAAACGTTTTTTGTTTTGTTTTGTTTTGTTTTTTGTTTTTTATAAGTACCAAGTCTGAGATGTGGCTATCCTATCACACATGACGTTTACCTGGTTTCGACCACATCTCTTGTTTTTTTTTTTTTTCTTCTTTTTCAATTACCAGTTAAGCAATAATCGTCGCGGTCTGCAACTCGTTGAGAATATTGTTTCCTCGTTTTTAGATTGACATTGTTGTGGTCTTTCATTGCACACAGCGTTTTGGTGAGAGCAAATGCCTTTGTGTGCCTGGAATGCACGGGAACTATACAGACAGACAGTCGCAAAGATTATGGGATGCACGTCAGACATGTATTACGAAGGATGAACAACAACATCAACATCCAAATCTCGTTAACCGTGCCATAAATATTTATCAATTATGACTCATTACTGCAGTTTATGGCTTTTGCAACTCACGCGTAATACTAAAGTTGATATTTTATGTCATGAATATAGTATTTCCTTTATAGAATTTACTACCTCGAACCTTGCTGGCTGTTTACTAACTTTGTACTACAGCTGGCAAGAGTGATAACGATTACAATTATATCTTTTATGTGGCTGTCTGATTCTCGAGTCAGAAAGTCTTTAATTTTTCTCTTGGTTAGAGTCGATGTTCAATATCGTGTTAACTCTTCACTCATAAATGTCCCCATTAACATGGATGGCAATGCACTTATTAAGTGCATTGCCATCCATGTTATGGGGACATTTATGAGTGCAGCAAACTGGTATTATGTATTATGTATAAGTAAAAAGGAGTTTCAGTATACACATCACGGAATGAAATACAACATTTTCTCGCGCTCTCACCAAACGGTGATATTGGTTGCAGCCATAAGCAAATTAGCGGGCCCACCCTCCAATTTATTTTATCACCAAATGCTTTTCTACAATCCCCCATCAAAAGTATAATGCACCCTTTTCTGCCGATTACTTATGTTGATATTTCTTTACTTTCATTTACATTGTGCGTATTTATGTTATTGATTATGTCGAGATGGAGAAAAAAAATGAAATAAGCTTGAAATAATATGCGATGATGGTGTCGTCACCATATTTTTCTTCAATCGGTTTGTTCACACACACAAAAAAAATGTCCCCAAACAATGATTTATTCAGTGTATAGTAGTGTAAACCATTCCTTCCCTGAAAAGCCACCGCTGTGAGGTTACTGATTTACAACGATAATCATAAGATATGCAAGATCCATCTTTTTTTTAAATAATAAAGTGTGTTTGTTTGTAGTGTATGAAAAGATGATGCGCATGCTGTATACGCCTCTGTGTGGGTTTATTTGAATAAGGGGAATGTGATTTTGTTATGTGTATGCAGTCTATTGTGTTGTATTACAAATTGTATACTGTGTTGGTCTGTATAATTATACTGTGCTGTAGCACATCGTATATTGTAGCCTATACTTCATTTACTTTATCAATTTTCTAAAACTCTCCCCACCATATTCATATACTTTTTGCAAGTTTCTGCAACTTGAAAAATCACAGCATACAGGAAACTATATCACATCAAATTAATATGTAATAGTACAATACAACGTAGAGGACAAAATGAGCAAATAAAAAAAACAATCACAGCAGCAAAACAAACGATGTAATTACCGTTATTAGGATACAGGCCTAAAATTGATATACTCTACGAAATCTACACCAAATACTTAACGACAATAATAACCAATATAAAAAAATGATTGAATAAAAAAACAAACAAACAAACAAACTCGACATTATCAGAGGTGCATGTTCTCGAGGGCAATTACACACGCACACGTACCCTCCCTCCACACACACACACACACACACGTATTGAAGGTCATGAGCTCGTCTGACATCGCACAGTGAGACATTAACCCCATTTTTTTTCCCAAACGCCCTAGAGTGCATTGACCCTTGAAACGGAAATATTTTTTTTTTCTGGTGTTGCTGTGCATGATGAATGCCACAAAAATGTTAGGAAAGAGGAAAATGTCAACGCTCTCTCTCCTATACGTCCCTGAAATTGTTGAGACAAGTCATTTCAATTCAATTCAATTCAATTATCATTATCATCATTATTATTATTACTTCTTCTTCTTCTTCTTCTTCTTTTTTTTTTTTTTTTGGGGGGGGGGGCATTTTTCGTCCATCCATTACAGAACATAGCATAAAACAATTACTTCATGTACATTGGTTGACTGCAAGATGGACATATGCAATATCAACTGACAAAATGAAAAGCGTATTTACACATACGAGATTTTTCAGACCAACAATGGTCTTTGCAGGGTCGCCTCTTTATCAGCATTCTATTTTGATAGCATGCACTGTTCTTAAAGTATACACGGGGTCCTGTCATAGTTATGTTATTACCCCAGCAGCAATACCATATAGGTACTCGTTTTTGCACCTGGATCGAGAGGGACATCATCCATGGGTAAATCTATACATCTTGTGCGAGGACGTATTTACACTCGTCTTGGTATACATGATGCAGGACTCGAACTCGGGTCCTCCAATTCAAAGTCAAGAGTCTAAATCCACTATACCGCAGTGACCCCTGATGATGACGAATGCTACCCGACTGGGATGGGGGAAAGAGAAAGCTGTCACCCCCCCCCCCCCCTTCCTTCTACACCAACCTCAAACAATCTCTGTGAGATCTAATTTTTGACATGTATTCGTGCACTGCAAAAAGTCCATTGTTAAAATATGAAACACCGAGCTGGTGTTAAATTTTCGGTGCTCATTTGTGGTGTTAGATCAACACCTCCGGGTGTCACTTCAAAACATAAAATTGTTTTTTTTTTAATAGTTTCTTAGTTACCGTTTTTCTTGTTGATTTTGAACTTCAACAAGACGATCAAGAATGTTCCGATAAAGTACTCGATCTTTAAAAAAAAAGAAGAAGGTGTGAACACATTCACACCACAGTAACACCAGTTGGTGTGTTCTCCTAATGAAGCTGGGCGGGTGTTATACCATTGACATTAACACCATCAATATCAAATCAACACCATGCGGTGCCATTGTTGAATTAACACCAGCGCAGTGTCAAAAATATCACTAGCTGCAGTGTCAAATTAACACCATGAAGTGCCAGGTGAACACTTTTCAACACCATCACAACATACTTTCTACACCTGTGGGTGTGGTCCTCTATTGACACTTGATCGGTGTTAGATTTAACACCCATGGTGTTCAATCTAACACCGATGTTTTTGCAGTGTGGCATTACTTTATTTTTTTTTTTTTATTGATGAAAAAGCATAACGTATAAACAAGAACAAAACTACACATGTATTATAATTGATACCATAAAACGAAGTGTTACAGGCACTTTAGATATAAACTTATTAAAATAGATGCCAAGATTACAATTTTTCAAGTCAATATTATACTCTGTTTTTTTTTTTTTTTTTTGTTTAAGACGAATATAAGAGAGCAGTGAAGGGAAAGAGGATTTTTTTTTAATTTAAAGCGATACAGTCAAACTCGGATACCTCGACGTCGGATAAGCCGAATATCACTTACCTCGGGGGCAAAATGAAAGTCCCGATTGTTCCTATGGAGTTTCCGTGTATTAAAATTCGCGTAGCTCGAACAAAGATAACTCGAAGTTCGGTTACCTCGAAGGGAAATCTAATGTCCCGATCTTAATTAACTTATTGTTTTTCCCAGCATGTTGCTCGAATCGAAATTGCAAACATCACTCAGCATCTCCGATTAAGCGCGCGTGGACAGCGAAGACATGTCACAAATGTTTTCACACTCGATTGTAAATATTCTGAGACCCAGAACAATCGCGCGCCCAAGAAGAAATACCCGATACACAGCTGACAAGGAAAATCCCCAACACCTACCAACACACGTACATGGTATGCACATAGCACCCGTGCCAATGGAGTGCTTTACGATAGCACTACGCGCTGTCCCATCATTTGCTTTTCTTTAACCACTGTGTTTTGATTTTTGATCGAGACAGTCATACCGTGCGCGTAGATTTCTCAACCGTCGGGGCGCACCTGCTTACGTTGACATATCTTTGCCATTAATCACGCTCCACTGTCGAAACATCAATCTCCCTCGTAGTGCCTTTTTTTAAACTATTTTTTTTTTTGTTGCCTTTCACGAAGTTTACTTCCCCGAGAACGCAAGCACTGAAACTTTTTTTTTTCCCCAGCAATGCGATTATGAAAATCTGGAAGTATAGGCCGATCACAATGAAGAATAGAATACACAGGGCTCCGCACTTATAAGTTTTATCGGGCCACCAATATCATTGATTTTTATTTTCTAGTGGTCGAAAGTAAAATCTGGTAACAAAAAAAAAATCAGGAAAAACATTACAAAAACTAAATCGGTCCTACTAAACAGAGACAAATTAATACTAAGCATTATTGAAGTGATACAGATGCCCATGTCTAAAACAAATGAATAGAAAATTCAATCATCTTACTCTGTGTTTAAAGATTTGACAAATAGGCGTAGAGATTATTTAAAAAGTTGATGCCCATTATATTGAGGAGGTCAAAACTTACGTTTGAAATGAGAAAATGGGAGCATTTGCTGACATTTGTTAGCATCCGACATTTGTTTTAGCATTGTAAAAAGCCGAAAGTTACCGTTATTCATTTTTAAATGTAAAAGCAAACAACCGACATTCATTTTAGACTCTTACGGAGCTGAATACTATCCTAATCCATTTCCAAACGTGAAAGCAAACATCCGCTATTTGTTTTAGCATCTAACTGAGCGGATTAATACCATTAATCATTTCCAAATGTTAAAGCAACAATCTGTTATTTATTCTTGCATCGTACGGAGCAGAATATTACCGTTATTCATTTCAAACATCCGACATAATATTCATTTTCGAACGGAGCCGAATGTTACTGCTGTCCACTTCCGAAAGTGAAATGAATCATCTGACAATTATTTTATCATCGCATGGAGCCGAATGTTACTGTTTTTCATTTTTGAACGTCAAGGCAGACATCAGACATTTTGGACCATGAAACGTATAGCTGAATGTTACTGATATCTATTTCGAAATGTACCGTAGCAAATATCCAATATTTTTTTAACATCGTATGGGGCAGAATGTTACTGCTGTTCACTTCCAAACATGCCAAACGTAAAAGCAATCATTCGACATGATTATCATCTTCCGGAGCTGAATGCTATTGACATTTACTTTCGAACGTAAAAGCACACATCCGGCATTTATTTTATCAGCGTACGGAGTTGAATATTATTGTTATTCACTTCAAAACATCAAAGCAAACATTCGACATTTATTTTAGCATCTTCCGGAGCTAAATGTTATTGCAATTTACTTTCGAACGTAAAAGCAAACATCCAGCATTTATTTCATCATTGTCAGGAGTTGAATATTATTGTTACTCTTTTCCGAACGTCAAAGCAAACATCAAACATTAATTTTACCATTAAACGCAGCTGAATGTTACTGTTATTCATTTCGAAATTTAAAAACAAACATCAGACAGTTATTTTAGCATCTTATGGACATGATGGAGCAGAATATTACTGCTATTTTCTTCCGAACATAAAAACGATCATCTGACATCTATTTTAGCATCTTCCGGAGCCGAATGCTATTGCTATTTACTTTCGAAAGTATAAGGAAACATCCGACATTTAATTTTATTTAACCATCGTACGGAGTTGAATGTTATTGTTTTTCATTTCCGAACGTCATAGCAAAAATTCGACATTTATTTCAGCGTCTTCCGGAGCCGAATGTTATCCTTATTCATTTCCGAACGCAAAATCAAATATCTAACATTAGTTTTAGCATCATACGGGGCTGAGTCTTATCGTTATTCATTTCCAAAAGTATGAGCAAACATCCGACATTTATTTTAGTATCATACCGAGTCGAATATTGCCGTCATTCATTTCCACAATTAAACGCAAACCCCTGACATTTATTTTAGCATCTTACGTAGCCGATTGTTACCGCTGTTCATTTTCAAAAGTAAAGGCAAACATCCGATTTTTTTTTTTTTTTTTTTTGGTGGCGCGATCGGGCCACCAAAATCTTTATTTCTGAAATTTTGATTTCATTTCCGATTTTCACTCAATTCATTCATATAAAAGTTGATTCAATTCAAATTGACAAACATGCAAACAATCAGTAGGCACTATAACAGACACCATGGTGAACATCGATAAACGTCGAACATCGATAAACATCGGATAAGTCGAAGAAAATTCGACGTACGCGTACCTCGAAATTCGCGTACGTCGAACCATTTTCTTCAGTCCCGACGAATTCGAGGTATCCGAGTTTGACTGTATATGAAAAATGTTGTGCAGAGCAAAAAGAAATTGATACAAGAGGAGTGAGGTTGGGAATGGTTGACTCCAAATAATTTTCCAAAATCTGATAAAGTTAATGTCTCTTTCAGGAGCATGAATATATCTCTCTGAACAACGCTTTCAAAAACAAATAAAAAAACAACAACAACAACAACAAACAAACTATAAAAAGTGCTGAATAGAATCCTCTCCCTTATTGCATACACTGCATAAAATTATAGGTAGTGTCAGACCTCCCAATTTAGGATAAGAAATCATTTGTAGCAATGGCTTTATGAAACACCTAAAAACAATAAAAAATCTCAATTAAGTTTCCACAGTGCATTCGAAATTGCGAACCATTGATACGAGACCAGTAGTCTGTATCAGTATTGTATCAAACAACTTATTCCAAAATGTGTGAGTTTTGTTGTGCGAAACAACATTACTGCATGCCGTGAAACGTGAATAGAATGCATGCAGTGTGTGTGCGCGCACTTTTGATTTCTAGGAAATGCCGATTTGGTGATTTTCGCCGTATGATGCGACGTGTGTTAAATTTTGCGCAAGCGATGACGACACAACGCGTGCATGGCATACGGGGTAAACGAGGCAGTTTATTGTCATTCTATAAGATACGCCTTGATTTCGCGCCATTTTTCCACGAGCGACTGGAGTGGGAGAACGTAAGCATGACGTAATAGAGGTCATGTGATCGACACCAGTCATGCTGCATGCAAATTGTTTGGCATAACAGGAAAATAGCAACGCATCAGAAAGTGTTTCATTACTATAATCATGTGAGCGCAAGCAAACGATTTTGTAAATGCTAAGTGTACTGTCACAATATATCCCGATACAAATTACAATTTTATAGACACGCGGCGCAAACCGATATAGTTACTCCATTGTAGCAGTTGTAAGCAAGGAGCTCCTTGGTTGTATAGTCTCTTGCCGTGCTATACCCTAATCTTCATCTTCATTTTCCTCCTTAATTCCAATCAAGTCAGTTAAAAGTCATTTATTTCCATCAAACAAGGGTTGTAACAAAATACAAAGCATACATTGCATAATAATGTTTGAGCATTTTGAAAAAAAAAATACATATTAGGCCACCTATAAGGAAAGTAGGCCCTATACACACAAAGAATATGTATATAACTACGTAAAATAACAAAGAATAGAATGCATACTCTGCAAGGTTGCTAAAAAGTTTAGTATAATGGAAAAGCGTTCCTTAAGACATTATTATAAGCATCAATTATTTTAAAGTACAATAAAAATACAATTAAGACAAGTATACCTATTCAGACAGTATAGGAATCGAGCCGTGTCTACGCAGAAAAGATACACGCAATATAAACATGATAGGGTCCTATAATACACACGTATAAGAAACACATGCATTGCATATAAACATGCACACAAAAGACATGACATCATAAAGGAAGAGAGCACAATGACATCCCAAAGCAACAGGGAATAAGAAGAGAAAATACAGAAGAGAAGAGAAAGAGCAGAGGAGAATGTAGAGAGGTCCTCCTCTTCATCTTCATCATCTTCTTCTTCTTCTTCTTCTTCTCGGATCCCCTTTTCGTTATCATCTATAGAACATTTTCGTGGTTGCTGTTGGCTTTACTTATATTATATAGAGGTATATTCAGCAGTGAGTATACCTATAATATCTTGGCAAGATTTTTCAAAGATAGCGTCATGCTTCCTCTCCATTTCCTTCTAGCGTGCATCATATCCCGTAAAAATGACCATCACCAAAGAGATGTTTTTCATCGTGGCTCATGCTCCTTTCCCTACAAAATGACGGTCTGGATTAATTAATTAAACTCAATTTGTAATACTTTTTAAATCCAAATGAAGGTTTAGCTAATGATGACGTCCCCAAGATGTATGCTAATCAGCTACATGCCTGCATACCCTGCAATATTGATAAATGAACGGATTATTTCCGTGATGACGTCACAAGACGCACGCAAGGCACACAAACTGTACAGAGCAGTGCGCCATTGACATAAGCAACGGCAATACTGAAAATGTCATTGAACGTTGTTATTCTACGATTCACCAGCAACCGATAGGTAATTGTAACGGCCTGACAGTATTTATTCGTTCCTCTCTGACATATAGCGGCAAAAACATCAGGACATTTTCGAAATGCCCTTAAATCAAATTATTTCTTTGTTTTTAACATGTATTTTGTAGAAATTACCTAATGATTTGAAATGAAGCACTGATTATGCAACAAAAAGTCCACATTAAACATGAAAGTAATACCTTAACGATTTGATTTGATTCTATGTCTGCAAATTTTCTCAGAGTATGGCTTGATGAATATCAACGTCTAACGCCCGATACGACTAACATACGTTTTATAACACCGTACGTTAAAATGTACCAGTCATACAGCTAGAGGAAAACGTAATGAATTATGGAACTTTTAAATAGCGAATTCGTCAAAATAAACATCGCGAAAGGTTATTGTATGTAACGAAATAATTTGCTCTCATGTTAAAGAATATTTATTTTCTGCAGTTAGTAACATTTGGCTTGTAGGCCTATAAACGATTACTAAACTTTTGTCCTTATCGTATGTGTTTATTTTTGGTATTGTTGTTTATTCTATCCCATTGTCCAGTTCTTAAAAAACGGGTTATTCAGAGGGATTCGCTTGATATCGTATGGGAAGAAATACTAGGGGAAATTGGAGATAATTTAAGCCTACAGTGAGGAAGTTTCTATTTAACATTCCGTTTCATGAATAGAACAGACAATTTCATGATGATAACATGAACGATAGAATATTTTGTAAACTTTGCTCCACAACATTTGCTTCTCAACTAGTCTGGTGTAGAGAATCGTGAATGTCGAACTTCAGTTGTTCTTTGGCGTTAAAATAATGAGCTATAAGCCAATGGAACCAAGATCACTGTCATTAATTTTTGTCCTGGGATATCTCAACCTCGACGGTAGATTTTCTATAAACTATTTGATTTCTTTGATTCTAATTGACTTTGTTTGATTTCCTGCATATCTAAAAACAGCTTGAATATAAAAATCCAGGGTCCTATCTACTTTGACATATTGTAAGATGGAGAAATAGGGAGTTTATACCTTAAAACAGAACAAACCTCATGTAATTTATAAGTGTCTCTTCATTGACCAAGTTAAGAATTTATCCCCATTTCCTGCCCCAATTATACTGTCTAGATATACGACCAGTCCAATCCAAACCCTATGAACACTTCCCAGCTTTATAGTCTCATATCCTTTTATTAACAAGACCATCAAACCTCCAATGAAACTTCCATTCAGAACCCAACCATCTTTGTTATTACTTTGGTTAATCTCTACTCAATAGTTAATCCTTCCCTTTGTCCTCAATCAAGTTTAAGTAAATTCAGACCAACTGTGTTTACAATTCCCACCACCAGTCCCTTACACAGTACTGTTCAATGAACCTATAATCCCCACATCATAGACCCTCTCCTACTAATCTCTTAACTTCTATTCATGTCCCTATATATATCTTATGCTTCTGGAGTTGAGGAATCAATCTTACTCCGGCCCCGACTCTGTTCGGTCATGTGCCAAGAAGGAGTGGAACAGTATTCTTTATATATACTACCAACAATATTCCCTCGTCAGTATTATGCACCATTCTGGAATTCCTGATCATTATATCTAATAAACTAAATTGTATGTCTTGGAACCACCACCTTGTCTCCTGCATGGACTAATGTTCGACTGTGGCTTGACATATAGTTGAGAGTGCACACCACGCTACCGACACATAAAACCAGCACTCTTACAATATCATTCATGTAAGAGTTTTCGCAAAATAGGGTCCTTCCCTCCGTCATGTACCCAAACCCCATTCACCCATCCCTTATATTTCAAAACAAGTTATTGTAACCTGAGTAATAGCTGCATGTTGATAATCATTTCCTACACTATTTCAGTTGTATCAAAGAGGTGTCCATTGTCAGGAGGCTGTTGGTATATACTGTACATCACTCATGATGATAAGTAGTAAATTATTAAAGGTCCAGTTTACCTTTGGGAACCGTGATATAAAAAATGCTCAAGATATCACATTTGATGCATATGTGTAGGTCTGTTGTATCACAAAACATCCTACCATATAAAATTTTCGCACTAAAGCCTAAAATGTAAGGAGATATAAGTATTTTTCTCACTAAACCATAACTGTAGACGGTTTAGTCTGGTGACACTTTTATTATATCTTTTTGTTCACATTTTGTCTATTTAACAATACTTAACATTGATTATATGGATTCAGTTTTTTACAGTGGTTCCTTCTAACCCAAACTCACATTTTGGAACTCTTATAAAGCAATAATGCTGGGTTTTTGTTTCATCTGCAAATGGTAAATTATGCCTTTAAAATGACGGTTTACAAGAGACTATAAAAACCGTCATGCAGCTACGTATCTGGTAAGGTGCATTATGGGATAGTGAAATGGTGGGTGAGGGATATGTAACACTACACTGCAAAAACATCGGTGTTAGATTTAACACCATGGGTGTTAAATCTAACACCGATCAAGTGTCAATAGAGGACCACACCCACAGGTGTAGAAAGTATGTTGTGATGGTGTTGAAAAGTGTTCACCTGTACTTCGTGGTGTTAATTTGACACTGTAGCTGGTGATATTTTTGACACTGCGCTGATGTTAATTCAACAACGACACCGCATGGTGTTGATTTGATATTGCTGGTGTTAATGTCAATGGTATAACACTCGTCCAGCTTCAATATGAGACCACACCAACCGGTATATGGAGTAAATGTGTTCACACCTTTTTTTTTCAAAAATCAAGTACTTTATCGGAAAATTCTTGATCGTCTTGTTGAAGTTCAAAATCAACAAGAAGAATAGTAACTAAGAAACTATTCAAAAAACAATTTTATATTTTTAAATGACACCCGGAGGTGTTAACCTCACACCTGAGCACCGGAAATTTTAACACCAGCTCGGTGTTTCATATTTAACACCGGACTTTTTGCAGTGTACCACACATCAAGAAGACGAGCCCAATGAAACCTTTTATTAACCGTATAGCACACACCCTATCGGTTATAAGATCTACATCTTCTCGGTGTTTGAACAAAAATGATATAAAAATCAAATAGCGATATTCAAAACCAGTCGTTGATACTGTTTCAATATTTGAAATGCATCGTTATATATGACGTGAACGTCAAGCCTTTTCGTTCAAACAGAAAGTTTTACTCGATTATTGACTAAGAACAAAATGTTTGTGGAGCTAGAAATTTGAGCTCTTTTTGTTTGCATTCTGGGGGACCTGGGAGATTCTGGACAAGCTCTGAATTTTCGGTAGAAAACTCCTTGCTCCCACGTCTATTCTGTGATCACTGAAAATGAACATTCTTTCGTTGCACCACGGTTGCACCATGCACAGGCTGTTTGGTATTGCGTTGTTCGGCCGAAAATGCAATCAGCCAAGACCGCCGTAAAAAAAAATGTCTCTCTCTCTCTCTTACGCAAGCGGTGACGAAATTGCTTTCCAAAGAACGGCACGTAGGTGACCCGCTGAAATGGAGAGAGCTGCGGCTGGCCCTTTCAAATTTATTCCGTCCCTTTTATCGTTTTAGCTGCAGCGGCCTCAGTGGCGGTCAATGTCCGAGAAGGGGCATGGGGCAGACATCTTCCGGCAGTGATGACCATGACCATCCAGCCACAAGACGAGGTTTTGGATGCGGACTCGCCGGCCTTGCAAAGGGCATTTCACGTGGACTATAATGGCGTCTGGAGGCAATATACCGCCTCCGCATCACAGCTATACACCATACCAAAAACGTAAACGTTATAAACTAGCATACTCTTCTGCTGAATACCTGTGCTTTTCATCGTGATATCCATGAACTATAGAGACGAACAAGGTGGACTAGACAAGAGCGCAAACACTGTTGAAGGAAGATGTATCAAAATGAATAGAACAGCATGAGATGAGAGGAAGTTCTAGAAAATATATAGGAAATACTAAACAGAAAGTTCTAGAAAATTATAGAAGAATAGAGAATATTCTAGAAATTCAAATTGCAGAAAATTATAAGAAATATACTTGAACTTAAACTTGAATTTAAGGGGGCAGACATTGCAGACAGAGTACGAGACTGAGTTGGAGAGAGGAAGAAAGAAAAGTAAAAGAGAGAACATTGAAAAGGGGGAGATAAGCTCAGATGGAACGATTTATCTACGTTGAGAAATTTGAACGAAAGAATAAAGTGATCAACGAGTGTATAATGCCAGCAGTGCTTCAGCATAATACGTTCAAGGAATTCCTCATCACAAACCGACTCCGTATAGTAACATGGAGATCGTGTATGGCTCCACGTGTGTGTCTCAATTTCGTCTGTGATATACAAGATAGATAATATGGGATTTACCATCTTGCGTTCGAGTCACGTTCTCCTTTTGCCTTCGATGTCTCCAGATTATCAATATCAGAATTCTGCCAAGGACCTAGGTAAGTATACGAACCAAGGAAAGTTTTCAAGGTGAATGATATTGCGACTATGGGAGAAAAATATCATAATGATAAACGGACTTGAAACTACGCAAGCTAAAGAATTATAAACACAGTCAGCATAATCAAATTATGAACTATATCTATGACAGGGATAGAGAGAGAGAGTGGGGGGGGGGGTGGGGGAAGAGAGAGAGAGAGAGAGAGGGAGAGAGAGAGAGAGGAAAGGAATGTAATTCTACACACTCATTTCACTATGACATAATCACTCTATATTTTACGAGGGTAATGTTCCAAGGCCATGGCACTAATTTCCTCGACCCGGGAGTAGAAGGCATCGCGTGCTCGCGCTGACAGCAGGGTTAATTCGTGTAAAAATGCGTTGGCGGAAGTGAATGATGACGATCATGACATATTTTCATGCTTGGAGTAAAGGCTCACAGATCAGCATCAACTGTCAGAGCGTTTTATTTTTGGGCCAAAGTGAGAGACGGGATCGGGTTTATGCACTTTTGGGTCAAATTACAGCAATTTAGGAGGACGCTATAGCTTTACTAATTTGTGCATTGTGTCTCTGTCAGTGCTTGTGTGTGCTAAGAGTGTAAGCGAGAGTTCGATGATATAATTTCCATTATGATTGCATGTGATACTAATATCACTGTGACACTAATATCACTTGAAAATATGCCAAATCAAAAAAAAAAAAAAATGTCGAAACTTTCTCATGTTATAGGCTCTATTTATTTAGGCAGTAAGGAGTACCCGTTTGACTCTGTTGTCTACGTTCACGTGAAGTTTACTTGAACACGATTGTTATGATCACATTACAACAAGAACAAGAACAAGAACAAGAACAACAACAACAACAACAACAACAACAACAACAACAACATCAAGAATAACAATCACAACAACAGCAAAAACCAAACAAAAGAGCAGGATAGATTCAGTACGAAAGATCCTGCGTACCGAGAGACCATTCTTCATTCGCATTTTCTCTAATGACAAGGGAAAGATAACGGCTTAGATAAGATTACCTGGCTAACGCCCCGCGAGACTGACTTTGCGGAAAGGCGTGCGTGACGTTCGGGGCCGCGAGCTGTCCAAATTCATAATTAAAGTTGACAGTCTGAGGAGGAGACTAGACGTCCTCGCGCTTCCGGGGTGAAACGTGTCAGGGTGAGTTTGTGAGAAGGGATCGCGCCTGTGTTTAGCATAATACGGTAAAAAAACAAAACAAAAGCAAACAAAGTTAATGTTGGCATTCCAGAACCTCTTCACCATGACTCTAAAAATATTCGTTTTAAAGAGGAACATGATGTTCGTCAACCGTAATTGGATTATAAAAAACATAAGAAACTATACGTAAAGAGAAATGTTTAATGCATTATGAGAGTTATAATGGAACTTCAATTTCACAAAGTCATAATAATGTTTTCAGGGGACAGTGATTTATCACTCACATTCGAATTTTACGAGGTGATGATGTCATAATAGCCTCATTTCAGTCTTTTAACTGGATTATGCAGAGAAATCTTCGGAAAAGCAAAACAAAAACAACAAAGGACGATAAATTATGTACAAATCCTACGGCTGTCATGAGTTAGAAATAATGACGAGAATAATGTGAGCCTATCACACTTATCCCTTATTTACTGCATGTTACCGATGTACAAGACATTCCCTAAAAAATCCTAGGTCTACTGTATCATAACTGTCTCGACTTTTTTATGATTTTCTTTTGAACAAAATGAATAAGATTTGACAAAAAGTAGGCTTATAGAGTTACCCATAAAACTTACCCGCCATTTTGCAAAACTACATAGGCCTATACTCAATGCCACTTTTTATGATATACCCTATATAGCTAACACGGAAATGACATTCTTTTCATAACAATTCAACTCACTCTCTCCTCAGACTGATGGCCCCTTTATTGGAAAGCAATTGAAAAATACTTAGGAACATGACGAACATTGAATGACTCACATAGAGTACTCCCTCCAATATAGCTCCAAATAGAAATCTGAACTGTCGTCACATGCTTTCTCAATGATTACGCTGCAATCGAACTAGTATTTTCATGAGAATGAACAAAAATAGCAGAAATTGTGACGAAAAAGTACTTTAGATAATCAAATTCAAATTCGAATTGGAGTGCAAGCAAGAATTCATTTCCAATATCACATTCTCCGATACTTACCAATATAATATATGTATATATATATATATATATATATATATATATATATATGTATATATATATATATATATATATATATATATATATATATATATATATATATATATATATGTATATGTTTATATATATGCGATATGTATTATGTTTGCATTATATATATATATATATATATATATATATAATATATCTATATCAAATGGGTTAGTCAAATACCGGTTAGTGATTGGCTAAACACAGTCACGTGATGGAGGAACATTCATAGTTATTTTTGCCCATGGGCGAACATTCTTGTAATGTTCTCCCATGGGAAAACATTTTCACGTAACAAAATAAATACCCGCGCGCACAGTGAATTCGGCTCTGCGCGAGCGAGCGCGATCGAGTGCGTTGTGCGCGTGCTGGACCTGTACGCTAAGCGTACCATGATATCAATAAGGTACGGTAACACGGTTTGATGCGCCACTTTCAGAGCGTGAAATCAAATAATAGATATTATGGTATTTGACAGATGATGACTTTTGTTGTCGGGAACATACCAAACGTTCGACCCTCAGGGTTTGAAATGCTATTTCGGGAGGCTATGTCCCTCGACTTCGTCTCGGGACTTATAACCTCCCTCAATAGCGTTTCAAACCCTTCGGGTGGAACATTCGGTATGTTCCCTTCCCCGCCAGTCATCATCTATATAATAATATGTTAGATCATATTATATGCATAAATGTATGTTACATACTATGTATATAGGCCTATAAACAATATGCTGCCGAGTTTTTGTCTGTCTGTCTGTCCGTCCGTCCGTCCTCTCTTCCTCTCCCGCTGTTTCTTTGTTTTTCAGTACTTCCAATGATCACGTGATCATTAAACTTATCACCGGATGGGAAATTATGATGGTGACAATGTTGACCAATAATAGGGGCTGTTGGAATTTCATATTAATCTATATTGTGCCATATTTTTTTTTCGATTCATTTCATCCATGCATATTGTCGGCGCCTGACGGAATACCATGCAAGTCATGTGACAATACATGCATTGTCAGTTTTGAGAATGAGATCGACATGCAAATGTTGAAGTTCGTTTTGATTTTAACAGAGCAGTTTAGAAAGATATTGCAGTCTGTTTATACGGTAGTTGCAAGATATATTTTATACGATATATCTAGATGTATCAGGGCACTGCTATATGTCACTGCAAGTATACGAGTAATGACAAGATGGGGTAAAATAAATATATCCAACAAACTGCAAATGCATCGTGCGTCTTGTCAGAGTATAGGAATTGCTGAAATCATCACGCATGTCACACGCTATCAAACCTTGGTACATGAAGCAGCGAAGCTAATGCAAGCCAACAGCAAGTACGCGGGTCATGAATATAATGTCTGCGCTATTCCCGTCCCGCAATTAGAGGTGTACCGTCTGCGAGGCCGCCCACGCCAAAGCCCTAAATTCAACAGTAGCTCTCACTCCACTCGCATTACGGCTGGATGAAGTGACGAGGGCGTCGCGCAGAATACCGTCCCATGTAAAATATTACTGTCCCCATCAGATTCATTAGACACGTTTGAAAGATGGAAAAAAATGCTAAACTGTAGAAATCTAAGAAATATGACGATTATTCTCTCTAATGTATATATATCTATCTGTCTGTTTAAAGTGTGTGTGTGTGTGTGTGGGTGTGTGTGTGTGTGTACACACATAAATATTGTTGTTCTTTTTTATGCTCTTTTAATTTGAAAACGGATTTCTGTATTCATTTTAACGGACAATAAAGCACATACCTTGAATCCTTTTCATGCAAAAAAGAATGAAATATATATATACACCAGTCGTTACACACAGATTATGCACATATAAACGCATTCCTACACAACCTGTCACAAACACACACAAACACACGCACATACAAAATCTCTACATCATTCTCTCGATCGTTATCTATCTATCTATCTATCTATCTATCTATCTATCTATCTATCTATCTATCATCTATCTATCTATCTATCTTTCTATCTATTTCTCTATCTGTCTATCTATCTTTCTATCTGTCTATCTATCTATCTATCTATCTATCTATCTATCTATCTATCTATCTATCTATCTATCTATATATCTATCTACCTACCTATATCTATTTATCTATCTATCTATCTATCTATCTATCTATCTATCTATCTATCTATCTATCTATCTATTCATCTATCTATAGATATATAGATGTGTTATATAGGCATGCGTAAGACCAACATAGTGACATACTTACATATTCGATACATACATTCATACTATAGTCATAGTCTTTATGTTATATGCCATGCAAATGCATGATTTATTTTATAATTGACCTTTATATCTGTCTTTCGTCTTTTTATTCTCGTTAGCCATGTAAAATAATTTTTCGTGTCTAAATCAGAGGGTGCATGAATATCTATTATACTTATTCTGCACAAGCACTGCAGAAGAGAAGCACTCATACCCTATACGTGATGAAAAGTGATACTATGTTACGCGAAGTTTAGCGTTTTCCTGTCATGATTGTGATTCAGAAGTCAATGTAAAATAAAGCCTTCATCACGGACGCAATACAATCTGGTTTCGACTTTTAGAAGCATGACGACCACAAGGAACCGAGTGCCTATTAATTACTACCAACAGATTGCCTGTTCATTATTGTATACTATGTTTCAGTATTTATTTTGATAATATTTTTTGCATAGTCATGATCACGCATGAACTGCAAAATAGAAATGAAATAATTTCAAAAATTTCCCGTTTTCTTATGATAATCTATACAATCACGAATCGCACGTCGACATCATTTTTGTCCTAATTAACTTATACGCTGGAGAGTATCGCAATAAGTATCTAGACAGTTCGCCACAGTCAATAAAGGGATGGTATAGATTTGGGTTTTTTAATTTGATTTGATTTTATCTTATGTTATTGTTCCACATCTCAATTACAAATAACATAATACAATCGATTGAACATAAGACTGGACATAACGTCGTAATTACAAAGAATACAAGAGAAGACAATTTTACAAACATGAAATGTGGGGACCTACTAAAAGTTGAGATGGGTATTCAGGTTTTAACTTTTTACGAGATAATTAGAAACTTCCTATACAATGCTATATAAAATATAAAATAGCATACAATTCTAAGAGAAATTAAAAGTTTATTGGACAATGGGTTTTTGAAATGGCTTAAATATCCAGAAACAAAGAGGTCCTAATAAAAGGTGGTTCCCACCTTTCATTAGGGCCACTTTGTCTTACTTTGTTTTTGGATATCTCAGTTATTTCACAACCGATTTTCATCAAACAAACTTTGAATTCCTCATAAGGTTGTATTCTCTTTTATATTTCATATAAGAAGTTTCTAATTATATCTCGGAAAAAAGTTAAAACCTGTATCCCCATTTAAACCAAAACTATACTATCTCTTCAAGTACAGTGCCATCACAAAATAAAGAGAAAGAAACGGAGAAATAGAAATAGAGGGGGGGGGGGGAGGGGTAAAAAAAAGAGAATGCAGAAATCATCGTAGCTTGTAACAATAACCGCAGTGTTGGTCTGTTCAATGACAATGCGGAATATCAATCTCAGATAGTATTAGTATCGGAAATTCCCACTTATTCCCACAAAAAATATTCCCACATCAAATTCCCACTCATGCACATTTTGTAACCGTATAGCCTCGAGGTAAAATATCAACATATACAATATAAAAATGTTACATATCGAACTCGTTGTTTTTTTTTTTGTTCATTTGCTTGTTGTTGTTGTTGTCGTCGTCGTCGTTGTTGTTGTTCCATCATCATGTCCTATTATTATATCGCGCATACTGGATAGTATAAACGCAATGATTTTCGATTTCTGAACGGCAGTCATCTCCACGTGTTGTCCTCAAAACATAACCATTGGAAAGTATATGTACTGCTATCACGCGAGTGATGAATACAGTGGTTCATTAACCCCATTATAATTATGTAGATTTCTCTGTCAAATCAACCGGGAGTATTTACAAAAGAGTGCAGTTATGTTTTTACAGATATCGGCACTTTCACAAGACTACCTTTATTTTTTTAATTTCAAACTACCATACCTTCATCATGTTCATAGAACACGGGGCCATCTGAACCTTCTGTTTAAGATAATTTCGTTTAAAACTGTGAACATTACAACATGTTACATAAACAACACCTTGAAACACTGACCCATAATTCTTAACGCAAAGTACAACCAATCAAATATTGATAATACAGCAGCAGCATTAGTCTTCGACACGAGCTGTGACACTATTTTACTAAACATTGGATTCACTCTATATCATCAATACGCAGGCCTATAGAAGTCTGTCTTGAACTAATTTCACTCCACCAACATTGGGCATATAGGGATCTGTAACAATACAATCGTTGTTAGCTTTAATAATGCTAACGCGGCATATCATTTGAAAGACAATTCTATCTCCTACTAAATAATAAAAAACAAGAATAGATTATTGGTGAGTAGGTCTACGTGTTGTGGCAATTGTTTCATCAGAGTAGGGAGACCTAGCTCCATGGTCAGAGCAAAGAATCCTACACTCGCGTGGATCCATGCAGAGGTGACAATAGAGAAGATTATATTTTTACGTGGACGGGACACTTTTTCAGGGTGGCGAAGAATTTGACGCGACGCGGCTGCGGCTGAGAGGAGGCCAGCTATGCTCATACACGGGCTATATTAGTTATTGTCTGCCCGCGAATGAGAGAAGGAAAGAGAGGAGAGAATGAGTGTGTATGTGTGTGTCAGTGTGTGTGTGTGTGTGTGTGGGGGGGGGGGGGGATCCGGCCTTCTGGCGAGCTCGGCCAATGTCATCAACGCGTCGCAGTCCCGGCCGCGCCGATGGCCAGCACTAATGACGTCACACGGCGAGACGCGAAAGCAGACACCCACCTTAAAGGGGAAGGCTAGTAACTGATCAGTGGGAATCAGTGGAAATGCTGGGAGATGATTGTTCCAATCCTTATGGGATTCATTCAAGAGTTCATTGTATATCTATTGTTGTGTGAAAATGATTTGCTTCAGAACGGTCTCATATTCAAGTAATGTGCAGATTAATGCTCCGTCACTGACCAGGGACGCTAACCTGGAAGCATTAAACTGCACATTACTTGAATATGAGACCATTCTGAAGCAAATCATTTTCACACAACAATAGATATACAATGAACTCTTGAATGAATCCCATAAGGATTGGAACAATCATCTCCCAGCATTTCCACTGATTCCCACTGATCAGTTACTAGCCTTCCCCTTTAAAGGGGCACATTCGTTTATTCAGCTCTGTTTTCTCCGTCTCTCTCCCTCCTCTCTCTCATTCGTTATGGATGGGTCTTTTCTCCCCCGTGACAATAAAACATATATTGACCACAAGCAGGTGCATTATAGTTTATAGGCAATGGCGCGTGGCTTCTCCATTTTCAGCTATTTTGCTGACGATTATTACTGGTAATGCAGCACAAAGCGTATTGATAAAAGCAGGGTCCATTCGATTTGCCGTCTCGAATGCATTGGGCTCTCTCCAATCGATAAAAGGAGCAGACGAAATTTGCGCGCTCTTTTCTCCTCGCTAGAAACAAGGAATTTATATGTCATGATCATTTAGCTATATAGAAGACTATATAGCACATATAGTTATAGCAAGGAGGTTATACCTCCTTGGTTGATATCATCTCGCACAGTGCTTGTTCACTATATACTGCTCATCAAAGGGCTGCTAAATCTTCGTATTTTCTTCAAACGCTGTATCCCACATACAATATTATGCCTGACTGCTATCACTTCAAATTTTACTTGGACCTACGAACGACCTACTAGTATAGGAGAGGCGAAATCATACTATAGAGAGGAGACGAACGCTTTAACTCAACGACGATGAAACGATATTGACTCACCACACATTATCATGGACCTCCTTCAGCTTACTGCGCATGTGGGATAACATCCACATTGATAATATCATTGAACAGAATGATGACTGGGCCAGGCGGAGAACATACATAATAAAATGTTCCATTCAAAGGGTTTGAAATTAATGTTAATGAACGAGATTACAAGTCGATAGAAGCAAACAAAGTCGAATGACTTTAGAATAGACACATTATTGCAAATGTGAATTTTTTGAAATTAGCAGATTATAGCTTTGCATGGAATAAGAAAAAAAAATCACACCCATTGTTTAATTGAAAAAATATGAAAAGTAATACACCTCATTACATGAAACTTTAAATGAGAGAACATAACAACACATTCAACTCACATGGGCGCACAGCTACAATAAAATTTCCTCTTTTTTTTTCACCAAAACATATTTCGATAGTGGTAAGTGTCTTACACACTGTAAGGCTTGGTAACTAAAATCATATCTTATAGGTGAAATTGCAATTTATACATTCTTATTGGATAGCTCTTTTATCATTTTTCAATTCAAGAACGTCATTAAAATGGTTTGAAACACAATTGATAGTACGTTTCCACTAAAGCCATGCACTGTGTTTATATAACGATCAATGGAAAACGGTAACCTCTCATTACCAAACCACAGCTTCCGTAAATTGGCTGACCACTATACACAAATGACAGGATTTTGAGGGAAGAAGCTTTCAAGGGCATATCAATACCGATGAAAAGTCCACCCCTAAAAATACGTAGAAATAGTCCACTATAAATCTAGATTAATCCACCCTGGATTAGAAATATACCATCAGTCTATTGACCATTGAGCCGGGGATAATCCATGTAACGGCCTCGAGGTTGTGAATGCAAGGATTATCAATAAAACGTCATAGAAAACTGAACGAATTGCGGGGAAAACCACAAAATGTGATATATGCTGCAGTGATTTATATTTCATAGGTACAATGTAGAATAAGGTGTATGATATGATGATTTTATACATCTATATGACACATTTTGCACTCACGATTCTTATTAATATGAAAGAAAAATATAAACATATCCTGTATAGGGTTAAAAAAAAAAACACGTTTTGGTGCCTCTTCAATCTGATATATACCTTACGCTTGCTAGTTTGTCTATGACGCCAACACCTGTCCAGTGAAATTAGACATTGCTCAAGTTGGTCAAGGAGTTGGTGAATTCTGTCTGTACAGACGGGTCTGTACAGGCAAACACACACATAAACATATAAATATGATATCCAGGAATATGTGTATCTATGTCTGTATATATCATGAGTATTTAGACACACAGACTGTAGCTCTGATTCCCGCAAATAATCGCGCAGAGGGCTCCAAACATTAGGATCAGCTTAGTTCAATTCAGTTCAATTCACTTATAGTTTATTTCATCCCAAACGTTGATGGAACATGATCATGATACAAAGTATAGTCATGTCATAAATCCAAGTCTTTCAACAGTTATTTTGTAAGAACCAGCTGAATTATGATGCGTATACAAAATATATCATTATACACAACTGAATTAGGAGAAGCAGTATACATTATACTTTGCCGAGTTGACATAATAATGATAACGAAGAAAAGTGATCCATTGAAAAGGTCACCACACTATACCGCTAAGTAACAGTGTATCACGTCTTGCTGTTATGTCCCTTCTTCTTGCAAGAAACAAAAGCTTACTGTTATCATCTCTCCAATAATTTGATTACGTTGTACATCCTCGTTTCGAGTTCAAGTTATGGAATAAGAAAGAATAACTATATACCTTCATTGGTTTCCCCCAAGCGGACCAGCGCTCCATACACGGCTCTTTCTTACATTCTGGCTGTACAGCATCCCTGCTTTTATATAACATTAATAGTCCGGCAGCCATGGGGGGTAAGGTTGCATTGGAATGTTATAGTTTTTTTTTTTAATTGATATTGACTGTTAAGACCTTCTCTTTTAACAATCCACATGCTGGAGCTCTGTCAGCATTGAGCAATTTGAGATATACGCGGAAATCCAAAATGGCCGCCGGCGGCCATCTTGAAAATGCTATTCACTTTCTTTTAACCCCCCTAGTACATCAAAAATGGGCATTGAATGTTTTTAGTGATGGAGAATTCAAATCTGAGGTTAGTTTCAGGATATTACTATGTTTTGATGTCTTGAAATAAAATGACGGCCATTTTTCAAGATGGCCGCCATATAAACATACTGTAATGTAGACTACGTAGAATCGCGCAAAGACCTGACTTATCATTTAAGTTTTCCCTTTTTTTTGGGGGGGGGGGGGCAAGGGAGGTGCATAATGTAGCAATTTGTGAAGATTAAGGCCTGCAAAGCTTAGATTCATTGATAAAAATAATACAGGTTACCTGTTATAACGAAGTCGCTTATAACGAATGACCGCTTACAACAAAGCAATGCTAGCTGAAGTCCCGATTCTCTGTACATACAAACCTATAGCACAGCGATTCGCATACAACGAAATTCGCTTATACCGAAGTATTTTATGTGTTCGCAAGCATTTTGTTGTAACAGGATTCGACTGTAGTATTACAGGAGCCGCGGAACCGGGGGGGGGGGGGGGCTGTCGCCCCCTTAAGATTCTGAATAATTCTGAGTGCACAAGACTTATCACTTACATTCCGAAAAAATCAAAAGTTCCGTCATGTACTACAAGGGGAATATCCCCTTTTAATCAACCCTTTCCTCTCTCGGTTCCCCGATCATTTTTTTAAATACTTTCCCAAATATTCCATCAAATATGCATATACGAAATATAGATCTCAATTTCAATTTTAAAAAGGCAAAAGCTCCCTGTACAGGGAGGGTGAGGATAGCACTCTCCCACGCTTTCTCCCCATCCCCCCCCCCCCCCTCCCGTGCAAACAAGTAGACTATGGCTACACTTCGAATTTTCCAAACATATACGTGTACCACAAAATGTGTACACAAAAACGTTTAACTGCAATCAGAAAATACAGAATCTCCCTCATCCAGGAGGGAGAATAGGGCTTATCCCCTCCCACATCATCCTGCTGTGTCTCCTTCTGCAGACTTGCACTTCTCTATTTGACAAATTTTCAGATATGCCAACAGAATTATTCGCCAGATTGTTGAATTTCAGTTCTAAAAATAAAAAAAAAACCCTCCCTCGAATATGGGAGAGGTATCTTGCCACCCTCCCGTTCATTGGTCCCCTCTATAGACTAAGTACACTTTGGGGAATGGCAATTTCCGAATTTCCCACAAAAAGTGTGCTTCAGATCGCTTTATTTCAGTTTTAAAAACTCAATAGCTCCGTCGAGTGGGAGGGGGCATCCCCTTCCCACACCCTCCCCCTCTAGACTTTGTACATACACACAGGTGATGCACATGCGGAATAATAGCTAAATCCCGTGATTTTGCTATTAACACTTCCCTGAAAAAAGCCCTAATTGTTTCCATTATTTTTTTTTTTTTTTTTGGGGGGGGGGGAGCTAGAAAAAACTCCAAGTATTGTAACAAAAGTTTGTACCAGATCGCTGATTTTCAGGTCTGAAAATGTAAAATCACCTCAGTGTGGAAGGAGAAATATCCCTTAAGGTGCGATCACACATCGCCGGTTTAGATGGCGGTTCATGGCGGTTCTCAAACCGCCGTGAACCGTGTCCCAATGATGGCGGAAAGCACTTTGACTACGTTCTCAACACGTTTTGAACACGGAGCAAACGCGGATTGACGCGGTAGTAACACGTATCGTCCCGGAAGGTGGAGGAGTCCATACCAAGCCCATGTAGTTGGATGCAATCAGAGCCCTTTCACTTGTCCTCAATGGGTTTCAACGATGAGCGTTTTGCTTTGTTAGGTAAACACAATTTTAAAGAAATTATGAAACGTTGTAACCACCTGTGTTTTACAGATTGATATAAGTGATGCAACAACCAATTACCTTCAAGTTTCAATGTGACTTTTTTCTTTCTCTTTTAATTCTTAAAATATCCGTATTAACTGTCATTAAAAAGACATACCTATCAAAGCAGAATCCAAAATGGTTTCCAAAGTTTCCTGTTCATTTGTAGGTTTATTTATCAAGTGATGTACAAGTACTTGCTTGTTTCAACATCTCTCTTTTTTTTTTAATTCTTTCTTAATTAAGTTTTCACATAATTATTTTGCGTGTTGAATTTAAGATCTTGTTGCTTGTTTATCCATGTTTTCACAAAATTGCTCCTTCTTATCTTTCAGAGCTTCTTGTGAAATATGAGCCTAGGAGAGTTCCTAAATCGTAAGGGGAATCTGTATGTGATACCCTCGATCCATTACGACAAACTACTATAGATGGCGAACGTGGTTTATGCCGCCCCAGAACTGTGGAACAGCATCCCAAGTGATAGAACATGCAAATTCCATCAATAAGTCCAAAATGTTTTTAAATACTTAACTGTTAAAATAGTAACATAGTAATTGTAGATGATGATTTATGCAACATGTTACTGTTTCTGAAATTACCTTTTCCTGTTTATCTTTTTGTTCCCCCTCTAAAGCGCATAGAGACCTTGCCAAAGGTATTATGCGCTATATCAAAGACCGATAATGATGATGATATAATAATGATATCTTTAACAGCAGTCAATAAAAAAGACATGTTATGTACATTATACATTATCAAAGAAGCATATTATAGTATTATGTGCATAGTTTCCTCTTTACTTACAGGTTCATGTAACATAATAATGGTGTGTTTTTTTTCAAGTTTCAACATTGCTTTTCTCTCTACTCTTTTAAGTTTCACTATATCTGTATCAACATGTCTTACAAAAATGGCATACATAATCACGAAAGCAGAACCATAACATATTTACATTATAAGTCTTCTGTGTGTAACACGTTGCTGGCCATCTTAAAAGCTGTTAAGCTTTGATAAAATTATGAACTTACCTTTTAATGTAAATGATGTACTATTCAACATACCTAACAACTTTTTGAACATTAAACTTTATTTGTTACTGTATATGTGTTAAAGAAGTAAGGAAACTGTAGCATTCAATATATTTGCCCGATCTTGCATTATGGGTTCATCTTTGCGTTTATCTCCATTTTTTACTGCTCCGCCACGAAGTGTCGCCGGAGCCATTATTCTCTTTTAAGTTCATTGTTTCTTTTCGCTTGAAAATTATGGCGGTGTTAACACGGTATTATCACGGATCCTGCGGTGCAAACACGGAGGATGCCGTTGTTAACACGATGAACGGCGATATGAACACGGTCCATTTCAAACCGCCAAGACCGCCACGAAAAATTAAACATGTTTAATTTTTCTGGCGGTTCCCCGCGGTTCCCCGCGGTTCTCGGGGTTCATGGCGGATGGGTGACGGATGACCACGGTTTGTGTACGGTGTAAACACGGTCTTTGGCGGAGCACGGCGATTTGCTGAACCGCCATGAACCGCCATCTAAACCGGCGATGTGTGATTGCACCTTTATGTACACCCTCGACGTGTGCATGCCTTTTCTGTTTGATTGCTTTACAAGAGACAGCGTTCATGAAATTCATTAATTAATACAAGAAGTTTATTCAAATGCTACCACTAATGTCTTTATAGGCAAGTTGTTCAATAATAATCCACATCTAAATATCCTGCTACCATAATTAAACAAGTGTGGCCGTTTCAAGTCCATAAGACGCGCAAAAACACGCATCAAATTGCGCCATTTACAACATAAAAATTCAAAAAGTTCTCATCCTGGGAGGGGGACACACCCTCCCCCTCTTTTCGCTCGGCTCGCTGGGCTCGGTCGCTTCGCTCCCTCATAATACAGCCGCCCCCCCCCCCCAAGAACCAAGAAGGGGGGGGGGGGGGGTGGCATGACCTTGACCCCCCCAAACTGAAAAACGTTTTCAAGGTATCTTTTTGATATGATTGTTTTAAATACTTCTTGATTGTTTTGAAAGTGATCTCTTTTGGGTGATACAATATAATAATCAAACTGGAACCCTAATGACGGTTGAAGATTTTTTTTTTTTTTTTTACATCACCCTGCTGTTGGAGGATCTGTCCTTGCTGAAGAGTAGTGTAAAACAATTCAACAATCCTACCTGAATGAAGTGCTTGTTCCCTTGTAGCGTCACCATTGGTTATACTGCTACAGGCAGAGGTGATAAAACAGATCTTCTGTTCTAGCAAGAACCAAATATTTAAGTTTGTCTACTACTTTATTTGGTTCAGATGTATGGATCATGTTCCTGAATATCAGTCTTTTTCCTGAAGATACTGTTTATGCATCTATTTCATTCTGTTTCTTCTGGATGGCTGGTAATATCTCTTGCCTCTCTCGTTTGGTCATTGTGACAAGAATAATGAGCCGTTACAGAACAGAAGTATTCAAAAAAATCATATCAAAAAGATACCTTGAAATTATGTGTAACCAATGTATACAGAAAAGCAAAATGACTATTTTGAAATACTTCTGATAATACTACAGTCGAATCCTGTTATAACGAAATGCTTGGGATCACATAAAATACTTCGTTATAAGCGAATTTCATTGTATGCGAATCGGTTGTATTTACAGAGAATCGGGACTTCAGCTAGCATTGCTTCGTTGTAAGCGGTCATTCGTTATAAGCGACTTCGTTATAATAGGATTAACCTGTATTGTTTTTATCAATGAATCTAAGCTTTAGGCCTTAATCTTCACATTTTTTTTTTTACATTATGCACCTCCCTTGTCCAAAAAAAGGGGAAAACTTACATGATAAGTCAGGTCTTTGCGCGATTCTACATATAAAGTCTACACTACAGCATGTTGATGGCGGCCATCTTGAAAAATGACGCCATTTTATTTTAAGACATCAAAACATAGCAATATCCTGAAACTAACCTCAGATTTGAATTCTCCATCCCTAAAAATCTTTGATGCCCATTTTGGATGTGCTAGGGGGGTTAAAATTAAGTAAATAGCATTTTCAAGATGGCCGCCGGCGGCCATCTTGGATTTCCGCGTATATCTCAAATTGCTCAATGCTGACAGAGCTCCAGCATGTGGATTGATAAAATAGAAGGTCTAAACATTCAATATCACTTAAAAAAAAAAAACTATAACATTCCAATGCAACCTTAGCCCCAAAATCAGGGTTTGGCTGCCGGACTATAATTGTCTTGAAGTTTTCCAAAGTGACAGAAGTTATCGTATGTAGATGTGGACCAATTATAGATGAGAAGGTGGACAAGACAAAACAAAATACATGAAAGGTATATACAAAAGAAAAGGAAGAAGTCAAAAGGAAGATATACTGGCATAATAATTATCACAGATGCAGAGAGGAGAATATATAAAGACCGGGATTTTATGTAATAGGCTCCTACATGGAAGGATGGATCAGTGGTAATAAACCACATTTTAGTTTCAGTTTCATTTTGATTTTATTTGAGTTGTAAAACCTAAATGGTCACGGACGCGAGGTAAATTTTGATATTTCTTCGACATTGATTACTATACGATCATCACATGACATGATTCTTTGTTTGTTTCCATCATTGTGATTATTGACTATTTTTTGCCATGGCAAAGTGCATTGTTTCTTTTTGACGACATCATTCGTGTATACACTTTATATTGTATTTAAAAAAAAAAAAAAACCTTTATCAGACGAGTGTAAGAGAAATGAAAAAAAAATTGTATCACTTTGAATCATGTCAACTTTTTCTTTTTTTTCTTTTTGATGATGGAAATAAATAAACTATTGAATTGAAAAATTGAATTGAATTGAATTGTTGTATTTCTTCTAAATAGTATGTACGTGTGTGTGTGTGTGGGGGGGGGGGGTATTCGCGCGCCCTCATGTGTGTGGACAGAGCGTGCACCGCAGACTACACTTGGTGGGTGTTTTATGAGGTTTCCTGGCCTAAAGTACGTTGTCCGTATACCTTCAAAGCAAGCTCACGTTCATGATACATTAGATAGCATGATATAATAGCCTCATTATCTTGTGCCTCATTGAATGTAGAGCCCTGGCTGTTTCATCAATAGACTTTAGACAGCAACAAAACAACGAACAAAGCCTGATTAATTCTCTAGCCTGCAACATAACATATGCCAATGTCCATTGCCACAGTGCACACCTCAGCTGGACAGTGTACCACTGGTCTCTATCATAGAGATCAGTGCAGTGTACTCGCTATAAAGAAAATAAAAAAGCCCCGACGCAAACGATTATAATTTATTTCACGACTGCGTAATCGATTGAGCAAAATCGATAGCCGTCTCCATCTTTCTCTCTCCTCTTTTTCTCCCCGTCTTTCCCTCAATTTTGTATTCTAATCTAGCCTTCCCTGAAAACCCTAGCCAGTCACGGTCAATGTAAGTTATCGATCGTTTTCATCGGTTTTAACGGGGACACCATATCGCGTGCACTTCAGGCGGAAAGGTTAATGGGACAACAAACCCTCCAACAGACTGAATGTGTTACTCTTTTAATGGCTAACGGTCGTCTGACGCCAATAGCTATGGATCGGACTACAGCAGACCCAGCGTCCGTCCGTCCCCACTTACGGAGTCTACAAGTTAAAGGACAAGTTCACCTTCATTAACGTAAGGATTGAGAGTATGCAGCAATATTAGTAGAACACATCAGTGAAAGTTGAGGAAAATTGGACAATCGATGCAAAAGTTATGAATTTTTAAAATGTTTGTGTTGGAACCGCTGGATGAGGAGACAACTAAGGCTCGTGATGTCATATGAGTACAAAAGTATATAGAAAATGTAAAGAAAATTCAACATATTTTCACTTTTTTCGCATAATAAAAGAGCACTTGACTTGTTTCTTTCTAAAGGCAATGGGAATAATATTATCCATAACATATGTCAGTAACGAGTCAAGGGAATGTGTACTTTTTGAAAAGATGAAGTTTTGTGAAATTCTCTTTATATTTTCCTTGTATTGTTGTACGCATGTGACATCATACACTGCAGTAGTCTTCTCATCCAGCGGTTACTGCACAAAAACTTCAAAAAATCATAACTTTTGCATCGATTGTCCGATTTTCCTCAAACTTTCAATGATGTGTTCTACTAATATTGCTACATTCTCTCAATCCTTATGTTAATGAAGGTGAACTTGTCCTTTAAGTTGAAGTGGGCCCGCTTCCATTGCCGTGTCATGATTCATAAATGTATTGATAATGTATCGAGTCAGACAATGATATTATACATATTATTGACTGTAATTGACTGTAATTATGTCCGGTGATCAAGGGGTCGCATTTCAAATCCTGCTCGAGTATGTACGACCATGCCATCGTCTGTCATGCTGGCTACTAGTGAAACACTGATCAATTCAGTGCTTATTTGTGTCGATGTAAGGCAATTGTCAATCAGTTGCAATTATGCAATAGGCTTGACATTAGCGACGACCTGCCCCGTGTCCTGGGGCCACCAGAAAATAATGTATCATACCTGTCAGGCTGTCACCACTATTCAAAACAATGTATTATGTTTTTTCGTGGCCACAAACAAAATTATACTGTAAATGCTGATATTGTTGTTATGTCTTTTTTTTAATCCAGAAAAGGAGTCAGAGAGGAGACACAGAGGGAGAGAGAGAGAGAGAGAGATGGATAGAAAGAATAGATAGGACAGACAGACAGACAGACAGACAGACAGACAGACAGACAGGTTATAGATAAATACAGAAATAGATAGATGGATTTGTGCAGTATAAATATTCTGAATCATATGATGTGTCCTTCCTGACAGGAAATTTGTCACGAGATAAACACAAAAGTGCCAGACAGAAAACAGACGTTTGGTGTAGACACTTTCTCGCTTTTCTTCTTTTTTCTTGTTTTCTTTGTCCCAATGAAAACATGCTCGATGCGCGTACGTCGGTCAGTTTGGAAAATTGAGCGCGGAGATTGGAACGTAAGGGGTGATGGGGGGGGGGGGGGGAACCGGGACCATGATATACCAATAAAACAAAGTGACCCATATCCACTAACACAAAAGAAGAGTTTGAATGCAAAAACAGATTTAAACGCCATTTTTATCATCAATCAGAGAAAATAGAATCTTTCAATGATTGAGCATTCGATCGTTACACAACAAAAATATTTTTGAAGGTAATCATTGAAATCATACCACGTAGGCCCTATATTTTAAGTTATTTTCTTTGTCTTTCAGCAGCTTTATTCTGAAAATCTGAAACTGATGAAAATGGATATAACTGTTTTTGCATGAAAACTCTTCAAGAAAATCTAGTCATTATAACTATTGCGTTGCAATGACGCATCTGTTTACTGCGTATCCGGGCACTTACCCCCTGGGCAACTGCCCTCCGGATAACTACCACCCGGATAATTACCCCCCAGGTCTATTCCCCCTTAGGGCAACTACCCCCCGGACAACTACCCTCCTAGGGCAATCACCCTCCAGGGCCATTACCCCCTAGGAAAACTACCACCCGGTCATCTACCCTCCTAGGGCAACTATCCCCAAGGGCAATTACCCCTAGGACATCTACCCCCCGGATAACTACCCCCCGGGTAACTACCCCCTGGATGACTACCCCCCGGATAACTACCCCCCAGATAACTACCACCCGGATAACTACCCCCTGGATAACTACCCCCCGGATAACTACACCCTGGATAACTACCCCCCGGAGAACTACCCCCCGGGTAACTACCCCCCGGATAACTACCCCCTGGATAACTACCCCCCGGAGAACTACCCCCTGGGTAACTACCCCCCGGATAACTACCCCCCGGATAACTACCCCCGGATAACTACCCGCCGGATAACTACCCGCCGGATAACTACCCCCAGGATAACTACCACCCGGATAATTACTCCCCGGATAACTACCCCCAGGATAACTACCACCCGGATTACTACCCCCCCCCCCCCATTAACAATACCCCGAACCCCCCCCCCCCCCTCCGGATACTTACCTACTGGACAACCCCCCCCCCCCCCGCCCCCGAAAGTTACCACCCGTCGTATATTTTCCATAAGATCATAACACCATATCAGAAGATACACCTTTCTCTTACACTGTCATCACTCTTTTGGCTTGCCATTTATTTTCTACCGTTATAACACATGATAGACGATAAACATAAGAAAAGGAGAGTTGATTTCACTGCAATTCATATTCCCTTAACATTAGCGAGGGACTCTTCGATATAAAGCCATAATTTCTGATAGGATCCGGGCACGGTTTTATGAAAGTTATCAGTCCTGACAAGCTGTCAGTTCCACCCAATTACCAATCTTTGTAGGTCGATCAAAGCAGGTCCATGGTAACAAGTCAGTGACTCGAGCTCATCAATCAAGCAGAACCCATGGTTTTATTGAAATTATTAGATACTAACAAGATGTCATAACTGGCAACTTTTATCAAAAGGTGCCCTTATCTGTCATGAGAGTAAAATTACAGCTTGTTTTACATACAAGTAGAATTGTGCTAGTTTTCAAATTAAATGTTCTCGGCACTTTAAGAGGAAATCCAGTTCAAATATAAGTTAGTCTCATTAGAAAGAGTAAAATGTTACGAGTTTAACGGTATTTCTTTTTTTTTTTTTTACAAAACACCCCTAGTTGTTAACGAAGTCTTTTGTCCTGCACCCTCTTTTTGAATAGATCTAGGGAGAGTTGTAGTTGACAGAATCCTTTTTACATTATAGGGCTGCTCTGTTTTATCCCGGCCATTTCAAGAGGTTTTTTTTTTTCTCAAAAAATTGAATCCTTCTTTGAATAACATGCTCTTTAATATTTCGTAAGGGGTTTCTAATTATCTCACCCAAATGATGTTTAAAACCTGAAGTTAGGTCTCGACCAAAACCAGACGATATGAAATTTTTTTTTTTCAATTCAAATAGCTAACGTGTTCGAAAATAACAATGAGAGACGTAATTTTCTGGGGGAGAGTTATTGTAAGAGGGGTGATTGTTTGGAGCCTAATTTTGATAAGGAGTAATTGTCAAGGGAGGTAATGTTCTGCAGTGATCATACCAAGGAGGTGACAATCTCTTCCCACATCCTTGATATACTAGTTGTTAATATGCCCAATAATGCAGTAGGGCAATTCTGAAATGAGCGTTAACGGTATAACAGTAAAATAGTTACAAATTTGATGAAACAATGCAAAGAAAGCAAATTAAGACAGAGACGAAGTACACAAATAAAGATACAGTGCACTCCCGTTACAACGAACACGGTTATAACGAAATTTCGCTATAACGAAGCAAAACTTCTGGTCCCAAAATTATCGCCATTAAAGTCTATGGTACAAAATTCGCTTATAACGAAGACGGTTATAACAAAATTTTCGTTATCACGAAGTCTTTTCTGAGCGTCACTGACAAAGAAAAACAGAAGAAATGCGCTCCGTTATAACGAAATGCGGATCGCATTCGAAAATGCGTAGCGGAACAAGCATTATTAAAGCGTCTCTGCATGAGCGAACGCATCATTGAATGTTCACTCCGTGTATCACGCACAGTTTCCGAGGGAACTTGCGTTGTTGTAATAAAATAATTTGAATTCAGATAAGGTTTGTTGCATTGTTCCGAAGTCCTTTAATACAAAACACACAGATTCTGATACAACTAAATGTCCGTTAGTTCGGAAATGAAAGAGGGTTTGTTATTAAGCACATTTTGGCGTTATTCCAAAGGTTCGTTAATTCGATAATAAAATATGGTCCTTATTCTTATTCTTATACGGTTCGTTAGTCCGAAAATGATAGGAATTCAAAACGTTCGTTAATCGGAACATTACAAAAAGTATCGTTAATCCATGATGGAAAAAGGAGAGTACACTAACAAAACTTAAGAATTGCAATCTTTATAATCGTCTTAAGATAAATAAATCTTCGAAATAACTAACCTTTCTCATTTTTTTTTTCATTAACAAAATTTCTTCGGAATAACGAACCTTATTTCATTTTCTGATGAAAAAGCCTTCGGAACAACGGACTTTCTGACTAGTGAACCTTTTTCTTTTTTTGATTTATAAACCTTCAGAATGACGAATCTCATTTCATTTTCAGATCAACGAACCTTCGGAAAATGAACAATATATTATTTTGATCTAAATTATGAACTTTCGGAATAATGATTCTG
This sequence comes from Diadema setosum, assembly GCF_964275005.1. Taxonomy (NCBI): domain Eukaryota; kingdom Metazoa; phylum Echinodermata; class Echinoidea; order Diadematoida; family Diadematidae; genus Diadema; species Diadema setosum. Next base: position 31,825,748 of record NC_092699.1, on the reverse strand, counting down.
CGGAAATGCGAACCTTCACATAAACAAACCATCGGAATCCCGGGAATGGCGAAACTTCGGAATAAGGAGTCTTCGGAGTAACGTACTTTAGTAAGAAAAGAACCTTTGCAATAGCGAACTGTAACCAAATCCTACACAAACAACTTTATGCTCTTTTTAAAATGTAATATTTAAACGAAATTAAAAAGGTATTCTCCCATTTCACATAGCTTTCCAGCGTATATATATTGAGGATTCAACAAACAGAATTTTTTAATGCGTGGTTTCCTTCTTTTCGTTATACATTGCATATTATATTTGTTCGGTTACAACGAAATTTCGTTAAAACGAAAAAAAAAAAAAAAAACTGCCGGTACTGAGCATTTCGTTTTAACGGGAGTGCACTGCACATGAAAACACACGAGATAAATCCCTTGTAATGAGAGAAAGAGGAAAGGTGAGTTATGAATGACAGGAATAGACTACCTTCACGGTGGACAGAGAAAAGCGAGAGTGAAGAGGAAGATGATGGGTCAAAACCAGGGCACGTGAGGCATGAGATATAAGCTCCTCAAAATAAAGAAGTGTTACATGGAGTTGTGGTAAACGATAGACAATTGTGGTTAAAAAACTATTGCAAAAAGTTTTGCTCATTCTGAAGTGTAACATTTCTTCAAAATGTCTTTAGTTCAATGGTAAAGGCATTCAAACTTAAAACTTTTTTATACTATACTATCAAGAGAAATCCGAAATTTCGGAACAGTAAAAGAAAATACAGATTTAGCGAAAATAGTTTGGTTAAAGGCATTGACATTTACTGGATTACCGGGTAGGATATGAAGGGACAGCTTCATTTTTTATGAACATAGAGTCAAAATACAGAGGGAGAAATTAAGCTTTTACATAAATTGTCCTAAGTGCAAACGATACAAATCGTAAATCTTTAAGATGTTGTTTTCATAAAAATAATGATGTATCAGTATGGCATCTCCGTGATTCCTGGCAAATAATACAAAGAACTTCGTTTCCTGTAGTAATGATATTCTTTTTATTAAAGGTAAGATGGGGGGGGGGGGGGGCAATGACCCGGGAGGTAGTTACCCAGGGGGTAATTGGCGTGGTGCACTGTCCTGGGGGTAATTTTCGTCTTGATAGTTATAGGGGAGGGGGAGTTGTAGGCTTGCTTATCCGGGGTAATCATCCTCGGGAAGTTATCGGAGGGTGTAGTTATCGGGTGGAAGTTATCTGGGGTCTAGTTATCGGAGGAGGGGGTAATTAACCTGGGGATAATTATCCTGGTGGTAATTATCGGGGGGAGGGGGGTAGTTATCCGGAGGGTAATTATCCGGGGGGGGGGGTAATTATCCGGGGGGTAATTACCCGAGGGGTAATTATCCGGGGGGTAGTTATCCGGGGGGTAGTTACCCAGGGGGTAGTTCTCCGGGGGGTAGTTACCCAGGGGGTAGTTCTCCGGGGGGTAGTTATCCAGGGGGTAGTTCTCCGGGGGGTAGTTACCCAGGGGGTAGTTTTCCGGGGGGTAGTTATCCAGGGGGTAGTTATCCGAGGGGGTAGTTATCCAGGGGTAGTTATCCGAGGGGTAGTTATCCAGGGGGTAGTTTTCCTAAGGGGGAATTGCCCTGGGGGGTGATTGCCCTAGGAGGGTAGTTGTCCGGGGGTAGTTGTCCTAGGGGGTAATTACCCTGGAGGGTAATTGCCCTTGGAGGGTAGTTGTCCGGGGGGTAGTTGCCCTAGGGGGGAATTGTCCTGGGGGGTAATTATCCGGGTGGTAGTTATCCGGAGGGTGGTTTTCCAGGGGGTACTGTTCCTAGAACCGTTTACTGCGCCACCCCACCCCAAACAGCAACGAAACGCACACACACACACACACACACACACACACACACAAAAGCAAATGTTGCCGTTCCTATAGCTGCTGCTGCAGACTTTATTGCCCATTAAACTCATCGCTATGAGTCATTGCGGAGGAGATACATCCTTCTGCCTCGCCAGTTTGACCAATTTCATTGCTGGCAATTATCAGATGAAACCACACCGCTTTGTACCTCGTCAAGGTTTACGGATTTATTGTGGTGTAGATAGACAGCAATAGAGAGAGTGACAATGGTAAGGATGGAGAGAGAGGGGGAGGAGGGGTAGATGGGGGGTGGGGAAGATGAGGGTGGTGTGAGATGGGGTGGGGAGACAGACAGACAGACAGACAGACAGCAAGGGGAAGAGACAATAGTTGGTCAGAGACAGAAAGGAGAGAGACGACGAAATTAAGAGAGAGAGAGAGGGAGAAGGAGAGAGGGAGAGAAAAAGGGAGAGATAGTAACATTTATAATGAACTTCACTTTGCCCAAAAGGTCATTGGCCTGTCTGAACTTCCTTTCTAAAACCGCCTGAATGAGTCGTTAGTCGGTTTCCAATTACTTTCGAATCAAATCTATTTCACTCGCAATGACTGATACGGCACGGACGGCGTACACGAAATGGACACATTTCTCTCACACACACATACACACAATGATTATAACCACACGCACATAAACGCATACTCAAATATACTTGTACGCGTAATAATAATAAGTATTATTATGCACATTAACACAATGATAATGTCCACATTTATGCATAAACTACTAAAGTAGCCATCTATTGCCCTAAATACACCTCGAAGTTTTCTGGAATGCAAATACATTGTCGTCAATATCAATACTCTCCGACAAACCTAGTCCCGGATATCGGAAAGTGTTGCTTATTTTTGGCACACCTAGCATTTGGTTTACCACGTTATTGCCTTCGTCATCGTTTTCATCTTTGTCTTCGACTTCGTTTTCGTCTTTGGGCTCATCTTTGTCTTCGTCTCTGCATGTCTTACGCATCTTGTCTTCACATTCTGCTCTTGGAGAGAACATTCACTAGATAAAATGATAAAAACAAAAAGGTTTGGAATTTCAGTGTTAACTGAAATCACTCTTCGAACAATTTAAGAAACGAAAAAATATATAATTTGCATCACAAGTACAATTGATAGCACTGACAATATTCTTAAAAGGAAGGAAGTATACGGCTGCAAATTAATCAGAGTAGCGTGATGTTTTATGTGCTATAAAATATTGATTATCAAAAGTATAGGTTCAAAGCATGTTTGACGGCAAACGTATGAGTAAAAACAAAAGTAATGCTTATCAGATTACTGAAATGTCAGCACTTCACTAACACGCAGAAGCAGAGTATAGTCCACTCCCACTGTAGTCAAAGAATTACTTGGACATGATAAGATTAGACGTTTCTTCTCCTTCTTCTTTTAAAAGTTGCATCGATGGAAACCATCATCATTGTTATGAAGACCGATGCAATGAGTGACCGTCGGGATTCCTTGCACCGACCGAACCAACGACTGGTAGAAGTCTAGCAGGTCTACATAAACTGTGAGAGCTAATCAGCAAGCCTGGCTTCTATTTGAAATCTATATTTAACGAGAGCTACGTCACTGTGATGAGGGATGCCCTCCGAATTGTTGACGACTATCTCACACTTGGACATTTCTATTATCATAGACTTTGTTCAAAAATTAAGTGATATCAAAATTAATGAGAATTTGTACGACGTCATCGAACCTACGTCGATCGGGTGATGGAGTTTGACTCACTTCCAATACGACCAAAACAATCATAAAAAATTGATAATATAAATTATTTATAAATAAACCAAGAAGAACAAATAACTGAATATGACCCAAGACTGGATGATGAGTGACATTTTTTTTTTTGATTTGTTAGAACTATATACCATTACCATTATAATAATTATCATTCTGTTCTCATCTTTTTTTTCATAAAGATGAATTAAGTTAAAGTAGGAGATTCATGTAGGACTCTTAATGGTAGCTGTGTGTGATTCATTTTCACGTCGTCTTGTGGAATTAAGACGATACAGGTGGTCATTGCCGTTATGGTTTGATAGCAAAACAACGCGGTGAAAATCGTACTTACCTTAAAAAAAAATTAAAAAACTAACTTATTTTGGACCTCACGTCGGTCGTATGCCAAAAGGCCCTTAACACTGTATGTACAAATCCTATGTGTTATGCCAAATATCTTTGCGTCTGAAGAGGAGGCAACGCCTCTACGACTGAACCTATGCTAATTAATCACCCGCTTCATTAGCGCAGCGTGCTCGTGCGCGCAGCTTGAACGATATGCCTTAAATGAACGCTTATTAGAGCTACCAATGATCGTGGAAATGTTGATGATCCGCTGGGCCCAATTACCGTGTACACAAGCCGACCAGTAAACGGAATCGGGTTCGTCACAGCTAATTGTAGGCAATTCAATTGTTTCGCCGAAGAATTCGTGATTTGTCTTTTGTCATGTGTGTGTTTGCGGGGGGAGGGGGGTGGGGCGGGGTGAATGCATGTGTGTGTTAGACGTTCGACATGACCACTAAGCCCGTAACTAGGCTGACGCGATCGACAAAACGGCAGCGGTCAAAATCGTCTGTTTTCGGATGGCGCATGAAACAGTTTTGATTAAACGCGAAGGCGAACTCTTTCCACAGCATATGACAGCGTTGAGCAAAGATCTCATTTGAATCCTTTGCATAGATTTGTTCACCATTCAGTTGAAAAGTTTCCTCCTCATTTCAGATTTGAAAAGAGAAGAAAATCACTTCATTTCGATCTGGAGGTATCAGTGCAACTCTCTTTTCATTGTCAATACATACATGCTTGATGGCTATTTCTCGTCAAGTCACAGTCAACGCGACCATTGGCGACGATGTGAAAGCGGGGACGTGGGAAGCTAACCACCAACACAAGAAACGGTGAGGGCGCCCTGCTCATTTGCGTACCTCACTATTTCAGAATAACGCAACATCTGAGCAGTTTCACGAATAATATGAACTGCAGAGCTGTATAAACCAGTTCAGCGATAGTCTGCGGTGCCCACTGAACCGTAGAATTTTCAATTAATATGGATCAATCTTTAATCAGCAGAACAATCGAAAACAGCAAAAACAGAAAGTGGCAATTTACATGCAATAAATCATCGCTGCATGAATGGCGTTTGGGATCCGTTTCAAAATCTCCCCTAAATTTCATAGCCCGACAAAGAGCGAACTGATCGGTTAGTCAGTATTATGACCTAAATCCGCAAACGAAAGCACTTTGAAGACCCTGTTTCGTTAACTCAAACCGGTAGTATGTCCAGCCGATATTCAAATGACTGTGCCCGCAAGATTTAAGTTGTTTTTCCTCTGAATCCCCACCCAGGCACTAAAAGAAAGTAAACTCAGATAGAATAATGTTCCAATTTGTAACATGGTGAGTAAAGGTCTGTTATTTTGAAAGCTCCGTCCCCGTGGCCTTGTTGGGACTCACAAACACGGAGATTCATAATTCGCGTTGAGTGACGGAGGTCGGTTGCTTTAATTTGGCTTCATTGAAAACTGTTGGACGCATTTTGCCCTATAAAGACACAGACCATGGGCGCGCAACGCAGGCGAATTATCAAAAATTATGGATTAATTTCCTGGCGCGCATGCGTCATCCATGCGAGTAACGAGAGCGATGTGTTTCAATGTGAGTATAGTCTCTCTCCGGACGTCCATAGAGGAGGTCATTCGAAGTTATTAAAGTCTTTTTAGCCTTGTTTGTTAGTTTGCTTGTTTGCTTTGGCTATATGCGTGTGCGTCCTTCCCCCATTCCATCTTAATCATTTTTAACTAGTCACCTTCCTCCTTCCTGACATTATCTGTCTATCCATCTGTCAATCCGTGCTGCTAATAGAGAAGGGGATAGATTGAAGAAAGAAAAATGAAAGGCATAACACTTATAGCTACAAATAATGAGATAGATAAATAGATAAATTAGTAGATAGATCATCTATTTATCTACATATTTTGATTCTGATTTTGATTTTGATTTATTTTTACTTTTGTTCTTATTTATTTGCTCATATCTAAAAAGAATACACAGGGTAGCCCGTTCACATATGATGCGGTCTTCCACAGGACCCTGCAATATAAAAATGTCAGACAGAAATTTTGCGGCACTAATCGTACAAACATAGAAAATGTAATTACAATTAGGAATGGATGGATGACTAAATTGATAGATTGATAGACATAAAAGTACATAGATAGATAGATAGATAGATAGATAGATAGATAGATAGATAGATATATAAATAGATAGAGATAAAAGATATATGAGATAGAAAGATATGCGTTATGGTGCAGATAGAGAGGGAGAGATTGGGTATTGGAAATCGTACAAACATAGAAGATGTATTTACTATTAGTAATAGGTGGATGAATAAATTGATATAACTGATAGACATAAACTACATAGGACATGATAGATTGAGATAGGGCCTACATAGACAAAGGTATATAGATAGATGAGATAGACAGATAGATAGATAGATAGATAGATAGATAGATAGATAGATAGATAGATAGATAGATAGATAGATAGATAGATAGATATATGAATAGATAGATAGAGATAAATAGATTATGAGATAGAAAGATATGCATACGGTGCAGATAGAGAGGGAGAGATTGGGCATTGGAAATAGCAAAATACTTTCGAATTTTAAGTTTCAGGAAGTCAAACTTTGATGCCATGAGCAATGGCATTAATATGTTTGTAGGTCAATAATCCTTGCGATGTAACTGTCTGTGATATCCAGCCTCACACTCCAACGAGGCTGAAATCTTAAGCGACTCTTTACAAGAAAGCCCTTAAAGGAAAAATCCACCTTCATTTACATGTGGATTGAGTGAATGCAACAATAGCATTAGAACACATCAGTGAAAGTTTGGGGGAAATCGGACAATCCGCTCAAAAGTTATGAATTTTTAAAGTATCTGTGCAGTCATTGCTGGATGAGAAGACTACTACAGTGTATGATGTCATATGCGTACAACGATATAAAGAAAATACAAAGAGAATTTCACAAAACTTCACTTTTTTGAATAAAGTGCACATTTCTTCGACTTGTTACTGAAATGTGTTAAAGGTAATATTATTCCCCTTACCTTCTGAAAGTCAAGTGTTATTTTGTTATGCGAGAAAAGTGAAAATACGTTAAATTTTATTTATTCTTTCTTTATATCGTTGTACTCATGTGACATCACAAGCTATAGTATATATATCGTACAACGATATAAAGAAAATACAAAGAGAATTTCACAAAACTTCACTTTTTTTGAATAAATTGCACATTTCTTCGACTTGTTACTGACATGTGTTAAAGATATGTATTATTCCCCTTGCCTTCTGAAAGTCAAGTGTTCTTTTGTTATGCGAGAAAAGTGAAAATATGTTGAATTTTCTTTATTCTTTCTTTATATTGTTGTACTCATGTGACATCACAAGCTATAGTAGTCTTCTCATCCAGCCCTGAGTGAGCAGAAACTTCAAATATTCATAACTTTTGAACAGATTATTCTCCAACTCTTACTGATGTGTTCTACTAATATTGCTGCATTCACTCAACCCACATGTCTATGAAGGTGAACTTGTCTTAAAAAGCTATTGTAATCATGTCGAAAGTGAACCTATTACAATACACCCTTATTGTATGCATGGACTCGCGCTAATGGGGTTGGAGTTGGGTGGGTGTGATGACCTAGCTATACAAATGTACTCTAATAATGCTCTAACAGATAGAAAGTAGGCCTATCATGATAGACGAGAATTTCGCTTTGAGTTTGACTGTGATGATAACAAAGACCACATGGTAGAGTTCGACGCGTGAAATGTAAATTTGGCGAGAGAAAGTCACTTTCACAGTTTGAAGTTACGTAACCTCGACATTATGAATGGCATTGGCTATGGTGCCCAAGTCAACGCCGAAGTCCGCAATCTATTGTACACGTCATGCGCTTCCCAAGTATGAGCACTGCCAGAAATTCAAATGCAGACGCCTCTGTGAGCATGTACCTTAACTTTCAGTCACGTGATTGACAACCCATCTTACAAAATATTCATAATGCATTAATCTTATCAAGGAGGTATGAGTCACATACCTCCTTGATCTTATCGAGATGGATCACAAACATGATTCTAGAAAGTGTGTTTCTGATCCCTTGGTTTGCAAGCTATGTGAGGAGTGTATAACGCCCTTTATATCATTCCAATAGTTTGCATTCGAAGAAATCACCGACAGATCGTATGTTTGTTCTTGTTTTTGTTTTGTTTTTTCTCTTCGGTAAATGTAAGATCGATGACATGATGTGCAGAAATTCCAAATCAAATAAAAGAAAATCAGATCACAACAAACTATCATTTTGAAGACTCTTCTCCAAGTAGCGAAACAATCCACTTTTTTTTTCAACGTGGTCAAGGCAGTCAGAATAATTCCATAGGACGATATCTATTAGTTCAAAGCTTCTGTATCCTTTATTTTTGTCTCAGAAATCAATCTGACTTCCATCTCCATCATTATTTCGGCAAATAATTTCTTTGCAAAATGACCGTCTGCGAGCGAGCCTTATGTGTAAAGCTGAGCGCGAATGGACATTTATATCGAAGGAGATGAGTATTCTGTTTACTCCAGAAAAAGAGAGTGGTTACACTTCAGTGATAAGTGTCTCAAATACTCTGTAAGTCATTACTATTCATTCAGGTTCTTGTATTTTTCTTCAAAATCTTCATGCTGCGACAAGAGCATTATCTGACGTAATTCTCCTGCGGATACATTCACGTAGAATTAGAGTTATGTCATCAGTATGACATAACTGCCTTCGAAGAACTGTTCTTCGAAGGCATGGTTAGTGTAATCAGTTGCACATGTATAAATTCATCGTGACTATAATAGTGAATGGTTGCATAACTTACCTCTCATATCATATACTTGACTTGGACAAGGATTTAAATAGCTTAATTGACAGGTAGACGCAATTGTGCTGATGTCCCATTACAATAATGATAAAAAATGATCAATTTAATCTTGTACAAAAGAGTATCTCGTCTTGACTGGAAAATATCCCGTCTCCCGTTGCTCTCCTTTTGATTTTTATACTTTAGAACAAAAATGTTTATGATATGCTCTATCATTAGCATCGTGATCTACGTTTTACAAGCTTTGCTTTTTAGTAGATATCAGTCTTTTCCATAGTTTTATTACTTCTTGGTTTCTATTGCAAAGTGTACATTGTTTTCCGATATACATTTATCCGTTCATTTTGGATTATATTTAATAATTTGTTGTTTTTTTTTTTCAAATTAAGTGACACATGCATATTTTGTATTATGCATACGTATACTTTTGTTGATGATGGAAAAAGCTGAACTGAATCGAAATTAAAGTCCCCCCCCCCCGATCAACAGTGTTATGTAGTGTCAGTAAATACAGGACTGATGAAACTAGCAGAGAAGGTTTGTTGGAAATTGCCCAATATCTAAACTCGTATTATATCATTATTTTGGAGGGATTGTTTTTCTTGATGCGCCCACAAAAACACTTTTTAACCAAAATTCTGTCGACACCATTATCTGCCACTCACTGATATGATTGCTTATAATGATCAACCGAAAACAAAAACAAAAACAAAAACAAAAACAGACAAAACAAAAGAAAACAAAACATTAGAATGTTCTTTTTCCTTTACAGTTGCATAACATCATAACTTGCGTGGTTCCACACAATATTTTTATTAGTAATATTATGTAAACATGCAAGTTATGCTCAATTAAGGGAATTTACACTCCATTGTCTTTTGCTAATCATATACGAAATTCAAGCAACGATTGACAGCGATGTCATTGATAGAATCTTGCTTTGGGAGATTCTATTGTGGCCGTATCCAACTACTAGTAATCTAAAGAATATAGTACCAAAGCTATATGATAAAATATACACGTATTTAGAATATTCATTTGGCCACAGTCATCATAAGGGTACACGTTTGTATCACATAATTGCATAAATCAACACAGGTCAGCATACATTCCATCAACACAGGTCAGCATGCATTCATTGTCATGAAGTAATCAGGGAGGTGAGAGTCCTCTCACCTCCCTGAAGTGATGCAAGTCCTCTTGGTCGAACAGCACCGATTGCCGTGCCTGTTGTCGAGTGGGGGCGCTGCGGACTCTTTCATTCCAGAGCCCTCTGGGCTCTGTTTCATTCCCGACGGAAATTGCATTCATGCATGCACGGCGTCACTTGAATTGGAAGAACCTCAGATCTTCGGATCAAAAACCTGTCCGCTGCAAACATTCTGGGACAAGTTACCCCACTTATGCGGCTAGCTCCTACTATACAAAATTTAGCAAGCTTTTAAAGAGGCTTTCACAGAAGTCAAATTTCTAATTAATTATATACCATTATCGTTAATGCTTTAATTCTAAAGCATAAGAGTTAAACTAGTCTGAGCTTGATCTATCATTTCTTCTTTTTTTTTCTTCTTCTTTTTAAGACAATCTATCAAGGCTAAATTTTAAGCTGCTGTCTCTTGAGAATCCATAGTCATGTCTGTTTTGAGTTAGAAATGACAATCATAATTACTGGACCAAGCAAAGTGAATTAAGAACGTCCTTTGCAGTCGTGAATAGAAAGTTTCCTTCCCGTATTTACGGTGATCAGCACTGCCAAGTCATGTTGGGCAATGTTGGGGCTCGCGTGTTCATCACAGCTCTTGTGATCAAGGCAATAACTCGCCACTTTGATAGTAATACAGGCATACCTGTAGCATATAGAGTAATGTGCGTGTGCGTACACGTGTGTACGTGAGCGCGCGTGATGTGGCAAAAGAGAGAAAAGAGGGAAGGAGGGAGGTTTTGCAATAGGAAATGACTGACTTCTTGATTTCCCTCGAATTTATTTGAAAGCCCCTAGGTATATTCCCGTTGTATTACGCTATACTTAACAAAGGTCAACTTGACAGAATGAATGTCCATTATCATCACAATAATTGCATGACTGTAATGCAAACGTGAGCGTCATTGAACCCAGCGCTGTTTGAGAACGACTCTCACAGACCCACCTTCACTAACACCGCCTAAGTCTAGCAATTGATAAAATAATAGAGCCTACCAGTCAAATTGCACAAACGGAATGAAAAAATGGAATAGAAAATATTTGTTGGAATGTGATTTGTTTTTAATCGAGACATAGATTTTAAAATTCAATAATTTTCCATTACAAAATTTGATTTTGATAAACTTTTTTTTTTTCAAGTTGTTTGCTGCATTTTCTCTATAGGTATAACCAACATAAACACTAAAATCTAAAGTATGGTCATCTTCTCCCTGAAGAAAAACTCCTTCTGGACGATGTCGCTGTGACAGAAATATTCAAAATCGTTTGAGGTAAAACATGATAATCTTAAGAAAAAAATAAGAAAAATTGAAACGCTTTCACGATTCTGACATATTCATTCACTACAATAATAGTAATATGCCAATTCCATCAATAGAGGTAAGATTAAAGGAAGACACTCAGACAGACTAGGAAGTCAAAGGGGGAAAGTCCCTTCCACTACCCTGGTCAGACAGGCAGAAACCATGCAACTCCATCTCAGCGGTATAGAATATGTCTCAGGTATTATTACAACCATGAAGGAATATCAGCGAAATCCAATCTGCTTTTCACGGTCTGTGGATGATGTAGGCCTACATTTACTTGGAACCAAAACTGCAGAACTGCGTAATATGATTGGTTGGGGCAGGGAGGTGAGCTCACCTCCCTGGTTGGGGCAAGGAGGTACTACTAGGTCCTCCTTGGTCGGGGCAATCAGGTTATTGGCGCACTCATTCTGTTGATGGCGCTCTTTAATCTTTAATGCACAGTCAGTCGACAAGTCCCAAAGAGCTTATGCGTGAGAAAAAGCTCTTAGTCAAGTCCACAAGGCTAAGAATATACCGAAGTGTGTATACGCAAACTGTTACACCGCATGGAGATGGTCGTGTCCTCAAAACAAGGCGATGTAGAACACGCCATGTAATTCTGATAACCTGTTTATATAACCTTAAAATATAGCCTTAACATTTCCACGATTTTGCCTAATTTTAGATTCGTCTGAGAAACCCTGTTTCAGAATATTTGAAATAATACTCCAAGATAATAATTGACAATTTGGTGAAATGGATCCTCTGAATTCAGAACAAAATACTGCAGTAGGTCCAGACACTGTGAAATTTCTGTCCCCATTGCCCTTGATTCACCCCAACCGGACGTCAAATCAACAATCTTTGCAATGCTTGCGTCTTCTTGGTTTTCTTGTTTTATTTCCTCTGCGCATTTATTTTGTCTGTTTCTTTATTTGAATTTGATTTGATTTGATTTAATTTAATTCATCATTTCTGCATGGCAATCAGCGAGTCACTTTCGAAAACATTCACATTGATATATCATTAATTATGGCTAACTTTGCACATTTAAAAAAAAAAATATGTATATATAAGCCCCTACAACTTTCATGTGAGTCTGTAATTAAAGTGACTTCTCTTGTGTTGTAGAGACACCTCAGTAATGTAAAGGATCAACGTGAGTAATAGTATGCATCTGTATACATGTATGTATTTATGTGTGCTATGTCAGTGTGTGGTGTAACAAGATAATAGTGACTGAATCAATTCATGTGTTTTGTTTTCCTTCGCGTTCCAGTCAAGCGCAGTACTAGGAAGCGATCGCGCGGACACATGCCCCTATTTTTTCCCATCCCTTTTACCGCGAAACGCATTTTTTTTTTCTCCCTCTTGTCTATTTCCGCAATTCCCCTCCTGAAAATACAGCGGCTGAGAAAAGGAGAGAGGTAGAGTTTGTCTGACCGAGGGTAAACCCGGAATCGTCTGTTGTTTTTCCTCTGTCAAGTTCAATGCTTGAGTAACGATCGTAACATGTGCTGACTTAGATTCGTTTACGGGGTTATTTCTCCTGGCTGAGCAAAGAGATCATCACACTTTGATATTCTTGGAATAATTCATGCGAGTTATTCCTCACTTGGTTATACTGCTAGTCACTCATGTGGATCTCTCTCCCTCTCCCTCCCCTTTCTCCCACCACTCCCCCCCCCGCCCCCCGCCCCCCCGCCCCCCCCCCCCCCGACCAAATTTCTTTTATCAAAGTTTGACAGCTACATGCACACATCTCGTGTACTCTTCTCTTCCTTGTTTCTATGGTAATGATGGGGACGCGGTCCTCACAGGCTGGGCAACGCCACAGTTGTCTGTGGATGGGCATGTGTGTGTGTGGGGGGGGGGGGGGGGGCTGATTGGAGCAGACCTCCCAAAGACGATGACGATGACGACGACAACAAAAATAAACAAACAAAACAAACAAATAAAAAGAAGCCGCACACACACAACTTGGTGAATTTAGAAAGAGACTAAAGTGTAATCAAGAATTTGTCCTCGAAAGTCATTTTATTTTTCCATTAAAAAAAATGAAAAGAAATTACGAACAAATCTTACGGGTGCAGACAAGGTATTGCGGTAATAAGCAAGTGCATATTATTGAAGTCATTCACTCTGTTTAGGTAGATAAGGCTAATAGGTTATTTCTTTTTTAAACCTTTAAACTGTTTAAATATGGTTTGATGGGCAGTAAGAAGCTATACTTGTGTCTTCGGCATACTGAGTGAAATCAAAATCATTCTACCATTTTGAAGATAATATACGGTAAGAAAATGGAATCGTATGCGAAGAAGAACAAGGAATGAAGTGTTTGACCTAGTAATTCTCGAAAGATTGAACCAGGAAATTGGTCAGTGTTATGTGTGTGCGTGTGGAGGGCGAGGGGACTATGGAGGGACATCTTATTGGACTTTGACCTTCGCGTTTCTGCAAAGTAGCGCTCATGACATAGTGACGTCACACAATCTGGATCAGAGGTTCACATCGCTGTGAGCTTGAGGTCGCTCGCATTCTCTTGCTCTATGAATACTGCGAGTCGAGGGTTCATTGAATTACATACACTGCTTTTCAATGTTCATATCAGTCACACAGGCACTCATACAGACGTGATGTGGTAAACTTGAACTATTCTCCAGCTTTTACGTTCACTTGCTTCACTCCCTTACTTAGCGTGATCACGCTCCTTATAGGATTGCCAGGGAGATTTTAGGCAGGTTCCTGGCCTGTTTTATACACCATCGTCGCTGATACTGGGAAGGTATATGGGAGTATCTCCCTCCGTTCTGCTGATACGCCATGAAACAGTCATTCCTATATCTTTATACGCCAAGAACTGAAATATTTTTGATAATTTCAGTGTCAGTACTGATTCTATAGTATTGATTTCTATCAAAATATTACATTTTTCGTATTCCAGCATTGAATATCCTTCACTATATTATATACCACTATATCCCACCAACATCATTACCACCACTACAACCAATAGTATTATCTGCGACATGTTTATCAATATGTACAAACTTTTGGTCACTAAATTAACGGACCAACATCACTAACACATCTTGGCTACAAAATAAATCTTACAGCAGCAGACTTGGAATGGCAATACACAACCTTCCCAACCAAGGAGGATTACAACAACACCACTGCCACATCAGTCTGTCGACATCACAATCTTACCTCGACCAACATCACCAACGCAGCTATTTTAAAGGCATAATTTACCATTTGCAGATGAAACAAAAACCTAGCATTAGTGCTTCAAAATAGTTCTAAAATATGAGTTAGGGATAGAAACAACCACTGTAAAGATTTGAATCCCTATGATCGATGTTAAGTTTGTTAAATACACAAAATGTGAACAATAGTTATAATAAGAATGTTTCCAGACTAAACCGTCTACAGTTACGGTTTATTGAGAAAAACACTGATATCTCCTTATATTTTAGGCTTTATTGCAAAAATTTTATATGGTAGGATGTTTTGTGATGCAACAGACCTACATATATGCATCAAATGTGATATCTTGAACATTTTTGAAATCACTGCTCCCAAAGGTAAACTGAACCTTTAAAGTTCCCTTGCCCGCTTGTACAATATTCCTATCGAGATAACAATGCTTCCGCGACAAACCACTACATGACGTACCCCACCATTCAGCAGTTCAGTTAATGCCATCACTAATGACAACAACTATTATACCATAGCTACAAATTACAACCATGAACATTACACCTACCTTCTCTCTCTCCTCCGCTCCTCCTCGAATCCCCCTTTAGGCTTAATCTTCCTTCTCATACAATATTCATCCTCGTCCTCCTCTTCTTTCTCCACCTAGTCTCTTCATCTTCTCTTCTTCATTTTCATCTATTCTCCCTTTTCCTATTCCTTATACCCCATCTTCTCCGTCTCACTCTCCTCCTCCTCCTTTCCCCTCTCCTCCTCCAGCTCGTTCTCTTATAATCTGCTCATCTTTCCCCCTGTTCTTTGTCGTCCTCTTCCATCTCCTTCTCCTCTCCTCCTCTTCTTCTTCTCCGTCTTCATCATTACAGTAAATCACCACCATTTAAAGGGGATGGCTAGTGATCAGTGGGAATCAGTGGGAATGCTGAGGTATGATTGTTCCAATCCTTGTGGGATTCATTTAAGAGTACATCATATATCTACTGTTGTGTGAGAATATTATTTGCTTCAGAACGGTCTCATATTCAAGTAATGTGCAGATTAATGCCCCGTCACTGACCAGGCACGCTAACCTTTAAACATTAAACTGCACATTACTTGAATATGAGACCATTCTGAAGCAAATAGTTTTCACACAACAATAGATATAATGTACTCTTAAATGAATCCCACAAGGATTGCAACAATCATCCTCCAGCATTCCCACTGATTCCCACTGATCATTTACTAGCCATCCCCTTTCAGTGAAGCCATCCCCTTTCAGTGAAATTCAATTGAATTGAGTATCGTGTAGAATCGCAAATCCAGCGAGGCGAAGATGCTATCACCTTACACAGGGTCCAGTTTACCTTCCAACAAATTAATTACTTTTACTTTTTTAACTGCTAAAATCACGAAAAACGATAGGCCTATTAAGTTTGGAATCAAATTATCGTATACTGCATGGGGTAGCTGAATAGACCACTGCAACGACGAATTCTCTAAGATGATGGGAACGGATCATATTTGTGTTCACCTCCATGATCTTCTATTATTCGAAAACACCGCGACCAAAATGTTTCTACAGTAGGCCTTCTTCCACTGCTAGATGCTAATTAGGCCGACACACAAAAAGAAATGACAATGAATGAAAAATTTATACAAAAAACAACAACAACAACAACAACAAAGATAGAATGTCCAATGATTCACGGCGACTTATTTATCAAAAATACTCCTAGGCATATTCAGTATTGTGGTTCATGTTTCTTTGACCTTTAAAAAAATCATGATATTGTGTCCCAAAATTAGTTTCTAGGAGCGTATCAAAATGTTTGTGGAAACACGCAAAACAAAAACAGAAACAAAGTAGGCCTAGGTACCTGACTGCGTTTCATATCAGCCACACTCACTGGTACGGTGGTAGTACACTGTACATTGTAGCATGTTTTGATGTGCTTCACGGTTAATAAAATGCTGGCGAGAGAGGGCGCTAATCAACGCCAAAACCTGTGATATTGCGTGAGATTGCGTGAGCTTTCATGTGGCACCCAGTAGGTAGGGTGGGCCTGGCCTAGTTGCAGAGTATTTTATCGGAATTTAGGCAGGGATCAGACCAGTTTTGCTGCCAACATGCCTACCGTTGGAGTCAAAAGAGATCTCCTCTTTGAGGCTTTGGGAAGAACTTACAGTGAGTACTTTTGTTATGTTTTCACTACCATGTGTGATCAGTGGAGCGAGACACAACTGTGCAGTCCCATTCGTGTACATTTATGTTTGTGTGTTTGTTTCATTTTCCATCTGAAGAAATACCAATCAAGATGGCTATATATGGCTGGATTGCGCCCATATTCAGCTGCACTAGCTGGCATTCTGTTCCGTCTACTTGTATGTATTGGGGGAAGGGACCAGAGTGTGCATTCATGCAGTCAATTCGATTTTCATTAAGCAAAAATCAAAACGTGTAAACGTTGTTAGCATAATTTTACTAACCTGTAGTGGTAGTAGAAACGTATGTCTATATACTGTAATAGTGTAAAGTGTAACCATGTCATGACCATGTCCATGTTTCATGTTTCTTGTTTGACAGTATAAATTAAACCATATTTGCCAGTTTGTCAGACATTGTCTCTTCCTTTGTCTGCACCCAGGTGACGAGGAGTTTGATGAACTTTGCTTTGAGTATGGCCTGGAGCTGGATGAAGTGGTAAGGCCCAAAAGCTGCATCGTAATTGTATTTGTTGCAGGATAGAATAACACTATTGTGTAAAAAAGGAGTGACAGTACAACTGTAATTTAAACTTAACATCAATATTAAACTTGAATATAATGTCTACACAAATGTAGTAATGACATTTGTTTTTTTATACGAACTCCGTTGCTAGACCGTTTAGACCCTATCTACTCAGTAATGAAAGTGAAGCTTTGATCATGAAGTGTCTTCTGAAGATGGCATACATGTTTTCATAAGTTTAGCCAATTCAAAGCATTTTCCAATTATTTTATTATGATTGAAGTATAGATATTCATTCTACAATGATATTTCAGTTACCATGTCTTGTAAAATGCAGTTGCAACTTCGTGACACATCAGGAATGGTGTGTGGGTGGGTGTGTGTGTGTGTGTGTGTGTGTGCTTGTGTTTTATTTCAATCTGATTGAAATCATATGCCACACAAATTCATGTTATCTTTTTGCCCAAACCCAGTGTCTGGTCATTTTTAGAGGGGGGGGGGGGGGGGGGGGCAGAAAATCTCTGCACCTAGTAAGAATCCTGTCAGTCATATAACATACCTTGGATAACATACCTTGGATGTGGGCGTAAAGTTAGACTTAACTTATACCCCTTTCAGGTAATCGCGGTTCAATTATCCGCATCCAAATAATGCGGATGAAGTAGTCAAAATCGCGTCATATATCCCATGAAGTGCGCACTACTTTTACGAGCACCCGTTCATATAATGGTGCGAAGGACGGAGTTATTTGTCATGGTTACGGCGCACGCCTCTATAATGACGTAATGTTTCCGGTGAATATCCTCACGTGTATGCGCTTCATGCACACCTCTCGCGCGCTCAAGCTCAGCAATCAGCGGTTGTGCGGGAAATCGAGTGACCTTTGACCGAACTGTGGAATGTTAGTGCGGATAAGTCGTAAAACGCGTTCATGTATTCTCGATCTACTCCTCATGCTGCAATTATGCGCATAATAGCAGCATAAAAATAATGCGCACTTTTCTACTCCTCTCCCGTTCATGTAATCGAAATTTTACGACTTGTGCTCCTATTATCCGCATCCACGATTACCTGAAAGGGGTATTATTTGCCCCTCGGTGTCGTCATTACATGACATTAATAACTTTTTGTTAGGCGCTGTGCAGTATAACATGGACAAAGAAATATCCCTTCGGGGTTGTATTTGTTCTTGTCTTGACTCCAGAACCTCTCTAAGTTAGACTTGAAACTATTCAGGGATGGGCTGTCAACTACAAATGATGGTAACTTATTCCACTCACTAATAACTCTTTGAGAGAAAGAGCACTGTCTCACTTTGGACTTTACATGTTTCTTCAGTATATAAAACTAAATCTGTAAGACATGAAAGGCATCCTTTTGTTATCTTTTTATTTCCTTTCTTCTTTTTTGTTTAGACATCTGAGAAGACTATGATGGAGAAGGAGCAGGGGAGTGACAAAGCAGAGGGCTTGTCTGATATCGTTATCTACAAGATTGATGTTCCAGCAAACAGGTTAGTGTTGTTATTATTAATCAGTTTCCTATGGGAACCTGGTGGCCTGTGCATGAAGTCTGTGGTGATTTCAGAATTCAGTGTGGAATGGGTTTATCAAATTGATGTATGGTGAAATCTTGATGTAAAGATGTTCAATATGACAAAACCCTCTTATAACAAAGTAATTTTGCTGGTCTCAGCTCTTGATACCTGTACATCTTTTTTGTTGTACCCTGTATGAAACCTGATATAGCAAAGTAATTGTTAAATGGCTGTAGGTTCACATTATTAGTTTCTCCTTTACAAGCAAAAAAGGTGACCATTTACACTGTCACTTAAGCTGGGCTACACTGTGTATTATAAGAACACGCACTTATGGAATCATTCTCTTTGCTGTTTGTAATAGTTCCGGAAATAGGGGAGCAGAATTCAATTTATTTACTTCTTCATTTCCTGTATTTTTTCCTTAGGATGTGTCAAGTAAACCAAACATGTTTACTTTAATATTCGGTGAAATTTATTTGTAGAATTAGTATGTAAGTGGGGGTAATGATAATGATAATGATTGCTAATCTAAATGATGATGATGATGACACTACAACTACTACCACAACTACTGCATCTACAATTTGTACTTCTATCCTTCTACTACCTCTTATACTACAACTGCTGCCACTATTACAGATTATACTATTTGTAATGATGACTACACTAATGATAAGAGGAGGACAAATGGATTTGCATCCAACTCTTAGCAGACAATTAGATAATTCTGATTTTGCAACCTCTTGAAATTCATGAGAAAAACACTTGTAAAAAAAAAAAGATAAATCAGTTATATGTCGTTTACATGTTTGTTTTATTTTGTTTCCAGAGTAATGATGTCAATTCAGCAATGTTTAATTTTATTGAAATTTGTTTATCTTCAAGTCAAAGAAGCAAATGCAAATTTGCCTTAAACGTGTTCATGAATCTGTTGCAGGCTTCTCTGTTTATGTCCCCAAGTATGTCTTTCCTCATTCCCGTAACTTTTCTCTCTTAATTACAGCAGTTGCTGCTCTCTTCTTTTCTTGTCTCCCTCCATTCTTTCTGTGTAACCCGTATTCATTAAAGTCTGTTTTCTCACTCGCTCTCTGCTCATTCTTTGTAGATACGACCTCCTGTGCCTGGAGGGTCTTGCCCGGGGTTTGCTGGTCTTCTTGCAGAAGCTGGAAGCCCCTCGCTACAAGGCCATTCCGCCCAAGAGTGGAGGCCGTCTGCAGCAGATGTTCATCAAACCTGATGTGAGTTCCTCAAGCTCAGCAACACATCAGCCTCTGTCACAGCAGTGGTGAATTTCAAGTTAATTGATAGCATTCTTAAAGGGCTGATACAGTCTTGGTTGTTAAGGTTTCTAACTTTTTTTGTAAGATAATGAGAAACCTCCTACGAAATATGAAAGAGCATACAATTGTAAGAGGAATTCACAATTTATTTGGTGAAAACTGATTTTGAAACGACTTAGATATCCGAAAAAACAAAGAGGTCTTAATAAAAGGTGGGACCCACCTTTTATAGGGACCACTATGTTTCACTTTGTTTGTGGATATCTCAGCCATTTCAAAATCAATTTTCGTCGGATAAACTTTGAATTCCTCATAGAAATGTATGCTTCATAATATTTCAAAGGTAGTTTTTAATCATCTCGCAAAAGGTTAACATCCGAATCCCCCATCTCAACTAAAACTAAACCATCCCTTTAAGCTGTCTCCTCCCTCCCCCCACCCCCCCCTTTGAATGTCCCGATTTCTCATGCCCACTGTAATACTGCCATTTATGTCATACATCAATACATAGTATTGATATGGACAAAGTCGTGACCTGCAAGTCCATGTTTTACTTTTGAAATGAGAAATATGAATTTTCTGTTGATCCGTGATCTTTAAAGCCAAAACGCATTCAGGTGAATTTGCCAAGTTGTTTTCCTCTGACAGGCCCATAAGGAGTTTATGCTATTTCACAGCCCCGCAAGTTGTCATATGATTGTATGATTCAGTGTGCTTAGATATAATGTCTTTTTAAGGATCACAAAAAAGCCTGTAAATTTTTTTAGCCTGACAGAAATACTTGACATAATTTGCTGTGAAATAGACGTTCGAGAAAAAAAAAATTGAAGAAGAGAGAAAAAAACATCTCAGAGATATGTCTGAATTACCTTCAAGGAAAATAATGGAATAAAAAGCTCTATTAGTCAACAAGGTTTTGGTTAGAGTCTGAAGTGATGTTGAATTAAACTATCTGTCACCCACCAACTCAAAAGCTTGTCCTCCCACTCTCTCACACACACTAATCAGACGGCCAGAGTGCGCCCATTTGCCGTGGCAGCCATCTTGAGGAACATCACTTTCACCAAGGAGTCTTACGACAGCTTCATTGATCTCCAGGACAAGCTCCACCAGAACCTGGGCAGGTAAGGGCAAGAAGGACTGAGGTCCAGGAGCATGCCTTGATGGTGATTTGATTTTTAAGATTTGAAAAATGGAGTTGTAGTGAACATTGGGATAGAGTTGTGAAAAGTGCCAGCTTATCTTGAATGATGTTGTGCCCCCAAAATCCTTGATGTCAAAGTTTGCATGATATTTTGTGGATGGGGTCCATACTTGCAGGTCAGATCAAGAGTGATCTGACAAACTTGGCTACTCTTTCAGTTTTGAAGACACTTTCATTTCAAGTAAAGTCTTGGGGGGGTGGGGAACAGAGAAACCCTAACTTGGTATGTTCTTGGCAAGAAACAATGTCAGCGATGATGAATAAGATCTCAGTTTTTAGCCCATGTCATGATGCAATATTTTTAGAGTGGTATACCACTTAAGTTATGTGTTCCCTTTATCACTGATTGCGAGAGGTATTATGCAAGAGCCGCCCTCTGGAGAAAACGGTACAATTTCTTGCGTGCATGTCACATATTTGGGCTATCACTCAAATCCTATGCTGGGTGTACATTACAGTTCCAGTACATGAGCCTTCCAAGTATTTAGACACACACATAACACTTGGCAGATGAGAGCTGTTTTGTTTTGTAAAAAAAATTATACCCCTCCCATCACCTACCCCACCCATTATATACCCCTCCCTCAAACCATGGACCTAGCTAGGTCCATGCTCAAACCAACATATCTCTGACTATCCAACAAGCATTTAAACCTGATCTTCTCATTCTGTTGCATATAAAAGCCCTTTCTTTTCTTGATTGTTTGCTGCATTTCTTTGTAGAGAGAGCATGAGGTCATTACATTGTTTACTAACAAAACTTGTTTTCTCCTTTCTCGGTTTATTATTATTATTATTATTTTTTTTCATCTCAGGAAGCGCAGTCTTGTCTCCATGGGAACGCACGACCTGGACACCATCCAGGGACCGTTCACCTTCGATGCCTTGCCTCCCGACCAAATCAAGTTTGTCCCCCTCAATCAGGTATGCTGGTTGATGAGGATATAAGAAGTGGAGGAGCCATTCTTATTCACCTTACATCAAAGCACTTCCCATTTGTTTTGGCAATTTATGTAAAGTATGTACAATAATACTGCATGTCCAAAGCCATTTGAGAAACTTGAAAGGAGACCTCCAGATGATTATAGACTTTGAATACCTGTAAATTAGTTATTAGTTTATCTGCACAAGGACCACAATTAATTCCAGAAATATATTTATGTACTAGATTCTACAGTAGATGATGTGCAATTACATGAATTGTGAGGAATGGCTGTTTTATTTGGAGACTCATTGGTATATATTTGGCAACAATCAGCTACATCTTTGTAATATCTCTTCATCAGCTTTTAATTTTGGAGCTTAAAAATAGATATGTTTGCTTTCCTTCTGCCAATTATATGAAATCAATTTGGCATGGGGCATGCATGGGATGTCATGTTCATACCGCAGCCTTAGATCTGGAATGATTGATTTCACACTTCTGATTTTCACTCATCATTATCTCTCTCGATTTCTGCTCCCCAGACCAAGGCATACACAGCAGTTGAGCAGATGGAGCTGTTCTCTGGCGACAGTCACCTCCGCCACTACCTCCCAATCATCAGAGACAAACCTGTTTATCCAGTTATCCTTGACAGCAATGGTGTGGTTCTCTCTATGCCCCCAATCATCAATGGTTAGTCTTTTACAATATCAAAACGTCTATTTCATCTATGTGATTGTTTATTGAATTAGATCAATCAAAGGAAGAATTAACCTCAGAATATACATGTGAATTCAATGAATGGAGAAATATTTGTGCTTAGAAACGTCCGTATTAAGCGCTATATATATGTTCCTAAGTGTTATTCATTATTAGTAGTATTCTTGAATATTAGTAGTTCATTTTAGTAAAGATTTTGTTGAGTGAAACTGGAAAATCTGCTCAAAAGTTATGAATTTTTAAAGTTTTGGTCAAATCCATGATAGACTACATCAATTTGTGATGACAGAGTGTGTGTCATACAATGTAGAAAAACAAACAAACAAACAAACAAAAAAAAAACTATGAAGAGAATTCCACTAATTTTATTTTCATGAAAATTGAACTTTCATTTGACTTGTAGATATAAAGCAACCCTGATGTTATGCCCATGCCTTCTGAAAGATGTACCGATATGTAGGTAAAGGTCCCTTTCAATAAACTGGAAATACACACACACACACACACAAAAAAGAAGAAGGATGAAAATATCACTTCATGTCTGGATAAGAGAATATAAAAAATATCTTTTATTCAGAACTTTTTGTTTTTTTTTTGCCCATTGACTTGTGTGTAACACACAAGTATCTTTCTGATTCACTTTGCAATCTTCCTGATTTTTCATGGGCAAATGCTCGCATCCCCGAGATAATGTGTTCTAAATGAAATTGAGGGTTGCTCCTGGAATCGTTAAGTTGTACAAATCTCTTTCTCTGTCTCTGATTTCTGCACTACAGGCAATCACTCTAAGATCACCCTCAACACCAAGAACGTCTTCATCGAGATCACCGGCACGGACTTGACCAAGATCAAGATCTCGCTGGACATCCTGGTGACGATGTTCAGCCAGTACTGCAAGGAGCCGTTTGTGTGAGTGGGAAGCCACCAAGCGAGGGAGCTGTTGATCTATTTTTTTAAATTTTAATTGTAATTTATTATTTTTTTTAATACAGAGAATCCTTTCATGAGTATAGTTTTGACATCCTTATGCATTATTCCCATCCCCACAGTTGATGGCAATTATGCCCTGCAGACTGTTTTTATCTGACATTAATATTTTCATCTAAGTTTTCATTACCTCCATTACCGATACTACATGAAGATGTCTGGTATTTCAAAAAAAAAATGGCCTTGAGGATGTTATTATGTATCTATTACAAGAGTTAATCCAGTCATGTGATATAGAAGATTGAGGGCTTTATTTTGTGTTTCAATTATCAGCTGATTTTTAGAAATCAAAGTAATAGTTGCCTTTGATAAGGTAAAATCCACATCCTTTTCACATACCTTTCTTTCCAGAAAGAGCAAACTCAAAGAAAGTTTGTTCCTTATAATCTGCCAGTAAATCAGTTTGTTTAGCTGAAGGAAGTGGGCCACAATGTATCAACTTTCAAGTCTCACCGTGAAGCATCAAGGGGAAGCCAGTAAAGTATTGTTTTACTCTAAAATATGTTACTGACAACAATGCTGTCAGAATAAAGATATGGGCGAAGGAGAGTATTCATTGTTTCTCCTTTCTTATCCACACAGCATGGAGCAAGTGGAAGTGATAAAGCCAGACGGGAGCAAAGACATCTACCCCGCTTTGAAGTACAGAAAGGAAGATGTTCCAGTGGACCTCATCAACAGGAGAGTTGGAGTAAAGTAAGTTGTTTCCTATTTATTTATCTTTCTTATTTTGAGTAACATCTCTTATTACCATAGAATATCTGGAGCAGTACTTGCTATCAGATTACAGGTAAAAATTTGCAGTTCATTTGATGCACCACGCGTTACCCCGGGGTACCGTAGTACCCCGGATTACCGCGTTGTGTAGCGCCACCTCACGTCCATTCGAGAACAGTCAGAGAAAAATGCATGCACTGTGTGCGTGTACATAGTCCTTCCCATGCCACTGCATGTTATACTATGCGTGCATGAAAGCTGCGATACCACTAGCGTGTGCTTTAGTGTAGTGCAGTGCAGTGGCTAGCGCGCGCTAGCTCCAGCACCAAATAATTTCCTCTTTTTGGCACCCAGGGTACAACCTTTTTAAAAAAATAAATAATTCAACAAAATGGCTGATTTTTATTTGGTACCTCGGGATACCATTTATGTCATCATTTGGCCATTGCGATCAATCTTATAATTCCATTGTTGTTTATGGTGTTTGAGGAGATGAGCATGTTATAAATCTGATGATAGCCCCATCCTCCCCTCCACACCCCCCCCCCCCTCAAAGAAAACAAAGAACACCAAAACAAAAATATTGCTGAGAGTTCTGCGTTTAATACCTAGGAATGTGCGGTACTCTAATTAGTTTGGCTGAAAAGAAAAGTCTGTTTCGTTTATCATGTTAATGATGCACTTTTCGGCATTCCCTGACAGGTGATTAATGTGTGTAGTCATTAATAGTCGAGATAGAAACACAGAGTAGTCCCTATCTCCTGATGATTCCAACAGATCTATCCAAGTAAGCACCTGTTCTAAAATGTTATATCTTCATGGTGTTATCACAATGTGGTGTATCCATGAGCCATATATTTTTATATTAAATGGGTTAGTCAAATACCGGTTAGTGATTGGCTAAACAGAGTCACGTGATGGAGGTACATTCGTTATGTGCTCCCATTGGAAAACATTTCCACGTAACAAATGACAGAAGGCCTAGGACCGCGCGCACAGTGAATTTGGCTCTGCGCGAGCGAGCTATGTAGTGCGTAGTGCTAGCTGCACATTCATGCTATGCTGGTACATGGTGGCCGTGGCTGCAAAGTTCGTACGCTGAATCTCTACGATCTTTGGTGGTTGACTTTGACGTATTTGACTAACTCATATAATATAACAGATGATGACTTTTGTTGTCGGGAACATGTACCAAACGTACCACCCTCAGGGTTTGAAATGCTATTTCGGGAGGCTATAAGTCCCTCGACTTCGTCTTGGGACTTATACCCTCCCTTCGGGTGGAACATTCGGTATGTTCCCTCCCCCGCCAGTCATCATCTATATAATGTACTCCGCTGCATGCTATAAGAATATGGAGTAAAAGCTTGAATTGACCAGAAGTGCAGTATTCGAAGAACTTGCGTCATGGCTCATCATACACATCTTCCCTGGGGTGACAAGACCCTATACAAATCTATCTCAATTTGCATAATATGTATAAAAAAAAAAAAAAACACCCCAAAGTCAATTGTGAATATAAAAAAAAATACTAATCATAACTTTTAAAGTTTAATAAGGTAATCCAGACAATGTTTGCACATTATTTGACATCAGCTTTGTTGTTACTTTGTAAAAATGTTGTTAAAATGAAACTAATTCTTTTGCTGTCCTGAAATTATGCTGTCCTGAAAATTTCTGATTTTCAGATACAAGGTCCTGTTACCTTGGGAAAGATGTGGACATGTTGTATACAGGAAAGGACAGTAAAGTGGGAATACAGGACATTAACTTTAGATCTAAGTTTTGTTAAGTGCTTGATTGTTTGTTTATTTGCTTGTTTGTTTTTGGCAGCCTGTCTGCAGACAAGATAGCTCAGCTCCTGACCAAGATGTGTCTAACGAGCAAGGTGACGGAAGGAGGGAAGAAACTGTCTGTGGAGATTCCTCCTACGAGAGCTGATATCCTTTCTCACATTGGTCAGATATTGACCATTTTTTATCTTGTTAATTTGTGAGTGAAGCCCTGTTAGGCGGATTAATTATAGAAAAGGCCATGGCATTAGCATTATGTCAACTTGTCAAACCCCTGCACACAGCCATAACTTGCCCATTTTGTTGACATTGGTGAATATGCGTTCAAACTTTGCTGGTTGCCAAATAAGGCGACCAAATATTGCAACCTTATCACACAGCAGCAGTTGTGATAGAATAGAGATTAGGAGGAGTTCCTGATCTGTGTTGCTCAATAGTCAATTTCAGAATTTTTGTAGGTTGCAAACAAGCACAGAAGGAATGGAGGCTGTTGCATGCTGGCTTGTATCTGATTGGCTCTTGCAATTTGATATTGACCTTGACCCCTGACCCCTGCACATGTCATCCACTCCTGTGATATCATCGAGGATGTGGCCATCGCTCACGGTTACAACAACATCACCAAGACGATCCCCAACACGAACACCATTGCCAACCAGTTTGGTATCAACAAACTGACGGACCTGCTGCGGCTGGACATCTGCGCTGCCGGCTTCACAGAAGTCCTCACTTTTGCCTTGGTATGTTCCATTTTTGTGCAACTTTAGGCCTTTGGTCTCATGTTTGTAAGTCAGATACTCCCTCTGCAGTGTTTAGGATTCCAAGGTCAAGAGTTCAGAGTTCAGGCGGTCTTATCTCCATTAGCACTATTCCTGTGAAGGAGTCAATATTTATGAAATAGCAAGAAATATCAATTGCAGTGGGCATAATGTAAAATCTCTGAACACGTACTGCAGTGCATAATGGGTTTTATATTACCACAGACATATTTTAACGGGACCCTTTGATAGACATCATCAAATTTTAGTTTCGTTTGAGTGTCTTCACTTCCTAATAGATGCAACCTAATTTGTCTTAGATGTAGAAAGTCTGAAGCACTCCACTTCAAATCATGACTTTGGTGTACTTGAATTTCTCCAAAGATCCCATTTGTTTTGTTGATGGTTCCATTTCATTCATTGTAGTTCATCAAAAGTTGATATGTTGATTGTCAAATGAATGTAGTATGTCATGTGCTGCTTGTCATATAAGGTTTAAAGGTCACTCACACTGTCTTATATAATGTTATTTCTCATATTTTTCTGTCCATTCCTCAGTGTTCGAGAGAAGACGTGTCAGACAAGCTGCAACTTGATCTAGCCAAGACGAAAGCCGTTCACATCTCAAATCCCAAGACGGCAGAGTTCCAGGTAGGATTTCAAGTTTGCGAAATGTTAAGAGACACCAGATGTGGAGGCGTAGTTGTCTGGTGGTGAGATCCTTGATGGGCTGTTGTTAGGTTGTGGGTTCAAGCCCCAGTTAGGTCACCACTATAGGGGGGGGGGGTGGGGGGGTGAGCACATGCAGAGGTGAAGAAAGCAGTGTAAATGTGTCGAGGACCCCGTTTACAGTGCGAGGCTCGGCCGCAGCTCGGCCGCGGCCGAGCCCAGCCCCGCTTCAGTGTAAACGCGCAAAAGGCCAAATGCGAGGCCATAATTGGCCTCGCATTTGGCCTCGCTCTGGAGGTGGTCTCGGCCGCGGCCTGTAAACGGGGTCTGTGTTGCAGTGTAAAAATAGCTGTCTGTTAAGACTGGGCAAACCATGCTTCAGATGAAAAGAATGTGAAGAGTCCTCACCAAGTTATGTTTATATCTCATTCCCTTGTTTTATCGTTTCCTTACCACACTACTGAGCAGAAAGTAGAACATCATGTTACTCTAGAGATACATGTAAGGCCCGTTCACACACAAGGGAAAAAGTGCGATTTAAATATCGATTTTCTTATCGCGATCAAAATATCGAAATTTTTTTCCAGTGTGGACAGAAAAATCTCACTAATTACCGCGATCCTTATCGCAATCCAACTCGCACTATTAGTGCGATTTTTCAGAATAATCGCGATTATTTTGCTAAGCGGCGTGTGTGTGAGCGCGATCGAGATTCGGAAATCGGTATTTTTAGTCCCATCGTTCGTAGCGCGTGCGAAACTCTATTGGGACTGCGGGGTCAGTCTTCGGTCATGCAAGATTCGCGCATGCGCAGTTTGGCCACTGATCGTTCTTTCCTTGCTGCGAAGTGCGATTTTTCCCTGTGTATGAACGGTCGAAAAAAAAATCGAAATTTGGATCGCGATTGAAATTTAGATTTTCGTTGTTTGTGAACGGGCCTGTAGTGCAGTAATGGATGTGGGCACACATTATACTCTCCTGCCATTCTTTGATCAAAGTAGACATTTACTGTCCGTGTACAAATTCATTTCCCAACAAACGATGGAGCTCTTGTAGTCTTCTAATTACAAACAACAATAACAACTCTAAAACAGGAGCTCAAATGGATGGACAAATGAACAAACTAAAGGATAGACAATCTGAAAACAGCAGGCCTTTACCACCCATTTGAATTTAGGCAGAGAACTATGACAAAACTTTCCAATGACTGCTGAATGAAATACAAAAAAAACAACAAACAAACCCACCAACAACAACAACAAAAATAAACAAACAAACAAACTGAAAACAAAAACAAAATGAGCCTATAAGTTAAAAAGGATTAATTGACTAAGTTCAGCATTTCTTGTCAGGTTGCCAGGACGGCTCTGCTCCCAGGCGTCCTAAAGACGATTGCCTGTAACAGGAAGATGCCCCTCCCCATCAAGGCCTTTGAGATATCTGATGTCGTGCTCCAGAACCCAGACAAGGACGTGGGCGCCCAGAACTACCGCCACTTCTGTGCCGTCCACTACAACAAGAGCCCTGGCTTTGAGGTACGTGTGTTCAGCGAATATGCATTGCTTTTGGTCTTATGAATATGCTTTGCTTTTGGTGTTATGAATATGCATTATCATGTCTCATGAATGTGCATTGATTCCTTTCCTGAATGTGCATGGTGGATTTTTGGTGACCAATTTGGTATGAGAACCTCCCAAAGTATGGATTCTGTGCAGCAGCACATGAACCTAATACGTAGCTATGAATTTCTTGTAACTCATGTTTTATTAAGAACTGCAAGAAGTATGAATTTTTGCTCAAGTTCAGATATCTTTCCCAACATGAATCCCAGGACTATGAATTTCTTGTGACTCATATGGTAATAGAACTTCAAGAAATGATTGTTGATGTCTTTTGGTGCTTTGGGAGTAAGACCTTGAAAGACGAGCATGTATATCTCCATCAGTGTTTGATATACAGTCAAACTTTTTTATTTATGTTATATACAGTCAAACTTGCTTAAATCGACTTCGCGTAAGTCAAATAATGGCCTAAGTCAAACATCTTTTCAAGTCCTCCTTAAGGCCCGGTCCCACTGGCCGACGGACACAAAGCATATGCAGAAAGGACACAGCGGACGAGCAAAATTTCGGGGATGGCTTCATCCGCTTTCATCCGCTCCAGAAATTGACAAAATTGGCGAAAATTGGCGGTAACAGAACGGAAATAGAACGGACGTGGGTAGTATGTAACGGGGATGTTAAACGGATGTTCATCGGAAGCCTAGCGGATGAAAGCGGACTGAAGGGGATGACAGCTCCGAAGGGGTTACCGGAGATAATTGCGAAACGGACGCATAGCAGAAAAAGCGGATGCAGAGTGGATGCAGAGCGGATGCAGAGCGGATGCAGAGGGGATGCTTTCGAAATGCTTTATATACGAGATGCATACGCTTACATCCTTTCTATTAACGTGCTATTAACGATGTAAAGACGTTCCACGTACCATATCTTTCCTCCCTTTTTCCGTTTTTAGCTGCAGCGGATGTGAGTTGTGAGGATGCCCAGAGGATGCAGAGAGGATGCAGCGGACGTTTAAGGGATGCCGCACGGACATACAACGTTTGTTGCTCGTATGTCGCGGATTTACATCGTACACAGCGGAAAGGTCATCCGTTCTAAAAGTTTTAAGCAGCTTAAAACTTTTTGCGCGGATGAAATCACAGTGGACGGATGCTCCATGGATAGAGGGGATGAAACACGTATGCGATGGGTACACCGCGGATTCGCAGCGTTTTCCAACGGATGGCAAGATTTTTTGTACGCTTTACATCCTCTTTGCATCCGTAAGTGCAGTGGGACCGGGCCTTTATATTCTATTCATTTTAATTCCTCCTAAGTCAAATAGATTTGACTTTCTAGGCAAGGTTGACTGTAAGTCAAGGCATTTCATTTCGTGGATGAATGTTGGAGTTTCACCAACATCTAATAGCATGCACATACATCATCAAATCTGAGTTACAGTGAGATAATTCATCCCCCCTTCCCACTCTTTCTCGCCAAGGTGATCCATGGACTCTTAGACCGGACGATGCAACTCCTGCAGGTACCCTTCTCCAAGGAGGATGGCTACCACCTCAAGGCAGCGGACAGTGAGTAACTCCTTGTTTCTATCTTATTCTTTTTTTTTAGCATCTCACAGCCAGAGTTTGGAACAAACCTAAATATTATGACATTGTGAACTATTCTTCATTCTAAGAACATTTGATAAACTTTCAATTTTTTTACCATCAAACCTTTAAAATTGCTTTACTAAGAAACTGACAATGTTTTTGGAAAAAGCATAATATTAGCCTTGAAAGAGTCTATCTCATATGCAGACATCATTTTGCAAGCATTGTTTTTGTGTTCTTCAGTCTAAAAGAGTTTAACTCACCTATCTAGCTGCATGTCTCATTTATCACTAAAATTTGTATTTTAAGTCAAACTTTCAGAGAAACTCGCTTGTCCCCATCTTCAGCACCTTAATCTGTTGGTATTTACACTTTGTCCTGTTCAGATATGAATGCTTATCATTGTGCTGAAACAATAACCAAAAAGCCAACGTGGCAAAAAACAAAATGAAACGAAAACAAAACAAAATAAAAACAAAACAGCAACAACAACAACAACAACAACAACAACCAAAAAACCAAAAACAAACAAACAATCAAACCCCAAAACACACCAAATGGAACATTTACTGAAGAACATGGATAGTACTATTAAGAAAGAGTGAGTGTGACATTTTACTCTTTTTCTTTGTGATGATGCCCAGGTCCAACTTTCTTCTCCGGCCGATGTGCCGAGGTCATTGTCAGAGGGAAGTCAATTGGTCATCTGGGTGTCCTTCACCCCAACGTCGTCACCAAATTTGAACTGACCAATCCCTGCGCGGCGCTGGAAATCTCCATTGAGCCATTCCTTTGATGTCGCTAGGGGGGAGGCGTGGCCTATTATGTAGATATTGTTTAGATTTCCAATACATGTACCATAATTGCAATACAACCTCAGTCTGTAACTAGAGAATTGATCAAAGATTCCAGACATCACGAAAAACATAGTGAAGTATCTCTGACCAAAGCAGTCTACACGTTGCCAGAATGGTGGAGACTGCAAGCACTGGACACTTCTATCTTTTAATCAGATAGTCACTTGAAGAGTTTGTTTTGCAAAAACCGATAAGTCCATATTTGCCAAATGGAGATATTTGCGATTAAAGGTCAAGAAAAATAAAGAGAATAATAAGAAAATTTTTGCTTCTTTTGACCATAACTTCAAAAATGTACCTTTATATGTAGTGACCAATATATCATCTTAAAGGTATTATTTTGTACTTTATGTGAGCGACCATACTTCAAATTCTTCAAAAATGGACTAATCGGTTTTTGCAAACAAACTCTTCACTTATTGTGGTGGTCATTGCAACAATCGTACAGTGAAATGATTGATTAGATGTCGCCATGGTTGTTGCAACAACGCCATGATATGTTTGCAGCCAGTGTCCCACTTGCAGTTGACAGACTATGCTTGTGAATCTCACTTCCTTGGCAGAAATGTTTCAAATCAAGCAGAAAAATCGGTGAACATTTGTTTGATATTCAAAGTGCTTGAAAGGTGAGCTACTTTATTCTTCTGTAAGGTACCAAACTGTGAAGGCTTATCTGACTTCAAGGCCCTGATGTACAAAAGTTGGTTTTGTAACATTTTAATCAGTGTCTGCGCACAAATTAGCTTCTCAACTTTTGTATAATTTGTATGCAAAATATGAACAACTTCTTGTGATAAATTTCATTATTGGTGGAAGGCTTCTTACTCTAAACAGTGTTGATGGAACTGTACATCATCATTAAAGAGGTATTCCAGCCCAGTTATAAGTTAGCCTGTTCAGAAAGAGTAAAATCGTATAAAGTATAACAGTGAAAATTTGATCAAGACATGATAAAGATTAGGGAGGTTATGAAATTATGAAATTGCAGAACAGTTCTCATACAGTTGATATGAATAATTATGCAGTAAGTGAGCTGGTGATGTCATCACCTCACAATTTTCTGTTGATCATGTATAAAAAAAATAACGTAACTTCAATGTTTCTGTTATGAAAGTATAAAACATGATGTTGTTCCTGGTTGAGTACCTGGTAACTTCAGAATGACAATCAGTTTATAGATACATCAGGATTTGAGACTGGGGTGTAATATTGCCTTTGAATGCAAAACTGGAAATTCCAAAATTGTACTTACAACTGATATGGCAAGTTGTGAGGAGGTGGCATCCTCACTTCACTCTTTGCATATTCATATGGACTATTCAAGAACTGTTTCCTGAACAATTAGAGAAACTTCATAATAGCATAACTTTCCAATATTTCAGTCAAATTTGATCAAAGCTTCATTGCTTTGCTGAGAACATTTTATTCCTTCTTTTCAGACTAACTTTCGACTGCACTGGAATTACCTTTTAAAGTGAATCCAACTTACATATGTATGCCATGCTGGTATTTGCTGTGAAAAACATGAGATATGACACAACTGTGATGGGGCTTTAACCCTATTCTAACTGGGGGGGGGGTCAAATTGACCCCCCCCCCCTCGACGTTTCGCGCCATGATTCCGCAACGCGCAAAGATTTTGCCGCGTCGTTTCATGACTTTTTTCATTCGAGTCTCCCGCATATTTTGAGACCAAATTTGTGACGTCCGGGTACACCGTTCTGAAGTTATGCAATGTTTTGCATATGCATGTCAACCCGAAAAACGCTCGAATTCATGATTTCGTGTGCAAATCCAATGCAAACTGTGTTTTTTTGTTTAATTGATATGAATTAGATTATTTCAACTTTTAACCATTGAAATAAATCAATTCTAATGTAGATAAGCTTGAAAAAGTGCCTCCAACAAATTTTGGCAAAAAAACAATAGAAAACAAAAGATCGAAAAAACAATAAAATACATAAGAAATTAACAAAACAATAAAAAACAAAAGAAAATGATTTTGATTGCGCTATTTTTTTACTAGAAAATTGTTTGATGTGTCTTGAGGAACTCTGACACAAAAATTTAATAATCCTTCAGTCTTTTTGATGGAGTTATAGGTAAAAATATGATTTCATGCGTTAATTTGCATAATTAATTTATTAAAAAATATGAAATCAAAATTTTTCTATTGTATGACCATGTAATCTTGTAGTTGACATCGGGCTCTATGTTCAGGCAAAATTTTGCGGCGATCGCGCGATCGGTGGCCGAGATCTGAAGGGGGGGTCAAATTGACCCCCCCCCCAGTAAAAACTTGGTCTCAAATAGCCCAGTTAGAATAGGGTGAAACTTTGTTGATTCTTTCACATTTAAATTGTGTCTTCTTTCAGCTTGGCTGGAGAGAATTTCTGCTTTTTTCCTCCTCTCTTGTCTTGGGATGAGTAACTCTTACATATCATATCAAACCTGTAAAGTTTGTGGAGGTGGTGTTTTATGGTGAAGTGGTTGTCCCACCAGAGTTAAGTAAACTGTTGGAAAGGCCCTAGGTTCAATCTTAAAGGCATAATTTACCATTTGCAGATGAAACAAAAACCCAGCATTAGTGCTTGAAAATAGTTCTAAAATGTGAGTCAGGTATAGAAACAACCACTGTAAAAATTTAAATCTGTATACTTGATGTTATGTGTTGTTAGATACACAAAATGTGAACAATAGTTAAAATAAGAATGTTTCCAGACTAAACCGTATACAGTTACGGTTTGTTGAGAAAAACATTGATATCTCCTTATATTTTAGGATTTATTGCGAAAATGTTATATGGTAGGATGTTTTGTGACACAACAGACCTACATATATGTATCAAATGTGATATCTTGAACATTTTTGAAATCACTGCTCCCAAAGGTAAAATGGACCTTTAAGTCTTAAATAACGTTGCTGATGTCCCACTAAGCTTCTGGTCCACATCAGCTTACTGGTATGTGAACAGTCTTTGACCAAGCCCAATACTGTGCATGCTAGGCCAGGAACTTTTATCTCGCCCAGATCTTCACGATTGGCTGGTAATTCTACCCAGCTCCAAGAGAAGTTGCAAGCAGTGTAAGTAAACAGCACAAAATCTGATCTAGCTGGTGAGAGCTGGCATGGTCTACAAACCACTGAGAATGGGCATTTGCTGATCAGCACTGTCCATGTTTGTAGTGTTGCATATCAAATGACATTTATTGTACCAGGGATCAGATATTAAAGGGATGGTACAGTATTGGTGGAGATTATAATTCGGCTTTTAACTTTTTGCCAGATGCCAAGAAAACACTTGTGTAATAGTACAGAGCTAACCATTTTAAGAGAAATTCAAAGTTTATTTGATGAAAATCTGGTTTGGAGGGACTGAAACATCCAAAAACAAAGTAAAACAAAGCGATCGTAATAAAGTGTGAGTCCCACACTTACTAGAATTGCTCTTTTTGGATATCTCAGCCATTTCAAAATCAATTTTCATCAAATAAATGTTGAATTCCTCATGGAATTACATGCTCTTTCATATTTCATAAGAAGTTTCTCATTATCTCACCAAAAAAATGTTAGAAACCTGAAATTAGGTCTCAACCAAAACTATATGATCCCTTTAAGTTAATATTTACCTGATGGAAGAAGTACTTGGGACCCCTTTTCTACCACTCTTTGTTGTCTTAACCAAAGTGGCATCAAAGGCCAAATTGTTTTGTGGGATGCAATCCTGCCAAAGTCACATTAAGCAGAAATTTTATGTGTGTACAGATCATGGAACTCACATGGAATAAAATTCTTACATGTACTTATAGCCATGTGTTTTTATTGTTTTTATTTCTTGATGAGAATGTATTATGTGAAATTTACTGTGACTCCCGTGATGGCAAATCAAAACTTGAGATAGAGTAGGTATATCAAATCATTAGAGAAGATTTCTACCTCATGATCAGGATAAGTTAACCCATTGAGGACGAGTCCCAAGTATACTCGGGCAAATGTCCATGGGAAATGTGTTTTGTAGCAAAATCAGTCCGTCCTCAACGGGTTAACAGAAAACATTTTTGATAGTATTTTATGGTTGATGCACCATGAATTACTGACTGTAATCAAGAAAAGCAAACTTAAGTGCAATGTGCTTTGGGACACATACTTGGGTAGGTGAGAAACATAGACCAAATCAATTTCATTTTTATTATTTTTCTGTTCTTTTTTCCTTTTACAAATTTACTGTTTTCATAAGCAATTATTTTTGCTTGATATTTTATATCCAAATACTTTTGATAAAAGCAGATTTAAAGGGGATGGCTAGTAGGATCAGTGCGAATCAGTGGGAATGCTGGGGGTGATTGTTCCAATTCTTGTGGGATTCATTTCAGAGTACATTATATATCTATTGTTGTGTGAAAATTATTTGCTTCAGAACAGTCTCATATTCAAGTAATGTGCAGTTTAATGCCCCGTCACTGTACAGGCATGCTAACCTGGAAACATCAAATCGCACATTACTTGAATATGAGACCGATCTGAAGCAAATAATTTTCACACAACAATAGATATATAATGCACTCTTAAATGAATCCAACAAGGATTGGAACAATCATCCCCCAGCATTCCCACTAATTCCCACTGATCAGTTACTAGCCATCCCCTTTAAAGTCGGACGATCGTCATCCCTAATGGTACGTAAACTCCCGAACGACCGAAGTTTGTGCATGCAGTCGCGCAATGCCAGTCTCGGTGCTATACTAGTATCCATAAGGGGTGGGACAATGCTGCCACTGAGACACGTGTGTGTGTGTGTGTGTGTGTACGCATCATACACAAACATTGTGACCGCGAGCTGCGGTGATTGGAGGAGAGAGGCCAGAAGACGCGTGGCTCTTTTGGCCTCTCTTCATGCGCATGCGCACTGAGAGTGTGCGTCCATTCGGAAGCTCTCGTGGCTCGCTCGGACAGCCATTTTGGGCCAGAAGATTTGTAGCACAGAACTCTTGTAATCTAGAGTGTTGTTCGCTGACCCATTGAGGCAGCGCTATTCTCATTCGGTGTCACTACATTTGATACAGAATGGGGGAGGCAGCGTGTTGCATTCGTCTCCGTGCCGCACAAACCACTCGCCACGATTGTAAGGCTTTAAGTCAAAAGTGAGATAAGGAATGTGTGAGTGTAGAGAGAATTAAAGTCATAACGTGTGGATGCCACACACATACACGCACACCCGTATGCACACGCCCACCCACACACGCAATCATTTGAGTAATTTATACACTCTCTACACTTGACATCTGAGATTCTAACAATCAAAATGCACACTAACAATTAAAGGTTCTGAAGAATTAAAATGTGTCTTGTCTAAACACATATGCATTGATGCCATTGGCAATGCACAAAAATTTCATGCTGCAAAAATTTCTTCCTTTTCATTACTCTCAAAACTTGTCACCAATCACCAATCACCAATAACAACTTACTCTCATGAAAGTGTGTTACAATAGTCTCAGAAATACCCACATTAATTCAGTGCTGGATTATCTATTTAATTGCTTTTATTCATTCTGTTAATACCCTGATGAATATGACATCGTTGAGTTTTTTTTTTTTGAGTTGAGTACATCATACAATATATCCACAATCCATATGTAAGCATGTACTATTACCTCTTTGATTGTCTAAGCAATGTTTGCTAAATGCATATATTAGCATCTCCGTCACATGCACTACAGAAAGTAATTGCAATCAGAAGCTTTCTGATGAAGATAAAGATTCTGTGAGTTCTTTCACTAAAACCAAACTGGCCCTTACATCTCAGAAACATTCTTCGTTAACATGCCTGTTCTTTCTTTTTCACTCGACTAATGTGTATATGTATTTATTGCATATAAATGATGTCCACGTCCATAGTATTTGCGATATTACATGATACTAAAACATTGAATTATTGCAAGTTTAATGATTATCATTAGTAAGGGGATGGAATAAGCACAATCATATAGTCCAATCATAGGCAAAACTGGTACGTGTATATACACACAATGCAAACTGCACACCTATGCAACACTTGCACCTTATCATACAAATTGTATTTCCCCCAATCTTGAGTCCTAATGAACATACTCTACCAGCAACTATAACATTGCTGGATAATTCAGATTCTAGCATTTGAAATGAATCAACAAAATGACACCCCTGAAAAGTCTTAGATCCTGGAAAACAATATTAATGTGATATATGAAAAGAACAAATTACCTGCTGTACACAGTTAACCGGGTTACCTCCCCTTTGCATGCCATCACTATATCTGCATAAGTGCATGACTCTTCTTTCACATTTTGATAAAGTTTGCTGACCTTGAACTCTGACCAAGGAGTCACCTTTCATCCTCAATGCATACATGCAATATTTCCACATACATTTCTCTACTTTACACAAAACAGCATTCCAACTAGATTCACATCTGGGAAATTTATGGCCAGAAGTGACATACATATTAGTTAATTTCTTGTGACCTTGGAACTTGACCATTCATGAATTCAGTGGAAATAACTGTCCAATGACCTTTGACCTTTAATTTGCTGTTGAGGGATTTTGCTCCCATATCTAATCAGCACATCTACATTTTATGTAGCATACCTGGGCCATTTAAAAGAAAAAAAATATATATTGTAATGCCTCCGGCATCCTTCGGGCGGAGGCATGAAAATCCGTTGAGGGGTGTTTCTTCATTGCGATAATGAGATGCCGGACGAATTGATGAACAGATAGACAGACAGACAAATAGACAAACAGACAGAGAGAGACCCCAAA
This sequence comes from Diadema setosum, assembly GCF_964275005.1. NCBI lineage: Eukaryota > Metazoa > Echinodermata > Echinoidea > Diadematoida > Diadematidae > Diadema > Diadema setosum. The sequence continues at coordinate 31,787,097 of NC_092699.1, read as the reverse complement.
GCACAATGTCTCTAGCACCCTTCAGGGCTGAGGCATGAAAATCATTTCACACGTCTGTATAATTCAATAACAGTTGTCGTCGCATGGCAAGTAGATAGCATGGTGCATAGAACCAATGATTCACACGTTGATACGACATACCCTGCATTCATACGATCCCCCGCTACGCAGGAGCAGTTTTGAGAGTTTTACGGTCGAATGTCCACATGTGCATTGAAATCTCCCGCTAAAAGGGGGACAAAATCATGGCTGGTGGTTTCAGCTGTGTATTAGGTAACCATACGTGGCGCTGTCGTGTGCACAATTGCAACTTTATATGATTGCCTGATTCGCCACCCCATTTCGCGCATGCGTACTTATGAATATGAGGAGACAGCTGCGCGAGACATCAAGGGATCAGTCCCCCGCCAGAATTTTGTTGCCAGACTTGACAAGCTTGCCGGGGGAGCGAAGAATCTCCCACCGAGCGTTCACATGATGGGATTGCCGGGGAAAGTCAAACCCTTTCACTGTGAGCCGGGCCATGAATACTTCGCATTCAGCTGCGGATCGTCTCAGTAACTTTTCATTTTGTCATTGGGTACTTGATTGTGGCAGTGACATTTCCACAAGTCATTGCAGTATTTGCAATTTCGAAAGCCATGATGTAGATTCCTGCTTCTCAGCTGGTGTACCATGATGTCAGCCAAAAGTAAAATAAAAAGATTCATAGTTGATCAAACTATAGGCCTCGAAATAATTTGTAGGAGCAAAAGTAGGCCTCAGGTTGAAAAAAAAAAGTGGATAAGCATGGATGTAGAGGATTCAGTGAAACAATATGACAATTTCTGGTTGCATTACCAAAGGGACATCATATCAGTCATTATAGATACAAACCAAAGCAAGTGATTAATCAAATGGAAAGATAATCACATTATAATCCAAATACGCTAGACAAGTCACCAGGATAAATTTCACCTGTAAAGATTTATCCCCACCCATCCCCCATCCCCCTTTCTCCCAAAATTATAACAATCTTGAGAATAAGCTTGTCTTTTGGCAGAGTCTATTTCTGGTGCAGAAATGACTGAAAGAATGACCATGTATATCATACTACCTGGATGCATAACTTTTAAAATACAATACACTCACCTAGTGTGGCTACACATAAAATTGTTTCACCTATGCGGTGTAGAGTAAAACTGGATCAAAACATTGTACCCTGTGAAGTTGAAAATATTCATGTTGGTCAAATACTCGAGGGAAGTCCAAAATTCAGCCTACAAAATTTGCATCACTACTTTATACAATCTTGAAAGTACAAGGCTGCATTTCAGTTTGTAACATGATCTACTGTCTCATACCACAGAAAGCGGTCACAATAATATATAAAAGCAGATAAAAGTTGATAAAATATGGTATAAAACAGCATCAAGAGATTCTCACAAAATGCATATAGGCAGTCAAACACACAAATATAAGAATGTTTGCAAAATATTTGATGAGCTGTAATGGTACACAGAATACGTTCATTTCTGTGAGTACTATATACATGGTATGCTCTATTTATTTACTGTTCTAGGCAGTATCGATTTTACAAATCACGATGATGAAATGACAACAAGATTTTCTGTAACTCGGATGTCTATACAGCAGCCAGCATATATCCTACGGAAGCCCTTTCTTCTAGCAGCAAATCTTCAAAGTGTAATTCTACGCAATGTCCAACTCCAAAACATTAGTACAGGAATGTCATCAACATTGGACATTAATATTAGGGACAACCGATGCACTGTGAAAATTTCATATGTAATACTAGTTGAAACAGCATATTATGCAAATTAGATGACGTGGCGAGGTCATCCCCTCGTACATCTTCCATTGACCTGTTTGTTGATATTTGGCTTAAAGGACAAGTTTACCTTTATATACATGTGGATTGAGTGAATGCAGCAATATTAGAACACATCAGTGAAAGTTTGGGGAATATTGGACAATCTGTTTAAAAGTTATGAATTTTTGAAGTTTGTGTGCTGCCATTTCTGGATGAGGCTCCAATTCACGAAAATTTCATGCCGCGAAAAATATCGTGTTTTAAAGTACTTCACTTTGAGTTTCACGTGCCTAGAATGATAAAAAGAAAATACAAAAATTCCACATATCCAATAAAACTTTAGAAATTCATCACTTTTGCATTGATTGTCGGATTTTCCTCAAACTTTCACTGATGTCTTTTACTGATGTTGCTGCTTTCATTCAATCCACATTTCTCTTTAGATTTTGGTTTTCTTTAAACCATAAGAGCCAACTCGTACATGGGGTGGACTTGTCCTTCAAATCATATCAAGCATGAAGATGTTGCAAACCAACATGAACATGCTTGCTGAGAGAGTCCTTTAAATATGAATGCCCCCCAAAAGGGTCAAAGGTTATCTCAAGGTACATGTACCTCTACTGATCCCTATGCTAAATACTCCCTGTGACTGTCATGAGGAAAATCCTCATTCGTCTTTGCTCTCTGGACAAGCTCTGCCGCATTATCTGACCTCACAACATAAGTACAGCACACTTTGACCAGTAGTGATGTTATGTACATGTATTCATTTACCCTGGCATGCATGCACCATGAAAGCGTAGCCATATCTTTTGACATCACAATACGACAAACAGCATCAGAAATAAAAAAACATGGCTAGCAAAATATGAGAGAGAGAGAGAAAATACATGTATAAACATGGTCCAACTATCAACAGAGATAATCTCAATATCTGATGAAAGCCATCACAGAAAACAAAAACAGCGGTAAAAAAATATATTCATCATACATTCTCATCAAAGGTGGGAACAGAATAAGAAATGGAGAAGAAATTCTTAGTCTAACTAAAATTGATGCATAATAACGAAAATGGTAGAAGATGATATCTATTGGATCTCAATTATCAGAAAACATGGAAAAGAAGCAAATATGACATGCACCATCTTCTATCAAAATGAAACGAGTATTTATCTTTACTGGAGCAAATTATTAAGACTTCATCTTCATCAAATATGCAGACTTAATTATAAACATTATTCCTAAATTCTGACACATTTAGTGGGAGCTGTGACTCCATACTTCAGGAACACACACAATATACATCGGACGCTGATGCTGTCCTGGCTTTGTCGACAGTTGTACTATTCAAAGCGAAGAAGTTGTGCTCAGACGTTGCCGTACCGCCGTGCGATCTGAAACTCGCCCGTGGGGTCGTGGACGTAGTATTTCTCCCAAACCAGGGTGTGCTGAGAGTTGTGTCCCCACGGCTTGAATCGACCGTTCCAGTGGAGAAGCTTGGCCGCCTTCAGGAATGCCTCAGAATAACGTGCGCCTGTCGTAACACCTACAAAGCCAATGGCAGTGACGTACATGTTAAGACGTTTTCTGAATAATTCCCCTCCAGTGATTGTAAAATCTACCACTAGACTACAAATCAAACAAATTTCTGAAAATATGACTGATTTCAACTGTACAGATCATTGGCTATCTGCACCTCACCACAAAAGTTTCCTCAGTGTCACAAGTGTGACATAGCTCTTGTGGCAGGTTAAATTGTTTCACGGAAGAATTTGTCCGTATTTTGAGGAGAAAAAAAAACTCTTCATGTATTCTGACAGAACAGGAAAGTCAATTTCTTTCTTCATATGAATCTGGGAAAGTCATGATTTGCTAGTTTTTCTTCGCTCACAGATCCACTCTTGCATCGTGATCAGAACATTTTTCCTTTTTTTTTTGGTGACTGCAGGATTCCATGTTTAGACAGTGAGAAGTTCCTTGCGATTTCTGCTTTTGCCCTGAAATTGGCTCTTTTCTGATGTTTTTACTCCGTCAGCATTATCTTACACAAATACCTCCTTGAATTAATCAATGACATTATGTCACAAAAACGAAATTAAATTAATCAATGGCACTGTGTCACAAAAACGAAATTATTCATTTCAATCATGCATTAATTTTGGTGTTATAATTGCAATACATGACTTGTATCAATTGCATAGTTTTGTGTTTTGGATGTTTGTTATATAATAAATCATGAACACAGTTTAACGCGACCTTTAAATTAAAGAAATCACAGTGCATTTCTTTTATGTCACCACTGAAGAAATAAATGATGCAAATTACATTAAAATAAATGATGATTTGAGTGACCAACTGAAATTAACAGCATGCACACACAAAACCAAACTGCTTCTTCACAAAAACAAAGCTGAAGGGTACAATATTCAGGTGTCTTCTTTAGAGAGGACCTGCCAGAATAATCATGAACAGAAAGTAATTTTGGGAGCTCTACCTAGATGCCTGATGTGCCACTCCGGAGGGATAGCGGTGTACTTCTTGTAGAAGACGATGAGCATAGGGGGTCCCGAGTGTCCCCCTCCTCTCTGGTTACCGTAGACATCCTCTCTGTTTGTGAAAAACAGTGATGATGAAAAAATAACAATGACGAGAAAAGTGTACATCTCTTAATCACATGAGAGTCGTTTGGGTTCGAGCCCATGCAAAGCCCAACATGTTTGCCCTTCAGCAAGGCCCTTTGTCCACATTGCTGCTCTCCACCCAGGAGTATGAATGGGAACCCGGTAAAATGAGAATGTTCATGTTGGTTGATCAGCATGTGCGCGCCTGTAAAATGGCTGCAACTGGCTAGAATGCTCCCCAGAGAGTGGAGAGTGAGCACTGTTAGTGCTGGCTGGAAATTATATATCTAGTGACTGGGGTAATAATAGTACGTATGCATCTTGAGCACTTTACAGAGTGGATTTGGTGCAATGTAAAGTCATATAATTATCGTCATGATCATTACATATTGCTTAGCCATGCAAACAAAGAAAAGAAAATTATTAATATTTCAAACTCATGCCCACTCAAAGATGATATTTATGATTCCTGACAAAGATTATCATTGTCATCATTATCACTTCCATTGTAATAATTGACCAACTAATTTGCAACAACAATACCAATATTGATTGCACCCTATAAAGTGCTGGTTCATTCAAGTAAGTCTGAAAGAGCAAATAGTATTGTACATGTACAATCATCATCTCAAGTATCCAAGTTAATAAAATTCATTCATGTCTGCATAATAACCTGACAAGTCTCCATTGAAGGAGATCCTAACAAAGTACGACACAAAAAGAGAGCTGTTAAATACTCTGCCCTACTTTGGCAAAAGGAAGCAAGTGACATACCATCCGAATTTGAGTTATTGATGTTTTCATAATTCACATAATCAGCTCTTCTTCCAGGCCAAACTTCATGCAGAAACACTCATCCTACTAAGAGATATGTTAGATAAGACATCATGATAGTCCATTGACGTCAGTGTAAATGACAGACACATTTTGCTCTTTCACGAGAAATGTCACTTTTGTCACTTGCTTCCTTTTGCCAAAGTAGGGCAGTACTGCTTTTTTTGTATGCTTGCCATGTATTCAAGGACAAGGCAAGCATCACATCCCCGAGAATATGATGAAAATTAACCTGTGGACAAGTCCCGAGTATATTCAGGCAGGTGTCTATGGGAAATGCGTGTTGTAGCAAAATCAGTCCGTCCTCAACGGGTTAATGAGCGTGAGCACTGTGCCCTATATTCTCCAGACTCACTTTGAGTTGACGGTGACCCAGTAGTCAAGACGGGCAGTGACGTTCTGCTTTTTCCACTCTGCCACATCCACAACAAAGACTCCTGTGTTGAAGGAGCACTCCATGGGATTCAGCCCCAGCGCTTTGAGCTTCTCATTCTGGAAGTTCAGGAAGCTGGCATATTTATTCTACAGTGGTCAAAGGGTTAAAGAAAGAGCAAAATATACTGAATGGGCCCTCATCCCAACAATTACTGTAAAACGAGGAATTTTCGCATGCATTTTAATTTGGCGAATACCAAGATTCGCAAAATTGAAATGCATGTGAAATTTCTTGTCTACACTATGTGTATTGAAAGCCAGCGGCAGTTCGCGAAAATTTCATGCCGCAAAAGAGGCCGTCGGCTCCAATTCGCGAAAAATTCATGCCGCGAATATATCATGTTTTTACAGTACACAACTTTCTTTGAACAAGTTTATTTTTATCTCTGAAAGCGAAAAAACAAACCAATGTTGAATTTGGAAATAATTGTTTAAAAGGTGATAGTCATTCGCATACACACATCACATTTTCTTAGAGACTCCCTTTTGGAGTCAGCTTTCTTGTCAAAGCAGTAACACCTAAAGCGATTTGACAGATCACTGATTAGAACATAGACTGTGATTAGATGAAATTGACAATCAATCATATTTCTGTGCAACTCTGAGAGGAAATAATCCCTACAAGAAGTCTCAAGATACTTTAGAAGTGAAGAAAGAAAACCCTTGTGTCTAATCTTTGTCAAAGTGTGAGGTACAATTCAAAGCGTTCTTATTTTCAGATGTCGCATTGATAACCCGTTGAGGACGAGTCCCGGGTATACTTGAGCAAGTGTCTATGAAACATGTGTGTTTTAGCAAAATCAACCTGTCCTCAACAGGTTAAGTCTGACTGGTATAAATGTCAGACTTTGGAAGTGTGATGATAGATACATACATGTGTATCATACATTTGTTCATGCTGTTCTGGCAGGAAGACATCTAATATGATACACTAGAGGCTTTTAAAGTGATACATAGCATTACATTTTGACAGAGTTTTTCTTACAATGATGATTCCGTATCTTGAGGTGACTGCCGAGCAGTCGTCGGAGAAAGCGACCGCGTGCCCCGGCTCCAGCTTGGTGGCGTTGAGCTCGACAATGTCGCCCTGGGTGATGGTGTCGCTGTCGACAAAGATGACACGCCCCTTGAGGTCGGGGAAGATGCGCGGAAAGTACAGGCGGGCGTAGTTGAGCTGTAGTGAGAAACACAACACACACCCCGAAAATGAGACCAAATTCACTTCAGGGAATCACTGAATCTTGCGATCTGCAATAAGTAGTCAAACCCAATACAGGGTAAACTCTTTTTTGCATTGCCATTGGCAAAAATAGGAAATTAAAGAATGAGAGAAAAAAAAAAAGAGAAATGGTATTCCTTGAAGCTGTAAGTGAAGGTGAGCATTTAATCATGAGAATACCAATATATGCTAATGATAATTACTCTAATGAAGGCAAGAAAGATGCAGGGTGATAATCTCTTGCAAGGTTCTGATGATGACGTTCCTGACTTGTGAAGATAATGACGACAATGATGATCATGATTATGGTGATAATGTGATGAGAGAGATGATAATTAGAATAATGATAACAGATGGCGATGGTTGTGATGATGATGATGATGATGACAGTAGAGGTAGTGATGATGATAATGATGCCAGCAGAGATGGAAATGATGAAAATCATGGCAATAGGGATGATTTAAATATTCCTCTTATCGAGTATATCACTTATCTGTGACATTGATATTGACATTATACTGCTATATATCTCTTCCATGTCTATCGTCACTGGAATGACAAGACCTTGTATCTCAAATTTTGGTGAAAATGACTTTAAAAAAAAAATCAATGGTCAGATAATTAGTTAAGTGATTTTCTGTCCAAATCCTAGCTGTCTTACCCTCATAATGTATGAATTCAAAACAATTTTCCAGCTCAAAATGGACAATAAAATTGAATTGAATTTGAGTTGAATTGATGTCTGTGATGGTGATGCCTGAAAAGGCAACCAGCAAAGGAACTGATAACAGTTAACGATGATAAGGAGAAGAATACTTGCGTACTGACCGGGGAACCAAGTTCCATCCGTCTGTCTCTGAAAGTAATCTTGTCCTTCACCCATGACTCGTCAAACACCTTGATAGTGTAGTCCAGATCCTTCAGGCTGGACTGAGTTATCCACTTACTGTTGGGGGGGGGGGGGGGGAGGAGGAGGAGATGAATGAATAGGTAATCATGGAATAAGGCTAACAGGGGGCACTAGCCTATGCACATCTTTGACCCCTTGAGGACGAGTCCCGAATATACTTGGGCAAGTGTCTACGGGAAATGCATGTTGTAGCAAAATCAGTCTGTCCTCATAGTAGAGCAGATAAGCCGAAAAATTGTGCAAAATTTGACTAAAGCATGAAACTTTCACCAGTGTTAGTACATGTTATAAGATTCATTTTAAGATCGGAAGGTAAGTCTGAATTGACCTCTGATGACCTGATATTTTGCGTCATTGATTTATGTTAAATATGGTAATGATGTACTAAAAACTCATTTTTGTTGCAGTGGATTTGTCTTTATGTTCCATAGAACCCTGACAGGTTTCCACCTTTCACCTCTGATGACCTCCAGAGGTCAATGACCTAAAAATTTGATAAAAATTGATATTTTGCATCATTGATTAATGTTAAATATGGTAATGATGTACTAAAAACTCATTTTTGTTACAGTGGAATTGTCTTCATGTTCCATAGATCCTTGACAGGTTTCTGCCTTTGACCTCTAATGACCTCCAGAGGTCAATGACCTCAAATTATCAGAATTTTGATATTTGGTGCAATTTGTTGATGATAAACATAACGATGTCCTAAAAATTCATTTGTGTTAAAACTGAATCGTTTTCCTATTCCTCAGATCAAGGGAAATTATTTACACGTCTCTGCCTTTGACCTCTGAGGACTGTGACAGGTCAATGACCTCAAAATATCAAAATATTGATATTTGATGTATATTCAATGGTTAACTGTATACCTGGTGTGCAATCATGCATTATGCTATTAGCATTTATACTACAAGAAGTGTCTTCTCATTCCACAGAACATTGGTCATTACCCTGTGTATATCCAACTTTGACCTCTAAGGACAATGTGAGGTCAGACTTTTAGAATATCAAAATTTGTGTAGGATTACAATTATTGATGTTTGGCTTCATTGGTTTAATCCGAAATGTTTAATCATGTACAAATCACGCCTTGACGTTATAATCAAAGTATGTATCCACATTCCACAAAGCATTGGTTCATAGTAACTGGTCTCAGGAATGTGAGTGATCAATTATTCAGAAATGAAGCTTACGTGTCTTCAGTGACCAGTGACAGTGACCTCAAATATAATATTTATGTTTGGGTTAGTTATGCAGATTAGCTTGCATGAAATTATGTGCAACATTATCCAATTTGCACTGGACAAAATTTGTACGCTTAAACATGGAAGGTGGGGAGAGGAGTACCATATTTTGGGTTGATGCTTAATAGTTTGTGAACAGGCATATGGCAAAATCCCTTGAACTGGATGAAAGGGTGACAGATGCTAACCAGAAAACAACAGGCCCACCTCATCAGATGTACGTCACAAGTCAAACAACCAGAGTCGTATACAGCCCATGAGTTACGCAGCCCATGAGTCATACATCCTGTGACCTAAACACTAGATGAACAAGGTCAGTGAGCTCGACATCAAATATAATAGGCCCACAAGCTGTGCTGTCCGCGAGCTCGAAACTCGAGGAAAACATGCAAGGCCCACGAGATTAATATATGTATTACATCAGAAGGCTTAATCTATTCAGTTGAGGTCTTTGTGGACCTCCCCCTCCCCCCATGTGTCGGACTCTTATGGGCCTGGTTTGCCTAAGTATCAAGCTCACGGGCAATGCTACCTAGTTTCGAGCTGGCGGGCCTGTGTTGGTCAGTGTCAAGCTCGTGGGCTGTATGGTTCCGGTGAATGACTTATGGTCCTGGAGCATACAGTGACGTCATGGACCATCTGGAAAGCGACATACTGTGAGGCATAACATGCATTCCACATGAAGCAACCCTGTACCTTGCAAGTTGCTATTGTCATCCAATTAAGTTTGGATCATTACGTCAGGCAATTTTGGGCATTTTTTCAATGACCTGTTCAGGAACCTCAATTCCAAATCGGAGTGGAACTACTATTTACTCTAATTGTCTTCTTTATGCTCGATACTCCTTAACACTTGGGCCTGGCCATGTTGTGCCCCCATGCCCAAATATTGGTTGTTTCCACTAATGGCTGCCATCCTGTTTGCATCCAATGTGTGAATCAGGGTATGCTGGCAGCGGGTAATATCACCTGCATGATCCGGTTAAGACTCTCTGCCAGCAAGTGATGATTCAGTGTAACCTGCTGAAATTGGTCTAAATCTATACCCTCGATCTCTTTCAAGACAGGGCAGCATCTGCGTCTTCAGTGAAGCACGCGATTGAGCCTACGTACATTGCACAGATCGGTACACAGATCTCCTCCACGACTAAACTGGATAGACATCCCGAGGTCAGACCAGCGTTCTTATAGGTGCACAGCCACTGTATGCGATCATCAGAGTCTTCCAATGGCAATATCTAAACAGTTTGGGTGAAGGCAAGCTTGTCTCTTGTGATGAGTGCATTGCACATAGAGTACAGGATGCACGAGATGATAAGAAAGCTTCTTCTTGACTTGCGGGATAGGCTACAAGCCTTTCTCAGACAGAGGTTCTGAATTATCGGGTCGTGCTCAGTCTGCACACAGTGAGCTGAACACCATATCAAGTATACGTGTGTAATGATTGTGTGTAATGATATGGGAAAAATGCATGGAAAAAAATCAAAATACATGTATGTTTATGTATTTTACGTGGAATCAGTTTCTGTCTGTTGTCTTGGAAGAAATGCATTAATCTTGCAATGTTGTTGTTTATTATTTTCCCTCACCATCACTGTGTATATATGGGACGTGTTGATCAAAGTTTTTGTGATGTCGGAAAATGTGAGGCTGTATTGCAGGTGGCCTATTGCAGGTGGCCTTCAATTTGTTTCTCACAGTATATTGGCATGTTTAACAGACTGTAACTCACCAAGATGCCTCTTGAAATGTTTTGAAAAACTTCTGCTTGATTTCACATGAGCGGATGATTATCAGTTGTCTTTCTCCTTTTTCATCTTGTGTGAAACAAAGTATTGTTTCTCTTCAAAAGATAGCGTGCCAATTAATCTGCCCTATAAGACATTCAAACCCACCTCCAGCCTAGACATCAGTAGGCGTTGTGGTGTCGAGCAGGATCTGAACATCTCTCATGAAGCGAAACTTCTCTTTTCTTTTCTTTTCTTTTCCCCACCAACAATGTGAAACAAAGATATCCGTAGGCGTTGTGGTATGTAGTCGTGGTAGAGCGAGACTTCTCTTCTCTTTTCTTTTCTTTTCCCCACTAACACACAAGTTTAGCAGGAAACATAGAAGCATTCGCACATACTGTTTACATTTTCCATGACATGCTTTTAACATTGGAATTTTCATGTACAAATTTTGCCTGGAAAAGAATTACCATGAACTTTTTAACACAATACATGTTCAAAAGAAGCCATTTGGTTCATATTTAATTTACTCAACAGAGTGATTTATAGGGGCCTATACTGTCCACGTACTCGAACAGTTTTCGCTAAAGATACAAGTATGTTCACAAGACTGCAAACAGTAGAATGATTTTCCCCTTACATATCAGACTACTACATCTCTTGAAATGTCTTCAAACGTAAATTAAAGTCATTCCTCTTAAATGATTACTCTAGGTCGACGAATGAGGTCCTCGTCTGCATGTCATTGTCGATCTTGTCAGTGTGACTGGGCCGTCAGTTGAGCGGTCTGCCGTCACGCTGTCAGTATTCTCTTCGTCACCATCACTCTCCACTTTGTATCATTCTGACAGGGCGCTTCAACATCTCTGATGACACCAGTTGACTATTTGGAGTTTGTAATTGCACTCCAAATTGGCGTAAACTAAAGTTTTGTGTTATCGTGACTCATAGTTGTTCCTACTGTCCTGCTGCTCGCCGGTTCAATCATGACAGTCAGATCCTCATCACATTCACAGCGTAGGTCTATGGTGCATTCAGCGTCGTTAAAGATTAGTTGGTTGACTTGGGGGGGGGGGGGGCATGATATACAGTATTCATCGCATAATCGGGATAGGTTGGGAGTAGCAAACACGGCCCCTTTAAGCGAGGTGCCCGATTTCGCGATGAGCACTCACCATACACTAATGGCATACGACATGTACATGTAGTGCACACACACACACACACACACACACACACACACACATACGCATGCATACTGACGTACTGTACATGTACATGAATACACAACCACGCTACCCCTCGGGGCGACCCTCTAGCTCTCCCTGCATTCTCGCAGTGTTGTAGAGTAATCGCAACTGGTTCTCCTTCTGTCACCTCTCTTCGAACACAAAATATGTGGATGAAAAGCTAGCACTTTCTTAAACATTCGTAAAATTCTTGGACACGTAGGGCGTTCTGTATAAATACATATCCACGACCATGGGAAATGATTACCCAGAACTGATGTGGGAACGTCAATAAAAGTCCTTCAATCATTCAATCATCACGGCTTGATTGTTTACTTGCCGCGATCACTGCACTGTACATTGTACATGTGTTGTCAATATGTAGCGATCTAGCTCGCCATTTATATACACATGTACAGAAAAGCGAAGGCGGGCAGCGAGCTGAAATGTACGTGTACTGGATGGACGGAAGTCAAAACACACCAGTCCGAAGCTTGCTTTGTAAGTTTGATGTAAACAACAACTGATACGGAATCTTTGAAATATTGTTGTGGTATTTTGGTAGATTTTTTGTGTAAAATATCAACAAAATCAAAGATCGCTTGAAGAAAAATTGTCCCGTTTATCAGAGGTCCCCGCCCGATTATCCAGTGAAAATAACGTGCATTGGAAATGTTTCTGGGAAGCGTATGTCGTTTAAGCGAGGTTCCCGATTATCAGATGCCCGATTATGCGATGAATACTGTACCAAGAAAGGGGAACTCCTGACTTTATCTCTGTAGTCTCCAACTATTCTCAAAGTTCCTCAAAATTCCAAAATACTCTGCAGCCTTTGCTTCACTACATAGTGTGAAGCCGCTCCCACTGTGCTTGCCACTCTAACTGATTTCTTGGCTGAGACATGCTTTTTTATAACTATAATTTACTAACAAACTTCCTTTCCCTAAAGCATTTCATTGGCTCAATCTTATATTGGGGTGTGGCGTTCACTAGAAATTAATTCCTTACTGGTCAAATGTTCAATTTGCTCCTCCTATTCGTTTCTGTGAAAACTCAATTTTCTATGATTCATCTCAATTTCTGATTAACTCGCCCACTCTCTTTTAGTTTCTTCATTCATTTGTTCTTTGTAACCACTGGTAAAGACTTTATTGTTTCTTGGATATCAAAATGATAAACCAAATGAATATTAGTGTCCTTAGGCTATGGCAACCAATGTCATCGTTGTTCTGGGTCATTACCCCTGAATTTGTCTTTGGAGTTTCTGTTTGACCCACTCCACTAAACAACAAATGCTAAAATAGAGGGATAAATTCTGGCAGGAGGGCCACCTTCCAGCTCAGAGGGTCATTTATGTTTGGGGATCAGAGGGCAAAAACACGTCATCACGCCATTCCCCGTAATTTGGCGCGGGGCTTTGGGGATGGAGAGTGCTGACCACTAGCGGGGAAAGTAGCCAACATCAAACTCATAAATTCCTATGACCATAGACTTTTCTTGGAAGAGGTGGTTTTGACCACAAAAAAAAAAAAGAGAAAGGAAATAGCTGGAAGGAAGATAAACGGTTTCGTAAACTCCAAGAAGGGGAAAAGACTGAGCATATATTGACCTCACAGGGTGTCTAGGAAAACGTCTGCAGTGTTCTGTTTTCTTTTACTCTCTATCCTATTCTATTCTATTCTATTTTATTCTTTATTATGAACATGTGCTAGTAGCCATCTGGGCTACAATTGTGTTTGTTTTGTACATCCTCTAAAGTTCACCAGAGGTCAAAGGTCCTATCTGTGCTCTTTGGAATGTGAAGACAATTTCTTGTTAAACAGGTATGCTTGTTTTGTACATCTTAACCATGTTTATCATTAACTAATGACACTACAGATCAATATTATGATATTTTGAGGTCATTGACATCTAAAAGGTCACCAGAGGTCAGAGTTAGAAACCTGTCTTTGCTCTTTGGAATATAAAGACAGTTTCATTGCAAAACAGATATGCTTGTTTTGCACATCTTTACCATGTTTATCATTAACTAATAACATCACAGATCAATATTATGGTATTTTGAGGTCATTGACCTCTAAAGGTCATCAGAGGTCAAAGGTAGAAACCTGTCAATGCCCTGTGGAATCAGAAGATTTGTAGTACAAATGCATATTTAGTGCAGCGTATAGATCTAAGCCTATCATTCACAAATGCCTCCAAACATCAATATTCTGATATTTAAAGTTCATTGACCTCTGGAGGCCATCAGAGGTCAAATCAGACTTACCTCCCGATCTTAAAATGAATCTTAAACACTAGAAAAAGAAACTTCTAAACTGAAATTCAGAAATCTGCATACATATTGCCTTCAACTCTTTACTGATAACTGAGAAAGTAAATATCGTTCTAAATGCCTCCTGGAGGACCTTGATTCAGGGCTTGTTTGATGTTCTAAAGAGAATACATTTTCTTTTAATTAAAGCCAACTAGAAAAAGAAACTTGTAAACTGAAATTCAGAAATCTGCATACACATTGCCTTCAACTCTTTACTGATAACTGAGAAAGTAAATATCGTTCTAAATGCCTCCTGGAGGACCTTGATTCAGGGCTTGTTTGATGTTCTAAAGAGAATACATTTTCTTTAAATTAAAGCCAAAACATAGTTCTGGTACGCCTGCAAAAGTTGTCAAATTTCGCTCCCAAATGTGAACGTATGCCTAAGAAATGTGCGGAATAACGCTGTAATAACAAGATATTCGATGGGTAACGATGAAAATGCGAAATATTAACCGAAAAGGTTCAGTCTCAGAACTTACCCAAACGGGGTCAGGCTAAACTCGGACTCGGGGACAACTCGGCCTCGCTTTGACAGCAGGCTGAGTTGTCTTGGTTGTCCCTCTGGATTATACAGTGTTGTACTATGGGATCGGCCTGTATAGCGCTTCGCGTTCTGGCTACTCGCAGTAATGGTCTGAGTTGATACAACGCGCGCATCAAAAAAACCTCTTTGGCGCGCATGCAAAATTAGTGTGCACCTATCAAGCACCTCTAAAAACAATCAAAGACGCTTGATAAACAACAACAACTTCAAAGACAGCGCGTCTCAGCAACTCACGTGATGTGCGTAATTACGCTTGAGGACCGCGCGGCGTCCATTTGTTTTGTACAGGATTAGCACGCACTTTCCTGTCTGTTCAATTAATATACAGTAGAATATGGCGATCATGAACTGCGTGTAAATTGTCTGAAATAGGGTCGAGTTATCCCTGAGACCGAGTTAGTCTGGATCCTTCTGGAAAAAAGTCGGTTTTCCGACTTTTATTTTTTGTCTCAAAATACTCCAAAACGACTCATCATCCCGGCAAATCGCGTCAGCCAGGTAAGTTTCTTTGTAGACTCTTTTGATATATTGCAAGCAAATATGAAATGGTGCCAGACGGGTTCTCAAACCCTTACCAACACTATGTTTTCACTTTAAAAAGCATTGCTCTCCTATCTTCTTTATATTGCTTCACTACTGTAATATCACACATTGTTGTAGAATTCCTCTCTAAAGAGAGCAGTACATAGAAATTAGGCATAAATGAAAAAGTTCATAAATTTGGAACAAATTGTCTGATTTTTCCCAAACTTTCACCAAACGATTCTGATATCCTTTTGCATCTGCTGCTTCCACATACACATTTGGGGAAACTCCCCCTTTAACAAAATCCAGCTATCACATTGACATCAAATTTGCAAACTACCAGTATAAAGCATCTGATCATCTTTCAGCTTGGAATGGCTGGGTGTGGAAGAACAGTCAATTCCATTAGCACTTCAGTGTTAATGGACAAGTTCACCCTCATATACATGAGAGTGCAGCAATATCAATAAAACGCGTCAGTGAAAGTTTGAGGAAAAATGGATGATATGTTCAAGAGTTATGAATTGTTGAAGTTTCAGTGCTGCCATCGTTGGATAAGAAGACTATTACATATTGTGATCTCACATCTGTAGAACAATATAGAAAAAATACAAAGAAAATTCAACATGCTCTTACTTTTCTTGCATAATAAAAGAACACTTGACCTGTCTCTTTTAGAAAGCATGGGGAATAATATTACTCTTAACATACATCAACTGGTGACAAGTCAAGGGAATGTGTACTTAACCCCCCCCCCAAAAAAAATGAAATTATATGAAATTCTCTTTATATTTTCCTTATCATTCTACGCACGTGACATCACAAGCTGTAGTATTTTCTCATCCAGAAGTAATTGTGCAGAAACTTTAACCATTTCAAACTGTTGAACAGATTGTCTGATTTCTCAAACTTTCACTGATGTGTTCTATGAATACTGCTGCTCTCACTCAATATACATGTATATGACGGTGAACTGGTCCTTTAACCCTAACCAGGCCAGACTTTTGGGGGCTAAGAGCTTCAAAAAAGTATGAGAGATTGGTCAAGACATAGTACTGTAAGATCGAAATGACAATAAGAGATTGCTCATGGGAATACAGTTATGAGAAATGCACAGAATTTCTGGTCTTTTTCACGCTGTGCCCTGCTCAGAGAGTCACCTTAAATGGTCCAGGGAGTCCTTGTCCACGACCAGGTAGAACTTGATTTTGGCCCGAGAGTTGAGGTATATGCTGTTCATGGCCGCCACCATCCCGCCCAGCGTCGAACCATCTGAGCACAGGAGGACGTTGACCGTGCCGTCCTGTCCCGAGCCTTTGGTCACATTCTTACTGGGGAGCCCCTGTGGACTGTCACGGTATGCACTGTTTGCTGGAACTCCGCCTATGTGTATGTCTAGTAGTTTGGGTGGAAAAAAAAAAGAGGAAAGCGAATAAGTTGTTTCAATTATTACCTTCTGACTCTTACTTATTGTATGTATTAAGACCATTTCATAATGCATGATTGTAAGTACTTGGCAATCTTTACCATTAAACAGGGCTGCACACTTTGCAATTTTTTGTACTGGTCCGACCTGTTTGTTGCACTGGTAGCATGGGCGTAAATCCCGGGGGGGATGGGGGGGATATATCCCCCCCTGAAATGGAGGAGGGGGGGATGGCCTGTACAATCATCCCCCCCTGAATTTTGGGGAAAAAATGGAGGAAGCAGAAATGTGATTGTATCAATTTTGGCATACTGCATGACGTTTGTACGCCGGCCTTCAGACAGGTAACAGAGCTGAACAGTATACTATCTTGTAGGAAAATGTATACATAAGTTTCTCAAGCGCTCGCTCGCTTCGCTCGCTCGCGAAGAAAGTAACGTCGACATACACTGTAAGGTATGGCTCAGACGTTGACAACGTCAAATAGTATAGGCCTATAATGTAAACATGTTATGACGCGAGTAACTGGGGACCATCTGCAAGATATGTAGGAAAACAAACAAACAAACAAACAATAACAAAAACTATATCGCCATAATTGAACCCCCTCCATTTCCTGAATCATTCCTGAGAAACGACAGTGACTGGTGACTCAGTCAGGATACATCTATGAGCATACCCAGGGAAGATCAGGGGCGTCGAATCTATCTCGGGGGGGGGGGGGGGGGGGGGGGCAAAGGGGCATTTGCCCCGCCCCTACGGAAGTGTTTAGGCAGACAAATCATTTATCCCCCAAGCAATTCCCGAGATGAGGACAAATCTCAAACTTTCTTAATGGAAAATTGTCCAAATATCGCCAGAACTATGCACCAGATCGTTGTATTACAATCATAAACATGCAAAAGCTCCGCTATACAGGATCCCTTTCGATAGACTTTGTACACTTTTGAGATTGACGTATATTTCCCTAATTTATCAAAGAGTGTGCAGCAGATCTTTCACTTAACAAAAGCACCCTCATATGCAGAGGCGTCGATGGGGGGGGGGGGGATGGTTCCCCCGTAAAAGTGGGACAAACAAAAGCGAAAATATAGCTACAAACGGCAGTGTTTGGAGTGTAAAATGTCAAAATTTTAAAGCTCGCTCGCTCCGCTCGCTCGCATTTAATCGCTATGCCATTCTCCTGATGCTGCTGCCTGTGAATGGCAGCAGTTGTGCCCGGTGCGCCCCGATCCCTTAATTTCCAAAGCGAAAAATACAACTACAAACTACAAACGGCAGTTTTTGGACTGTAAAATGTCAAAATTTTGAAGCTCGCTCGCTTTTAATCATTATGCCATTCTCCTGATGTTGCAGTTAGTAATTGCCAGCAGTTTTTGCCCGATGCGCCCCCCCCTTAATTTCCAAAGCGAAAAGTATAGCTACAAACGGCAGTTTGGGGACTGTAAAATGTCAAAATTTTAAAGCTCGCTCCCTTCGCTCGCTCGCATTTAATCATTATGCCATTCTCCTGATGTTGCTGCTATAGTCCATGGGCCAGGCCAGATATTGGTACCATCTGAGGTGGCAAAACCTTTTTGGTGTCATTCTGTTTGTCGGGCATATGCTTATCAAGCTATGATAACATTTCCAAATGAGTAGCTTAGTCCTAATAAATGAATTTTTAACCCGTTTGGTTTCGCTGTTATATCCCTTTACTTTTGAATCGAAACTAACCGCTATAGAAAGAAGAGCACTCTCTTCTGTATGTCCACAGGTGTTCTGTTGTAAACGCGGTGCGCTTAGTCTTTATTCAAGGCAGCGAAGGAAATATCCAAGGGTTATGATGTCCACAGCGCTTAGTCTTTATTCAAGAAAGCGAAGGGAATATCCAAACCTAATGATACAGTGTATATCTCCTTATCTAAAAAGCAAAAAAAAAAAAAAAAAAAAAAAAACAATTCCTAGTGGATTTTGCCGTATTTTTCAATTATTCATCATTTTCCGGTGAAAACGCTACGGTGAAAACGCTAATGCCACGCCACTGTCGCTTTATTTCCATCCAACAATGAAAGATATTTGGCATTGGTCGGGTTGATGGCTGAAATCTATTACTAAACTACTACTCTGGAAATGCTATTATAGTAAAATAATATTCCTTAGATATATGCCATTTCAAAATGCACAGCTAGAACTTGCCACCTCAGGTGGTACCAGTAACCCATTTTTCGGGTCTTGGCCCATGGATATTGTGTGACAATTGTTTCCGTGTCTGTGTCTGTGTGTGTGTGTGTGTGTGTGTGTGTGTGTGTGTTTGTGTTTGTCTCATTAACAACAATATCAGTTCTGGTAAACACTGCAAAAAAAACACAAAACAAAACAAAACAAAACAATGTACCGTTATCATATCTAAAGTTACTAATAAAAGGAATTATCTATACTGCTTTTATACTACCCTCTCAACAAATACATCAGTTTTAAACAAAAATTACTCTGCTCATTTACAACAGTATTTATCATTACGTATTGTAGTGTACCGGTTCATTGTTTGATGGAAATAAAGCTACATTGGCGTGGCATTAGTATTTTCACCTCAGCGTTTTCACCGGAAAATGATGAATAATAAAAAATATCCACGAGGAATTGCTTTTTTTTTTTTTTTTTTAGATAAAGGGATATACACTGTATCATAGGCTTTGGATATTTCCTTCGCCGTCTTGAATAAAGACTAAACGCACCGCGTTTACAACAGAACACCTGTGGACATACCATGAGCTCCATGGACATACAGAAGACCGTGCTCTTGTTTCTATAGCGGTTAGCCTCGATTCAGAAGTACAGGGATATAAAAACGAGACCAAATTGGTTAAAAATTCATTTATTAGGACTAAGCTACTCATTTGGAAATGCTATCATAGCTTGATAAGCATATCTATGCCCAACAAACAAAATGACACCAAAAAGGTATTGCCACCCGAGATGGTACCAATAACCAATTTTTCGCCTCTTGGCCCAGGGACTACTAGTAATTGCCAGGAGTTTTCGCCCGGTGCACCTCCTTAATTTCCAAAGCGAAAAAATACCAGCCACAAACGACAGTTTGGGGGACTGTAAAATGTCAAAATTTTCAAGCTCGCTCGCTTCGCTCGCTCGCATTTAATCATTATGCCATTCTCCTGATGTTGCTGCTATTAATTGCCAGTAGTTTTCGCCCGGTGCGCCCCCCTTAATTTCCAAAGCGAAAAAATACAGCCACAAAGGACAGTTTTTGGGACTGTAAAATATCAAAATTTTCAAGCTCACTCGCTTCGCTCGCTCGCATTTAATCGTTATGCCATTCTCCTGATGTTACTGCCAGTAACTGCCGGCAGTTGCGCCCGGTGTGTCCCCCCCCTCCTTGATTTCCAAAGCGAAAAAATACAGCCACAAATGACAGTTTGGGGACTGTAAAATGTCAAAATTTTCAAACTCGCTCGCTTTCATTTAATCGTTATGCCATCCTCCTGATGTTGCATGCTGCCAGTAATTGCCAGCAGTTGTGCCCGGTGCGCCCCCCCCCTTTAATTTCCAAAGCGAAAAATATAGCTACAAACGACAGTTTTGGGACTGTAAAATGTCAAAATTTTCAAGCTCACTCGCTTCGCCCGCTCGTATTCAATCGTTATGCCATTCCCCTGATGTTGCTGCCAGTAACTGCCAGTAGCTGCACCCGGTGCACCCCCCTTAATTTCCAAAGTGAAAAAATACAGCCAAAAGCGGCAGTTTTGGGACTGTAAAATGTCAAAATTTTCAAGCTCGCTCGCTTAACTCGCTCGCATTTAATTGTTATGCCATTCTCCTGATGTTGCTGCCAGTAATTGCCAGCAGTTGCATCCGGTGCGCCCCCCTTAATTTCCAAAGCAAAAAAATACAGCCACAAACGGCAGTTTTTGGACTGTAAAATGTCAAAATTTTCAAGCTCGCTCGCTTCGCTCGCTCGCATTTAATCGCTATACCATTCTCCTGATGTTGCTGCCAGTGATTGACAACAGTTGCGCCCGGTGCGGCCCCCTTGATTTCTAAAACAAAGAAGTATAGCTACAAACGGCAGTTTTTAGCATGTAAAAGCATTATGTCAAAATTTTCAAGTTCACTCGCTTCGCCCGCTCGTATTCAATCGTTATGCCATTCCCCTGATGTTGCTGCCAGTAACTGCCAGTAGTTGCACCCGGTGCACCCCCCTTAATTTCCAAAGCGAAAAAATACAGCCAAAAGCGGCAGTTTTGGGACTGTAAAATGTCAAAATTTTCAAGCTCGCTCGCTTCACTCGCTCGCATTTAATTGTTATGCCATTCTCCTGATGTTGCTGCCAGTAATTGCCAGCAGCTGCACCCGGTGCGCCCCCCTTAATTTCCAAAGCAAAAAAATACAGCCACAAACGGCAGTTTTTGGACTGTAAAATGTCAAAATTTTCAAGCTCGCTCGCTTCGCTCGCTCGCATTTAATCGCTATACCATTCTCCTGATGTTGCTGCCAGTGATTGACAACAGTTGCGCCCGGTGCGGCCCCCCTTGATTTCTAAAGCAAAGAAGTATAGCTACAAACGGCAGTTTTTAGCATGTAAAAGCATTATGTCAAAATTTTCAAGTTCACTCGCTTCGCCCGCTCGTATTCAATCGTTATGCCATTCCCCTGATGTTGCTGCCAGTAACTGCCAGTAGTTGCACCCGGTGCACCCCCCTTAATTTCCAAAGCGAAAAAATACAGCCAAAAGCGGCAGTTTTGGGACTGTCAAATGTCAAAATTTTCAAGCTCGCTCGCTTCACTCGCTCGCATTTAATTGTTATGACATTCTCCTGATGTTGCTGCCAGTAATTGCCAGCAGTTGCACCCGGTGCGCCCCCCTTAATTTCCAAAGCAAAAAAATACAGCCACAAACGGCAGTTTTTGGACTGTAAAATGTCAAAATTTTCAAGCTCGCTCGCTTCGCTCGCTCGCATTTAATCGCTATACCATTCTCCTGATGTTGCTGCCAGTGATTGACAACAGTTGCGCCCGGTGCGGCCCCCTTGATTTCTAAAGCAAAGAAGTATAGCTACAAACGGCAGTTTTTAGCATGTAAAAGCATTATGTCAAAATTTTCAAGTTCACTCGCTTCGCCCGCTCGTATTCAATCGTTATGCCATTCCCCTGATGTTGCTGCCAGTAACTGCCAGTAGTTGCACCCGGTGCACCCCCCTTAATTTCCAAAGCGAAAAAATACAGCCAAAAGCGGCAGTTTTGGGACTGTAAAATGTCAAAATTTTCAAGCTCGCTCGCTTCACTCGCTCGCATTTAATTGTTATGCCATTCTCCTGATGTTGCTGCCAGTAATTGCCAGCAGCTGCACCCGGTGCGCCCCCCTTAATTTCCAAAGCAAAAAAATACAGCCACAAACGGCAGTTTTTGGACTGTAAAATGTCAAAATTTTCAAGCTCGCTCGCATTTAATCGCTATACCATTCTCCTGATGTTGCTGCCAGTGATTGACAACAGTTGCGCCCGGTGAGGCCCC
This sequence comes from Diadema setosum, assembly GCF_964275005.1. Lineage (NCBI taxonomy): Eukaryota > Metazoa > Echinodermata > Echinoidea > Diadematoida > Diadematidae > Diadema > Diadema setosum. Next base: position 31,764,733 of record NC_092699.1, on the reverse strand, counting down.
CCTTGATTTCTAAAGCAAAGAAGTATAGCTACAAACGGCAGTTTTTAGCATGTAAAAGCATTATGTCAAAATTTTCAAGTTCACTCGCTTCGCCCGCTCGTATTCAATCGTTATGCCATTCCCCTGATGTTGCTGCCAGTAACTGCCAGTAGTTGCACCCGGTGCACCCCCCTTAATTTCCAAAGCGAAAAAATACAGCCAAAAGCGGCAGTTTTGGGACTGTAAAATGTCAAAATTTTCAAGCTCGCTCGCTTCACTCGCTCGCATTTAATTGTTATGACATTCTCCTGATGTTGCTGCCAGTAATTGCCAGCAGTTGCACCCGGTGCGCCCCCCCTTAATTTCCAATTATAAAGCAAAAAAATACAGCCACAAACGGCAGTTTTTGGACTGTAAAATGTCAAAATTTTCAAGCTCGCTCGCTTCGCTCGCTCGCATTTAATCGCTATACCATTCTCCTGATGTTGCTGCCAGTGATTGACAACAGTTGCGCCCGGTGAGGCCCCCCTTGATTTCTAAAGCAAAGAAGTATAGCTACAAACGGCAGTTTTTAGCATGTAAAAGCATTATGTCAAAATTTTCAAGTTCACTCGCTTCGCCCGCTCGTATTCAATCGTTATGCCATTCCCCTGATGTTGCTGCCAGTAACTGCCAGTAGTTGCACCCGGTGCACCCCCCTTAATTTCCAAAGCGAAAAAATACAGCCAAAAGCGGCAGTTTTGGGACTGTAAAATGTCAAAATTTTCAAGCTCGCTCGCTTCACTCGCTCGCATTTAATTGTTATGACATTCTCCTGATGTTGCTGCCAGTAATTGCCAGCAGTTGCACCCGGTGCGCCCCCCCTTAATTTCCAATTATAAAGCAAAAAAATACAGCCACAAACGGCAGTTTTTGGACTGTAAAATGTCAAAATTTTCAAGCTCGCTCGCTTCGCTCGCTCGCATTTAATCGCTATACCATTCTCCTGATGTTGCTGCCAGTGATTGACAACAGTTGCGCCCGGTGCGGCCCCCCTTGATTTCTAAAGCAAAGAAGTATAGCTACAAACGGCAGTTTTTAGCATGTAAAAGCATTATGTCAAAATTTTCAAGTTCACTCGCTTCGCCCGCTCGTATTCAATCGTTATGCCATTCCCCTGATGTTGCTGCCAGTAACTGCCAGTAGTTGCACCCGGTGCACCCCCCTTAATTTCCAAAGCGAAAAAATACAGCCAAAAGCGGCAGTTTTGGGACTGTCAAATGTCAAAATTTTCAAGCTCGCTCGCTTCACTCGCTCGCATTTAATTGTTATGCCATTCTCCTGATGTTGCTGCCAGTAATTGCCAGCAGTTGCACCCGGTGCGCCCCCCTTAATTTCCAAAGCAAAAAAAATACAGCCACAAACGGCAGTTTTTGGACTGTAAAATGTCAAAATTTTCAAGCTCGCTCGCTTCGCTCGCTCGCATTTAATCGCTATGCCATTCTCCTGATGATGCTGCCAGTGATTGACAGCAGTTGCGCACGGTGTGACCCCCTTAATTTCCAAAGCGAAGAATATAGCTACAAACGGCAGTTTTTGGACTGTAAAATGTCAAAATTCTCAATGTAAAAAGATTTCACCGTGGGAGGGAGAAACCCCCCTACCATACCCTCCCCCCCCCCCTCGCTTGCTTCGCTCCCTCACGATCTCATAACCGCTCCCCCAAGATCAAATCCTGTCTACGCCGGTGATAGGCCCCATTATTTAGTAGGCCTTCGCAGTGATGTCCCACAGGCGGAGCAAGAGCTGAAATACCACAATTTAGACATTATTGTGAATATTTCATTTTCTATTGGTTTTTTAAAGAAAAAACAAACAAAAATTTCACCAAAAGTGTGCACCAGATCGCTGAATTTCAGGTCTGAAAATGCAAAATCTTCCTCGTGTGGGAGAGGGACACCCCCCCCCCCCCCATGCACACCCTCCCCCCGTTAACCCGGTCGCTCCGCTCTCTCTCACAGATATTTCAAAAACAAAAAATGTCTTCATACTTTTAAGGTCTGATTTTCCGCCGCAAGTCATCTGACAAGCAAAAAAAAAAGCAACAACAAGGACAAAAAGTCTTCATATTTTTGCTGCCACTTTCCTCCCACTTTATATTTCATGCAAAAGAGTGGGACATCCGATCCCTGTAAAGTCTGCGTGTGGGGGGGGGGGGAGGGGGGGAGAGAAGCTTCTCCCCCCCCCCCCCCCCCCCCAAGGCTGCGCCGGTCCGGTTATGGGCTTGTAAGCGTGGTGATGGTGACCATCCCCCCCACTCCTCAGTACGGATTTACGCCGTTGACTGGTAGGTACCTAGTTTTTCTATTTTTTACTGGTCCATTCCTGAAAAAGTTACTGGTCAAACAGTGAATTTCACTGGTCAGGGACCGTCGAACCAGTGCCAGTGTGCAGCGTTGCATTAAAGAATTGTTACTGATGACCGAACTCCCAACCTTTCTGTTTGAATAACACTGATTATTTGATCAAAAAGTAGGAAAGAGCGAGCAGCTCCCACGTGTAAGAGTGTGTTGTAAAATTATCAAGAAAAACAGGAAGTTCATATTGAAACAAGAGCTGGGAAAAGTCAAAAATTCAAAGTTTTCCCTATGAAATCACAATGGTTGGGAGGTCTGTGGTGATCAGGGAGCTTGTCTAAGGCTTGCCTTGCATGGCAACTACCACTTCATACATACTAGAGTCCACTGAATTCACTGCTTTCAGGAGGAAGCTCCTTATATTAGGTCCTCTGGTCAAGAAGAAAAAAAAAGTATCTAAATGCATAAGTCAAAATTTTCATTTTTACTTCTATTTTACAAGCATGCCAATTACATCAGAAAAATATTACAGTCAAATGTATTCATTTAGATGTCTTTCAGCAGTATCAATCATTGTGAAGAATAATACACCTTGATTTACTACACACCTGCACTGGACTACACCCCTGCAAAGTGATCTTTGTAATTTCTCTGAGAAAATGATATCATTTGTCACTCCATTATTTGAGCTAACAGTTCTCTCTTGCATTTGTTTCACTGTTCACAACGTATTGATATGTAACATAGATATTTAACAGATTCTGGCAAATTACTCACAAATACTCTCGGGGTCAAAATTTGTGGCTGATATTTTGCCATGGTTACAACAGATAATATCCCTGAGCTTTTCCTTCACTTACCCTTGGCATTACAAATATTTAGCTGGTGAACAGATAATGAAAGAGATTTTGTTCTCTTCGTTTTGCTCTGGTTAAACTTTGTGAAGTGTGGTCATTTTCTCCAGAAAAGAAAAATGAGTAAATATAAAAACCTTTGATTGCAGCTGGTGGATCTATCTCCTCTTCATCTGCCTGTGGTGTGTGGAAGTAGAGGATGTACAGTACCAGGGCCACAAGGCAAACAGTAACAACTGAAAGACAAACATACAAGAAAGTCAATTGTTAGCGATATCAAAGTTTATTGAGTGCTTTTGGGTGTCTAGCTAAAAAATTACCGGTCAAACTGCTAAAATTATTTGCAGTCCGCATCCAGTGAAATTTATGCAACACTTCGTTTCTAGCAATTTACATTTTTGCACACTTCCTGTAACGACATTTTTTTTTGTTTTTTGGTCAAGTTCTTTTTTTGTAACATTACTAACCAAAACTTTAAGTTGCTATGGCAACTCTAATATTTGTTGCATTGTATTCAGTCATTTCTATACCATATGTGCAAAGGATGACCATGTTTTTAATTGACTTGAAATAAATAAGATGGTGATTTAGTAGCAAGTACAGTTTGCTTGAATGTAACGTTACTAACTGTAAAATTGCCCATTTTTGTTTCACATATACAACATAGACCAGAGACTGGGTCTTTACTGTTAATTAACCCCGGCGCAGGGCGCTGTAACAGAGACACGTACGTGTTGGGGTTGCAGCTGCAGTTAACTGTTAATCATCTTTTTTGTTATCTCGCTGTAGATGGGCGATGGCAACAGTGAGTTTGCCACTGTCACCACTTTCATAATATATAATGTGCAAAAAGAATCTAGAGATTGATGCTATGATGACAGGTAAATTAAAGTAGTTATTTTATCCTACAAAATGAAGTGTGATTTTGTATGTTACAAAACTTTGAAGTCAAAACATAGCGTAAGGGGGTACTAGTACTACTACTGACGATACAACATTTGCTCCTGTGATATTGCTCTGGTCTTTACTTTCTACAAGAACTTGCAGTTAGTATCTAGGGATGTATGTGATAATTTTTCTTTTTTTTTTCTTAGGTCTAGTTTGATGTGAGTATTTAGGATGAGGTTAGGATTGTATGTTCGTGGATGGAATCTATTTTGACTTAAGTTAAGCATGCAGATATTTAAAAGAATCTAGGAGCTATTGTTGCAAGAGCCATTGCATGGAACCACTACTTCTCAATGAAGCGTCACTGTACATCTAGCCCAAGCCCAATGGCCAAGGCTCCAAGTGCAAGCAACCCACTTTGACTTGAATGAATTAGATCTAACAGTTATAGATCTAGATCTAACGTTAAGATTCAATTTTATAGAGAGGCAAGAGTAGGCCTAGCCCCCAAGAAGTAAACACAGGATAGAATATGACGACTTACATGTTGTCACGTGAACGCGTGCCATGTCATCAGGTTACTGTTCTGCTCTCACTTCTCGCTTTACAATCCTTGGATTTCTTCCTTTGCTAAAATAGGTTGATCTATACTAACGAGGGTAAATTCAATGCGACTTCTGGACTGGGGGTCCCTTCCTTCCTACACCACAGAAATAACAACGTATGGGACTACGGATGTAAAACTGATGCATCAGCAATCACTTGCTCTGCCACAAATTACCGGAATCATAGCTCGAAAGTGCTGTAATATTCTGGAGTTACTTCTGCAAACTTAGAAATAATCGTGACAGGTACAAGGGTCGAGATATAACTCTATACAGGTTTCTCGTTGAGTGCTGGTCCGACCACGTCAGCTCAGTCTTCGTACAGATCGAGGTGCCTACGTCTCGCCTCGTTGTTGCTGTTGTTGTATCGTTGTTTGTTATGTTACTGGTGAACGAAATTGCGGTACACTGTGTGTACGGCCGCAGACGATGATAAACACACTGCCGCTGGTCAACAACATACTACGTGGCATTTCAACTGACAAAAATGACAGGCTGCAAGCTGAGTTATTACAAATAAATGCCCATTATGATTTAATCAGGTTGATAAACTGAAGTAGGCCTGCACACCAACTACTGGTAACTAACTACCTAACTACCTAACTAACTACCTAACTAAAACTAACTAACTAACTAACTAACTAACTAACTAACTAACTAACTAACTAACTAACTAACTAACTAACTAACTAACTACCTAACTAACTACCTAACTAAAACTAACTAACTAACTAACTAACTAACTAACTAACTAACTAACTAACTAACTAACTATGTAACTAACCTAACTAACTAACTAACTAACTAACTAATTAACTATCTATCAAATCGATGTACGGAATTGGTATAGTTCAAGGCTTATCATTAAACATGAGCAAAGCAAATGGGAGTGCAGGCATTATTTCCAAATCAAGACGTTAATTTTCCGTCTAGAGACTAGCCCGTTCCACTTTAGGTTGATCAGGGTATAAACTCATGAACAAAACAATGGTGGAAGTCAGTGATTTCAAAATGAGTAAAAAGGAAATAAATTACAGAAAACTAAGAATCAGTATTAAAGTCTTCTATTTATTTTTCATTATAGAATGACATATCAACCACAGCCTGCATAAATTAATGTTCATTAGACTAAGAGATGACGTCATCAGAGCGAAATGTGGGTATGCTTTGCAAGAATAGAAAATTACTCTTTAATTAGGCCTATTATGTCAATAATCCAGCGACCATGTTATAGCCCCTCCCCTTTACAAAGTCATCATACCGGTATCCTGGCCTCCCGTCATACAACAAATTAATTTGAATTTTCATTTTGAATTCATGTCGAGAAAGGAACGTGAGTAAAAAGAAATTACGAAACTTTATGAAACTTACAAGCAAACAAGAGACAAGTAAGGATCATTACCATCGATATCGAAACCTTGATATGCACGGTTTTTTGTATTATTTTAGAGAATATTCTATTCTTCATCAACGAAAACAAATTGTTCAAAACAAATATACCATGCATATTTTTACATAAATTCCGTAATCATTACACTCTGATGAATCATTCCATAATACATTAGTGTGTAACCGTGTCTCAGCATTATCACAGACCATTACATACCGCATTATTACTTTTTTACTTATACTGATTAACTGACTAACAATTGCTTTTAATGCAATTTAAAATGTATACAGCAGACTCTAAACTTAGTATAAGTGTCTGTGAGCATCGCGGCATGTCTTTTATCACAATGCGATATATAGGGAGGTTTAAGTTACATTATTGATGTTTTTGTTTTTGTTTGTTTTTGATTATTTTGTTTTGTTTTGTTGTTGCTGTTTTTTGTTTTGTTTTGTTGTTGTTTTTTGTTTTGTTTTGTTTTTTTACTCACAAATTTTCAAGTGTTTTGCTACATGTCTAAATGGTTTGTACATGTTTTCCTTGTTTCTAACCTTCATTTCACCTTTGATTCACATAATTTCCGCTGCAACATACAACATACAACTATAAAACTAGCACGTTAAGGAAGTCATTTTCTTTAATTTTCCTACACACCCTGTCTAGCGGCTTCCGGTCACTTTGGCCTTCCTCATAATCTAACAACCCGGGGAGTAACAGCTCTTCCATGGAACAGGCGGTTCATGTAATCAAAGGTTGCGTTGCGTAAGACACATTGTAAAAAGTTGCAGTTTCCGTTGAGCTGGGGCTTCCGGTTTCCAACGTTTTCGATGATTTTTTTTATAGATAATTTCAAAACTCTCACAAAATATGAAAGAGCATATAAATTCTGAGAGGAACTCAGATTTTATTTGATGAAAATTGGGTTTAAAATGGCTGAGATATCCAAAGTAAAGCAATCCCAATGAAAGGTGGGTCACACCTTGTAAGGATAGCTTTGTTTTACTCTGTTGTCGGATATCTATAGCCATTTCCAAACGGATTTTCATCAAATAAACTTTGAATTCCTCTTAGATATTGCATGCTCTCTAACCTTTCATGAAGTGGTTTCTAAGTACAGCAAAAAGCTAAAAGCTGAATCCTCACCTCAGCCAATGCTATATCATTCTTTTAAATGGGGATACTAGACATGCTAGACAAACTCGCTTAAAGCCGATTATAGCTCGCCTGTGGAATCTTCTTGATTAGTTTATATGCAGTAATTGTGCTTGTATACGAACTATGACCATGACCTGCGCAAATTTACTAACGAGGTCAGGTCTTCGGTGACAGCAACATTTCACGAAGCATGGACGGGACCGTGGACGAGGCACTGTCCCTTATACAGAGGAATGATATAGTTCTGGTTGAGATGGGGATTCAGCTTTTGACTTTTTTTAAAGAGATAATTACAAAACAACTTATGGAATATTAAAGAGCATCTAAAATTCTAAGAGAATTGAAAGTTTATTTGATGACAATGGGTTTTGAAATGGTTGAGATATCCAAACCGAGACGATCCTAAAAGATGGTACCCACGTTTAATCAGATTCGCTTCGTTTTACTTTGTTCTTGGATATCTCAGCCATTTCAAGACCAATTTTCATCAAATAACCTCTGAAAGCGGTTTCTCGTTATCTCCCAATAAAGGTTAAAAACAGA